>NW_026057579.1:30765971-30963482 GCF_023721935.1 Panthera uncia
TGGAGAATTTATTGCTTTTTACTCAATGCTTTTTTTTTCCTCCTCTGGTTTTAAACATTGGGTGATGTTTTTTGAAAATATATTTTTAAAAGTAGAGGAGGAAAGCATATCAGGAAAATAATTACCTATAATCCCTCACTCAGAGATAAGTTGAGGACCGTTAACAGTTTGTATTATCTCCTCCTAACATTCTTCTAATTATTTCTCTCTTTGTGTACTTGAGATCACAGTGTGTGTATATATGTGTGTTTGTGTACCATTCAGTGTCTTGCGTTCCTCATCCAGCATAAACCATTAATATTTTTCCTTATCATCAAACACGAGCAAAGACTAAGGAAATTAAACTAACTGGAAGAGACTAAGGAAAAATAACAGCTTTATCCAAACTGAGATTCTGGATAGGATCCTGGAACAGAAAAGTTTCGTTCATGGAAAATCAAGTGGAATTCAATTAACCTCTAGTGTAGCAACGTTAAGTTCCTGGCCTTGAGCGTTGTTAATTGCACTATCATTATTTAAGGTGGCAACAATTAGAGGACATGGGTTGACAGATCTGTGGGAACTCTTTGTGCTACTGTGGCAACTTTTCTGTAAGAGTAAAATTCGTTCAAAATGAAAATGTCTTGGGGAGCCTGCGTGGCTCAGTCGATTGAACGTCTGACTCTTGGTTTCCATTTGAGTCGCGATCTTAGGGTGGGATCAATCCCCCGGGTTATGCTCTGTGCTGAGCTTGAAGTCTGCTTGGGATTCTCTCTTTCCCTCTGTTCCTCTCCCCCACTCACACATTCTGTGTGTGTGTGTGTGTGTGTGTGTGTGTGTGTGTGTGTCTAATAAATGAAAAAAGGGACACCTGTGTGGCTCAGTTGGTTAAGCATCTGACTCCGGATTTCAGCTCAGGTCATGATCTCAAGGTTCATGTGTTCAAGCCCCACATTGGGCTCTGCACTGGCAGCGTGGAGCCTGCTTGGGATTGTCTCTCTCCCTCTCTCTCGCTTGTGCTCTCTTTCTTTCTCTCAAAATATGAAATTGAAATGTCTTAAGAATGTCTCATTATGTACTTACTATATGTGCTTACTACATCCATACTTACTATGGATATACTTTGCATCCACTTTTTCAGGCATTGCTACGTGCCTGCAGTGAGTACATTCTTTAAACTCTTCCACAACTTTGGGAAGTTTGTCCAGATAAAACCTCAGAATGAAATTACCGGGCCAAAGGTTTTGGCTATATTTAAACTTTTTGATACATATTATCAAAAGTCTTCCAAAAACTGTCTCAACAACATTCTGACCAGCCGTGTATGAGTATGACTTTTATAACTAAAAGCTAATCCTTTATTAACTGGACAGGTGAAAACGGGTTAGAGGTTTTTTTAGATTGCATTTCATCATACAGAATTCAAGGCTATGGTTTTTGGTCTTTGTCATTTAGGGGGTTTCTTACTGGTTGGAATAGATGTCTGTGAGTACAGTCTGATAATTCTTTGTGTACATTATGTTACAAATTTGATTGGCTTGGAAATGTTTGAGAGAACATATATTAATTGCATCAAAGTACATACCTTAATAGAAACAAGCCTTCAAATATTTCTTAAGTAATGCCAGTGCTAGGATCTGCACGACTGAACTAGTATGTTTTCTTGTAGTTATTAAAATTCTTTAAACAGTTTATTCTCCTTAGTATGTAAAGAAGCCCATCTACAAAGGCTAGGTGCATATAATTTAATTCCCATGACCTCTGGAAAAGGCAAAACTGCTGAGATTGTAAAAAGGTCAGTGCCCTCGGAGGTTTGGGTAGAGAGGAGGGTTACATAAATGAAGCAAGGGGTGTTTTAGGTCAGTAAAACTATTCTATACGACACTATAATGGTGGATATATGACGCTATTCATCGTCTATACCTGTAGAAATTTACAGCACCAAGAAGGAACCTCAATTTATGTAAATAAAAAAAATCATACGGGAGGTTGGCCTTGCAACCTTAATTCCAGCATAAAATTCAAGACTGTCACAAAATAAGGTAATTGTATTTCAAAAGCATGAAATAACCTCACCGAAGCGTGTGTGCGTGGCAGGCGATGCTACCCTAATTAACCTTGGAAACGAGTAGAGACTGTAAAACTCAAGACGAAAGGTACCGCCCCTAAGAATTGTGTTACAGTTGATAAAGTTATTTCCCATTAGCCTCCGGGTTGATATTTCTGATACTGCCCTCTGTGTATATCAGAATTGAACAATTAAGTAATTGGATGGTGGATGGGGAGAGTCTGCAAATAAGAAAGGAGAGAATGATCCATGGGGCAATGGATTGGAGTTGGAGACAGTGTGAATTCGCGTTTAGCTGTGTATAGTTACCAACAGTTGAATACAGAAATATTTATAGATACACTTATATAAGCATGTTAGCATACACACACACACACACACACACACACACACACACACGAGTGATGGTATATGTTGAAGAGACACAGGAGTTAAGTGGAAGAGGTGCCAATGGCCAAAGCCAGAACAGTTTTGACAACAGAATGAATAAACCAAAGTACAAAATAGATGTCAAGGAGTCCACCCCAAGATTTAAAAAACGGTTGAATAAGTAAATTAACGATCCAGTATTGATGAATGAGTGCATTATATTATCAATGAATAGTATCATCCAATACTTCTGAATGAACATGTGAACAAACACCCTGAAAGGATCATTAGTCTGCCTTCGTCAAAATCGTCCGCGCCGTCGCAACTGTGTCCGAAATACTCGGGTTCAATTTTCAAAACCCAATGGCAACCCTCTTCTATTGTTTCTGGAAACATAAATACTAAATTAACTTTGAGCTTCCAGTCCTCTAAGTACCATCGTTGCTCCCATGATGCCACACATTCTCAGTTTCTGGGTGGTGTCAGGTTGATTTTGATGGCGGCTTCATCTCAAGTTTGTTCTAGAACATCCACAAGAATAATAATGACGATGATGATCATCCAAAGAGTGTCCCTGTCTCTGAACGCACTTCAGGAATAAACAAATCCCCTCTGCAGAAATGTTCCAGTATGATTAGGCCCTGAGCCTCCAGGCCTATCCCAGCCACAATAAATCCCACATGTTTGGGGAAAATGTGTCATTTGCAATGGCATTTGCCCTTTGAAAACGTGTGTGTGTGTGTGTGTTTCTCGAGCCAAAGACAGCTCTGAGAGTGCTATAGAGAATGTGCTGGGTGAGGGAATGAGCCTGAGGCCAGAGACGGGCTTGTCTCCTGTGGAAACTCCCAGACTGGGATTGTCTGTCTGTTTCTTTCCTTGATCTCAATAAAAGGGCATCCCTTTTACTCCAAGGGCCAGGGTTGAGCCTGCACAAAACCTGAGTCCTTTGTCTAACTGAAGAGCCATTTCTCTTGCGTGAAGTTGTGTAATTAAGCACACTGGCGGTGCCTCACGTCTACGTGACAAACTTGCATGTCAGTTCTGTCCTGACACGTTGATCTCCTGTCCCCTGTCCCTTTCCGTCATACCCCCTGCCCTTCCCTCAGAATCGAGAAGCCACGGAATGTTGGCCATATCTTAGAGGTGGAGGAAACGGAAGCTGACGGAGGGTCACTGACACCCGTAGGTCAGACAAATGCCAAGTAGAGGGGCACCTGGGCAAATAGACTGTGAGCTGACTGCTTCGTTTTTAGGGACACGACTCAAATTCCCTAGCACGTGCCCTGTGCCCAGCACATCATTCGTTGGAAGCCTGGCTCTCGCACAGGAATGGCTGGGGTCTGTGTTTGGAAGAATCTCCTTTTCCCCCTTTCCCTCGATAACCCCCACTCTCCTCTGGCTCCATGAGTTTCTGTCTCAGTGTGCGTCACGGTCTGCCTGGCGGGAATCACTTGGAGGGCACGCCTGTCCCCGTAAACTGCAAGCACCATGAAGGGCACTGCCCAAGTCTGACTCTCCCCTGCACCGGTGCCCCCGGCCCCCAAACCACCACCACTAGGGCTAGTGTTGACCCTGGGATGGGATGATGGCCAGTAAAGACGGCAGAATGGGACTCCTGATGTGCAGTCATCTAAGGATGGGGAAGGGTCAGAGCCGGAAGGGAACTAAAGTGTATCAATCCCCATTGCATGCTGGGCTGGGTCCTCCGTCCTTTCTAGCTATTCTCCCATTGATTTGGGACTTAAATATCATCCCCCCCATCTTAAAGATGGAAAGGAAATCACACAGACAGATTAAGCCACTTGCCCCAGGTCACCTAACCAGTGAGTGGCAGCACCAGGATTTGAAGCCAGACTGGGTAATTCAATGATTACTACTCTTTGTATTAAAAGACAACCCTGAGTGAATTGGAAGTGTTATGAGGAATGTCGTTTCTCAAGGATCAAGGACGAACCTTATTAATATTCATCACATGAATATTTCTCCTCACCCGAGGAAAAAATAGGATGAGACGTTTTCTGCATGTATTTCATACACGTTCAGGGAACCCTGGCGTCTATTGTCATTGGCTGTCTACCCATATTTTTTTTTCCTAACCGAGAACAGCTGAATATTTTCCACTTGAGTATAAATGGACGTCTAAATTGCAAAGGTGCCTAGAGCTGAGACTTCCTCAGCTTTCAGTTTAGGTATCCACTCTGCGTTGCACAACCAGCAAATGGGATATGATGCAATTTTTTAAAACAGACTTTGCAAAACAAGTATTGAGTAACCCGAATCTCTCTTGATCCTTGTGTGCGCCTAGCAACCTTGCAGGTCTGTTTGACAGAGAAAAATTTGCCCTTGGACAGAAGTTCAGCAAGATACTCAAAGGCTCGGAAAAGCACGAGGCTTTGGGGTGTTGCAATCAGTTGGCCTGGCCGAGATTAACCAAGGAGGAAGTGCCCAGCCCCATCACGCCCCTCCTCCCTCTGTGTTAAGGCAGCAGGACGCAGAGAGAAGCCAAATGCATCTGACAGGTCTCTGTTTATATTGTAGACTGTAGGGCCTGCAGCAGAGGCTGAAACCTTTCTAATACTTTCTTTTTTCTGTTGGAAAACTGATAGGACATTACAGAAAGCTTTGAAAAAAATTAGCCACCCGTCATTTTATCACCCCAACAAAATTGTTTTGCATTTGACATGTTCCCTTCTGGACTTTCTTTTTTTTTTTAATTAATTTTTTTAATGCTTATTTATTTGTTGAGAGAGAAACAGAGAGACAGAGAGACAGAGTGTGAGTGGGGAAGGGGCAGAGAGAGAGGGAGACACAGAATCCGAAGCAGGCTCCAGGCTCCGAGCTGTCGGCACAAGAGCCCGACCCGGGGCCTGAACCCATGAACTGTGAGATCATGACTTGAGCCAAAGTCAAAAGCTCAACCAACTGAGCCACCCAGGTGCCCCTTCTTCCAGGCTTTCTTATCACTCATTTCTATTTTATGCGGTGGCAGAGAATTAAGGAAGCATACTACCTACTGAGTTAGAAGCTGGACCCAGTCATTTATATTTATAATCAAATTTATCTCTCACAAATACTCTCCAAGCCCATTTTACAGATAAGAATATAAATTAAGGAAATTTCAGCACCTGACTGAAGATCCCTGGGCAAGCCAGGAATCTGGGATTCAAACCCAGTTCTGTATGACTACAAAACCAACGATTTATTCTATATCTTTGCCCATCAAGTTTATATTTTTCTCATTTACCATTGTATTTAAGCATTTTATTTTGCTCTGTGTGTCGAAATTAATATTTTAATATATACAATTTAAATACATTAATAGATATATCACCATTTACTCTAGAACATGAAGTTCTGCAGCAGATACAAATATTAGGCTACAAAAATATTAAGTTTACCGAAAGATGTAGTTTTATTTTCTAGAAACAGGATTGAATGTCTATTTTAAGCCTCCATTTTGCTAGGTGACAAGACTTTAGTCTCATCCATGAGGGACTTACACCCCTGAACCCAACAAATTCCAGAAGGCTGGTTGTGTTCTGGGTTCAGGTTTTTTTTTTTTTTAAGTTTATTTGTGTGTGTGAGAGAGAGAAAGTGAGTGGGGGAGGGACAGAGAGAGAGGGAGAGAGAGAATCCCAAGCAGGGTCCTCACTGTCAGCACAGAGCCCGACATGGGTCTCGAACACAGTGTAAGATCATTGATTATTAATATCTTCATGGCACTCGCTCTCCATGGCCTTGCTTCCTCCCTATCTGGGTTCCTATTTAGACTGTCTCTGTTATATTTCCAAGGAAGGCTTTTAGGCAGCCACAAGCTAAAAAGATGTCTTGTGATGTCTGAGATGAATCTTGGAATGTGTCAAAGCAAGAAAGGACACTTGAGGGGCACCTGGGTGGCTCCATCAGTTAAGCATCTGACTTGGGCTCAGGTCATGAACTCACAGCTTGTGAGTTCGAGCCCCGCGTCGGGCTCTGTGCCGACAGCCCAGAGCCTGGAGCCTGCTTCAGATTCTGTGTCTCCCTCTCTCTCTGCTCCTAACCCACTCATGCTCAGTCTCTCTCTCTCTCTCTCTCTCTCTCTCTCAAATAAAAAAAAGTTGAAAAATTTTAAAAACAAAAAAAAGAAAGGACACTTGAATTGTAGCATCTTACTGGTGACCAGTGAGTAGATGACATTTATATTGGTCAGGGTTCTCCAGAGGAGAAGAACCAATAGGAGACATTATCGAAAGAGAGAGAGAGAAAGAGAGATTTTTAAGGGTTTGGCTTATGAGATTGTGGAGGTTTGGAGAGTCCAATATCTGAAAAGAGAGTCCAATAGACTAGAAACAGGAAAGAGCTTCAGTTCAAGTCTGAAGGCCATCTGCTGTTGAACCAGCGGACGTGGATGTCTCACATGAAGTTTGAAAGCAATCTGCCATAAAATTCTCTCTCACTCCAGAGAGGTCATCCTCTTGTGCTCTCAGACCTTCCACTGACTGGGTATGGCCCACCTACATAATGGAGGGCAATCTGCTTTAAAGCCCACTGATTTCAACGTAAATCTCTTTCCAACATACCCTCACGGAAATATCCAGAATAATGCTGAAGTGCATATCTGGGTACTGTGACTCAGGCAAGGGGACATGAAATTAACTGCCAAAATAGTTAAGAAATAGCTAATAAATCCGTAGAGCAAGGTCAAGGAGGATGATTTTCAACCGAGGATACCCACTTTTTCCTCCCAGAGAGGGCATTTTCTCAACAAACAGACCCCAAAATGAAAACAACCTACGCTGACAACATACGGGTGTATTCATTTAGAAATATGAGTTGATCTGTGCATCGTGTTGATCCCTGCAGATCCACAAGTGAATAAAACTTTGTCCCAGGGAATTGACTTTCGTGGACAGAGAGACAGTGACACAAGAAGCTGTAAAACACTTCGATCACCGCAGCAATTAAGGGTGCCAACAGACCCCGTTGCTTGGGTCTTCTGTCAACTTCCCTTTGCTTGCTTTCCCGTGGCTGCTATGCCACTGGCTGCACCAAGAGGTTTGAAAAGGAACAGCCGTAAGAAATGTGCCGGTGACGGGATGGAGTGGAGAACGTTACTCAGGACGACATCCACGGCCTCCCGCGCGTGGCCCCCTTTATGAAGGCCTCAGGCGAGCAGCCTCTTGCTCTCAGAAAACAAAACAGTGGGTTTCCCTCAGCAAACGGCTGGCTTTTGCCTTCAGGACACAATTAATTCTACAAGGGTTTGTGTGCATGCTCTCTCTCTCTCCCCCCTCTCTCTCTTTCTTCTTTCATTTTTCCTTCCCTAGATTTTTTTTTTAAAAAGCTAACTGTATCTAGTGTCTTGTTAGCCAATTCAAACCCATTGTAGAAAGACGCAGGGAGGTTAGGTAGATGCATAGGCAGATGGATGGATGGATGGATGGACCACCGGTGAGAGAGATTTTCCTTTGAGTCAGGTATGACACAGCGACGTTGGGGACACAAAGATAAAGCTGAGTGGCTCTTGGCTGTTGGGGAAGAAGGACGGCCTCCACCTGGGGTAGGGCAGAGGGATGGGGAGTCTGGACTGCACTCACCTTTGGTGAACAGAGCTAATTAAATAAGTGACTTTGTAATCACATCATCTGGTGAATGCGCTCCAGAATGGGTCCCGTACACTTTGGTCATTATGTTGATGGAAAGCTTTTTGAAAACAACTAGAAAAGCCATCTCCTGATCCTCATCCTGTAATTATCCCTTTCTTGCCTACCTCTTGCTGTTTTTGATAAGAGCCATTAGGGTAATAATTACCGACTCGACTAATGTATTAATAACTCTGTGGATGTCCTCAGTCACAGGCTGTGTCGGACTTTTATTAATGGCCTGGTTCAGCTGTCCAAACTGCAGCTAGCTGCAAATGTGTGCAAGGTGTAGGAACAAAGACTTTTCGTTTTGCTCATGGTCATTTCCCTTTTTAGGAACTTGAAATGAAATACTGTGTGTATCCTGTATATCCTAAGAATGTACGTCAGCTGCAAAGCCTGAAATAGACATAGTTTTGCTGCCCTAAATATTTGATTCTTGAGTCAAGTTATTATAATTGCTAGACATCCTTTCTTAAATATAGCAGGGCAGTCAGTAGAACTGAGCATTGGAAATAAACGCCACGTTCGGATGTAGCCGTTTCTATTTGATTTTTCTTTTTCTTTTTTTTATAATATCCTCGGGCTTGGTGTGTGCCATGGAACAATGAGATGTTTTATTCATTTCAAGTCATGCAGCTTTTAGGGAGACGTGACAAAGACGTCTTTGGGAGAGGAGAAGGTGTTTCTAGCAGTTCAGGGGGTGGTTAGGACAGAAGACAACCCGTGACACGCCCTTTTGTAAACCCATCATTAATCAGCCGTTGCCCTGGCTCTACCTGAGAAGCGGTTTCAGAATCAGCCGTGAAGGCAAATACATTTGCCACAGACAAAAGCACATATTAGGGGACCGAACTGCCTTTGAACTGTTCGATAACTTATCTTCGACAAGCAGGGCGCTGAGCTAAAGTCGCGAGGCTTCCCTGACATCGGCAGAAATAGCCTTGGGATAAAAATATCCTCAAGCAGTCCTGCTTGGTACATACTCGAGTCGGGGGGAGAAATGAAGAGCTCAAAGTCCACGTGTGTGTTGCAGGTGTCCTTAGGGGTGTGGGATGTCCACTGCCCAGCCTTCTTGATGATTAGGATTCAGTCTACTTGTCACGTTGTCTGCCTTTAGACAGTGGCCTTTAGAACGCAATTTTGCAATTTAATTTTGAAAGCAGCTCGATGTAGTTTGATTCGCCTGCTTCCCTGAACTTAAACTGAAGGAGGAGACAGAAATACACTCTGTTCATTTGAAGAAGTCACAACGAAGGGAGCTTGCTGGTGGCTGTTTTGAGGACAATGGTGAACATTTAAAAATGCATCAAATATATCTATGTCCTTATCATATCTATGGAGGGGGGTAGGCAAACAGAAGTGGCCCAGCTTGATAAAGACTGATAACACATCAACTTAACATCCAATATACCTGGCTTTTTCTCCATCAGTGCTGAACGTAGTCAACAGATATTTATCAAAAACTTACTACATATCTAGTGCTGGGCAAGTTGTTGGAAAAATAAGGGAGAGGGGGACAGGCGTTTTTCTGCCCAAGTGTGTACTGACAGGTGCAGAAAAGATTGCAGTGTCTTGAGATAAACTCCAGGGAAGCCAACAGGGGACTCCACACTCAGAGACCAGGCACCCCTCCCAGGCCACCCAGTGGGGGAGAGGACGGCCCCAGAGGGTGCTTCCTGCAGTGGCTATCTTTGTTTCTTGTTTGTGTGTGTGTGTGTGTGTGTGTGTGTGTGTGTGAGAGAGAGAGAGAGAGAGAGTAGGGGAGTGGGGACAGAGAGAGAGGGAGGGAGAGACAATCCCAACCAGGCTCCAGATCCCTATGCGGGGCTCGAACGCAGGAACCGTGAGATCATGACCTGAGCCGAAATCAAGAGGCATCTGAGCCATCCAGGCGCGCCCACCATCTTTGTTTCTTTTGGTTTGGCTGTCTCTTTTGGTTTGGGGATTGCAAAAGCAGAGGCATGGATGAGCCATACTGCTCAGTTCCTGGCTGATGACCCGCGTGTGCCAATGTAAGGACCGTTTCGTATTTCGATGTATTTATGTATTTGTCTATTTCCTGATTTATTTACCTATCTCGCCCTACCCCACTCCCATCTCTCCTGGCCTCACTGTCAGCCACAATTCTATTCCGGTTAGTTTTTACCTTTGCATATCTTCAGACTGTGTGCATTGTTGTTTTGTGTGCACGCATTTTAATCCCTCCAAGTGGCATTGTTTTTATGTCCTATTCTGTTTCCCACTTTGTCATCATGCACTGTGTTGCTAATCTGAATCCATCATGCCACATGTCCATTACTTCCGATTACTGCCCAACCCGCCCCCTCTCTCCATATACCGTCCTGATGACAGAACTGCAGGTGATCTGACTCTGTCCCACCACACATGAATGTCCTTGGGAGGTGGTCTGTTAGAGCATCTAAGATACATGCATTTTTTTTTTTACTAAAAACGATTTAGCTGGTATTTTCTAACACATGCCTTGGAGATAATACAAAGATGGAAAGCACACAATCTTTTTCCTCTGTAAACTATAGTTGGGGTGGGGAGGAAGATATGTGATCGAAATATTCTAGTAAAGTAAATACTTTGATACAAACAAGAAAAGTGAAATAAATGAATAAAAACAAAAACAAAAACAAAACACTGTTAGATCAGAGATTCTCCGATGGAAGAGAAAGTCATGGGCCCTTGTCAAGAACTTACCATAGGCTAGGGTTTTTTGCTAAGAATTTCCCAAGCATTGAACCACCTTCCCGCTACGTATGGGAGAGGGTGGGAGATTTCCAAGGGCAAAAGCTACGAAGCTTGTTTGGAAAATGCAAGATTTATTTAGGAAGGTAGAATTTTGGGGGGCGCCCTGGTAGCTCGGTCGGTTAAACATCCGACTTCAGCTAAGGTCGTGGATCTCACGGTTCGTGGGTTCGAGCCCCGTGTCAGGTTCTGTGCTGACAGCTCAGAGCCTGGAACTTGCTTCAGATTCTGTGTCTCCCTGTCTCTCTGCCCCTCCCCTGCTCGTGCTCGCTCTCTCTCTCTCAAAAGTAAATAACAAACATCATAAAAATTTTTTTTAAAAGATGGAAATTGTTCAGGCATAGCTAGGGGGCAGAAAGAACACTATAGTCACAGCAAACCTAAAGAAAAAAGGATTGTTGTTTGAACCTTGCAGGACATTTCAGGGAACAGAAATTGGGACCATTTGAGGCTACACATGGAGGACATAGGGAGGGGCAGACATTTCTTAGAAATCCACAGCACGTGATGTATCATTTAATGTTGTCTTAAACTATGAACAGAGATGCTTTCCTATTAACTAACCCGACAAACCACTAAGATGGGCCATGCACTATTCTAAAATCTGGGATCCCAGAAGTGAACCAAACAGCCCCAGGCGGGGTCATCATCCTCCCGGAATCTGCAGGCTAGTGGGTAAAAGTGGGCGATAAGTAAGTAAAAATGTAGCAAACCAACAAATAAGCAAAGGGCATTAGAAATGTCTGATAACATGCACGTCCGTGAGTTCGAGCCCCGCGTCGGGCTCTGTGCTGACAGCTCGGAGCCTGGAGCCTGTTTCAGATTCTGTGTCTCCCTCCCTCTCTGCCCCTCCCCTACTCATGCTCTGTCTCTCAAAAATAAATAAAAACATTTTTTAAAAAAAATATATAAAACACAGGGACATACATTTAGGCTACAAAACCCTGATTTATGGAATCAAGATCCTGGAATGTTATCATTGAAAGGGACTTTGTAGTTCAAGCATTTTTTCTTATTTAAATAGAAAAAAAAAAAAAGATATGATAGAGGGTAAAAATATGGACCCAAAACATAAAATTATATTAGAACACTAAAAGAGCTGGTCAGTAAAAGAGCAAGATAAGAGGACATTTACAACAAAAATATATCCTTTCTAGATAAATGGACAAGTCGCAAGTTCAAACTCTCAAGAGAAAAACAAATGTAATTACTTAATCTTTGTATACCTGAACATATTAGGCATCACAAACCCCATTTTATTAGGAAGTGGAAATTTGACCTAGGTCTAATTGGTGGCTCCGCTCCCCTCTTTCTAAGTCCCAGGACACATATGCTATCCGGAGCTGTTGACAGTGTTGGGGACAGAGACGGATCGTGGGTTCCATCTTTACTCACCTCTTGTTGCCACCCTTCCACACTGGTGTGTATGGCAAGATGCTTGTCCTCCCCTGGTGGGGACCCTCAGTGACAGCTCTTGGGTCTTGTCTGAACTACCTTCAGGCCCACGGCAAACGTTCCTTCCCATGTCACTCAGGGTGAGTGGATTCTGCAAAACCACCTAAGGCTTTCTGCCGCATCGCACGGTCTGATGATCTGACGGCCGGATGGTCTTTTTCACACCATCGCATTCACAGGGGAGACCAAGGGCTTGCCCACTTCCTGGCCTTGGTCTCTGACTCTCCCGCCCTTAGTTCCTCAGTCCGTGTGTTAAGATTCTTCATCCATTTCCCCCCGCCCCCGGGGAACCACCAGCTTCTCTGCTCTCTTCCCTGTTACCTCGCATGTGACAAGTTATGTCTGACTTATTAAATAGTATTCTGAATCTTTCCTTTTACCCCCAGATCACCCAAATCTGTCATTTTTATTCTCTGCATTCTGCTGTGACAGAACTCGCTGCCTGACAAAGGGAGGTCAATAGAGTGATAAGACGTATTACTCAAGAAAACTAAGTCCACATTGATCGATGATACAGCCAACTATTTTCCCACCACGTATGACTTCTCAAAATAAAATAATGTTTAAGACAAACTGTGTGTTGTTCAACCCTGTTGCAACTCCACGTACCTAATCGGTCTTAAATATTTTGTAATTACACGTCTTAATTATAAATTGCTTCCCTCAAGTGCAAATACACATTAGTACAGACACTACTGGATAATGTACGTGTATTTCTCTAAAGTTAGATTAAATATTGATCTCAGAACAACCCACATACACTCGAATGTAGCTAAGGCTCTATGACATGATGGGATATTCACCTAAGCCAAATGACAGAGGGAAGACCTTTTTTACAGGATGATGCCCTCGTTCTTCAAAGAGCGTACAAGGCTGTCCTTTACTTGGCGTAACATTTAAATTATGTGTTGAACCATGAGAATTAAGAGATTTTGAAATATTCAAATAAACGCCACTTTCATCAAGTCACAGTTACGGAAAAGTTATCCCGACAAAATCACTGGGTCCTCGCCTCTGTTCTGAGGAAATTAACTGATCTAGACCTTGTTAACATTTTTTTTCCCCACATGGTCAAACATTTCCCGTGTTAAGTTGAGCACATCCACCATATTGGAAACTGTTTTGCTCACCGAAAATGTTAAGAGGAAAAAACCACCAGTCTAGCTGGAGAGACAAACAGGGAAATCAACCATTAAAATCCAAAGTAAAAGTCTATAACAGTGGTAACTCCATGATGGTGTGGATCATAATAGAGTGGCTGTGTATGCCAGCTAAAGTTGGCGAATTCTCAGAGAAAGGCTAATATTTAATGGGCCTTAAAGGATGAATAGGAGTTTGCTAAGCATGAACAAGGGGAAATCTTCCAGCTCAGGTTTTCTTTAATCTTTTTATGACATTGAACCTCTTCGACAGTCTAGTGAAACCTATAAACCCCTTTGCAGAATAAGGACTTTTAAGCATTAAAATATGATATGATATTGAAACACATAGAAGCAAATACCTAGACTTACAATTATAAGGGGTTTTTTTATTTTAAAAAAATTTTTAACACTTATTTTTGAGACAGAAAGAGACAGAGCATGAACGGGGGAGGGTCAGAGAGAGAGAGAGAGGGAGCCACAGAATCTGAAACAGGCTCCAGGCTCCGAGCTGTCAGCACAGAGCCCTACGCGGGGCTCGAACTCACGGACTGTGAGATCATGACCTGAGCCGAAGTCGGAGGCTTAACCGACTGAGCCACCCAGGCACCCCAATTATAAGGTTTTAAAATGTTATATTAGAATACAATTTTAAAGTATTCAAAAAAAATTGTAATATCTTGCCCCTGTCAGTGTGTTAATAGATCTCGTGAAACACAATCTCCTAGCAGGGATCTTATGACTGTCACATTTTTAAAATAGTGACTAGGATACACAGTTATTTCAAGTTATCTACCATAGTTATGTGATGCAGAGAAAAGAAAAAAATCTATGCTCAGGGCGCCTGGGTGGCTTAGTCAGTTGAGCATCAAACTCTTGATTTCTGCTCAGGTCATGATCCTAGGGGCATGAGATCGAGCCCCACATTGGCTTCGCGCTGGGCATGGAAGCTGCTTGAGATTCTCTCTCCGTCCCCCTCTGTTCCTCCCCAGCTCATGTGTGCACTCACATGCTCTCTCTCTCTCTCTCAGAAAAAATTCTATGCCGTTACTGACCAAATCACAAGTTGTTACTAATACCGTCTCTGTGACGTGTTGCAAAATGCATAATAGAAAAAATGGTAAATTTTAGTTGATGTGAGTGAAAATGAACCAGAAAGTGTTCCTTTTCAAGTTCACAAGCCCTCGATCTGCAGATGCAGTGGGGATGTGGGGACCCCCAGATCAAGGATCGCGGCGCTGGAAAGACGGAATGACTGGTTAAGTGCAAACATCGGGAAGCGTGAGAGAACACGGCAGGACTTGCAGGAGAGAGAAGCTGGCCTGATCAAAGCTCCGAGTGTGAACAAACAGATCAAGACGAAACCAGGTTATGAAGGCTTGTATGCAGATTAAATCATTTTGACGCTACCTTTTTGACACGGGAAGCCTCAGAACGATGTTAAGCAGCAGAGGCGCAATATCATATTTGGGTCTTGGAAGTTAAACCTGATAGCAAATTAGGGGATATTCTGTACAGTTCTTCGGCTTTTTTAAAAGTACACCTGTGTGAGGACACATAGCACAAATGAGGATTTATTTCATTTCCAAATGTTCTTAAATCCATTCTTTTTCTATATGTGGTAAAGAAGTCACCAGGGTCAAGATAAAATGACATCGTGGCACTGCCCTTATTGACATTTAGCAATTCTTGGGGAAATTTAAGCAGTTTAAAAATATCTGGGGAATGATCCCACCTGTCTGTTTCAGTATTCCAAGAATTTTCTTGAACCTCAATTGGCTTTCCCTTTAACTCTCTGCTCCTCTAACCCCCACCACGGGGGAAAAAAAAAAGTATAAATGCTGAGAGCTTCCTGATCCAAAGGCACATGGTTGACATTTAAATTTCACTGGAAAGAGCAACCTCCTGTAATATTGGTTAGGCTTTGAAAATATCTATGAACGAAGGCCCACATACCCTATACTTATATGTTCAAAAGTTATAAACCAAGCCAAACATTTGTTCAATAGAATAACCTCCAAGTCCTTACTTGACAAAATCTCAAAATGACCCAGAAGGCCATGGAGAACCATCAGTCCCCCAGTCCACCCTCCCTTTCTCTCCACCCACGAACCTTCTAACCAAATGATCTGTGTGCACTCTCTTCCAGCAGTCAAGTCTGGGTCTTTCCTCATGTCCAAGGGTATGACCACCAATGGCACAATCAGCCGGTAGCTACACGGACCAAGGAAGGATGCCTGTGCCAGTCTTGGAAAGGACAACTTAGTCTGGACAACTTGGGCAGAGAATTGCAAGATCCTAGGTCTGTAGAGAATGGGTAGAAGGTAGGGGAACAATTTCTCACCCCTCGGGGAAGATTGCGAGAACAGACTGTAAAGTGTGGAGCCCTGGACAAGAAGCCCTCTCGTCCAAGTTCAGTACTGCTTGTATGAAGGTAGGAGTTTTTCATTTTGAGCTCATTTTACGGAAAGATGGAGAAAATTGATATAACTATAGTGATTACACTGATGTAGTAACTGGTTTACATACCTAGTCACCAATTTGTTCTCATAAATGTATTGATCATCTATTATGACATATTTGTTGCAGTATATGACCTAGCAGCCCTGGAAAGGCAAAATGACTTTTCCAAGAATGCACACAGATTCAAGATTCAACCAAATGGATTTTAAATTTTTTTTTAATGTTTATTTATTTTTGAGACAGAGAGAGACACAGCATGAGCAGGGAAGGGGCAGAGAGAGAGGGAGACACAGAATGTGAAGCAGGGTCCAGGCTCTGAGCTGTCAGCACAGAGCCCGACGCGGGGCTCGAACTCACGAGCCGTGAGATCATGACCTGTGCCGAAGTCGGACGCTTAACCGACTGAGCCACCCCGGCGCCCCCAACCAAAAGGATTTTAAAGTCAATATCGTTGCCCCTTATCCCAAGCTTTAAGACCTCAAATGGGATACAATACTCCAAACTTTATTATTTATTTGTTGTCAGGGCCTAGACAAACTGTTTTTGTTCGTTTTATTTTAGAGACCGAAAGAGAGAGCACATGAGAGACAGAGAGAGATAGAAAGAGAATCCCAAGCAGGCTCCATGCACAGTGCAGAACCCGACAGGGGGACTCAATCCCATGACCCTGGGATCATGACCTGAGCTGAAACCAAGGATCGGACATTCAACCAGCTGAGCCACCTGGGCACCCCTACACAAACTGTTTTGAAAGTTCTTAAAGGTCAGTATATCTTTATAACTTTCCGATAATTTGTGGATTTGATTTCTAGAAACAGTAAAAGTCATTTGATTCCTAACAAGCTTAAGTAATATGGGAGGTCAAAGTTACTCAAACCATCTCCTTCACAGCCTGTTGTGTGCCTAGCACCTTATTTTGTTACCATTTTTCATATGATATTAATATTAGTTTGCTTCCCACCTCAGATGGGAAACCGAGTCTCAGGTATTTGCCCAGTGAAACACAATCAGGAAAGGATAGGGACCCAAATATTTCAGATACCACATCCATTTTCTTTCCATTAAACCACAATGTATCCTAAGTGAAATCATTAAGCTAGCAGGCAAATGGAAAATTATTTTTCTGTGGGGTTACAGTGAAGCCGTTCTCATCCACGGATACCCATGTCTAGGAGAAAGTTTCATTGGATAAGGAGTGTGAAATTAGAAAATGTCAATGAATATTGTTTGTTTAATGAATCAATTACATTAGATCAAGGGTTACATATCAGATATTTTCTCTGGCATCATTTTTCCACATCTCCAGAGCTATTCAATTATTTAGAGATACTTTTATTCATTAAAAATACATTCCATGCATATTATGTCACAAATCAGTTGTATGTATGTGTGTGTATGTGTGTGTGTGTCTGTGTGTGTGTAGCTACCTCTCCATTGAGCACTAATTCATCCTTCAAGCTTGTATCATTTATTATCACTTCCCAAACTGCCCTGATCTATCCAGTTAAAACTGATGATTCCCTCTTTGTACCTCCATTGTTTCCTTCAGAAACATTAATGACAGCAATTCTAACAAATGTTTGCATTATTTATTTTGGGGATTGTCTCTCTCGCCAGACTCAGAGGTACCTAAAGACAGTAACTATGTCTTCTTACTTTGGTTTTTCTCACTATCTAGCACAGCAACAAATACAGAGAAAACACACAAGTGTTTTTTTTTAATACAAATTTTAATCTAGTTGCCATTTATTTTTAAACGGCCTCATTTTGCCCATCTTATTATTACACCGAATTATTTTTTTTTAATTTTTTTAACATGTATTCATTTTTGAGAGACAGAGAGAGACAGAGTGCAAATGCGGAAGGGGCAGAGAGAGAGGGAGACACAGAATTCGAAGCAGCCTCCAGGCTCCAAGCTGTCAGCACGGAGCCCGATGAGGGGCTCAAACTCACAGACTGCAAGATCATGACCTGAACCCAACCAACTGAGCCACCCAGGCACCCTTTATTACACCAAATTAAATCAGATTCAAAACAAAAACAGTATTTGCGGAGAATATATTGTGTGCTGAGCACAATACTTTTTCCGTCTCAGCTGGTTTTAAATGGTAATTTTAGATGATTTCATCTTCTTCTGGTCAGTGTCCATCTCTTGATTTGTTGACAGGTGTGCCGATCTGTGCGCACGTGTGGTGCATATGCGTGTGCTCATGTGTATGTATGTGTGTGTGTGCGTATGCGTGGGTGCATATATTTGTATGTGTGTGTAGTTTGCATGTGTGCATATGCATGCGTGCATGGGTGTGTGTGCACCGGGCACTCCTGAGGAGATGGAGAAGTTTGTGCATTGCCGGAAGTATTCCTCCATTATTCCTCTCTGCCATGCCGCGAGCACCCGGAAAGCACCGTCAGGTGAGCCCCGCTGGGTGTCCATGTGGCAGTGTCTGGGTGTGTGAGACCATACTCATCTCCGTGATCAAAACTTGTTGGTGACTTTGACACACAGCTGCAGCACCCAGATTTCATTTTCCTCCTTTATCGCTATGGATAGTCTCCCTAATCTGACTGTGAAAACGTTGACTACCAACCCTTCTCTAGCCCTGTAGAACCGGGTCCTTGAGCTCAACTAAACAGACTGGATCTTTCAGGGCAGAGATTCTAGGGACTGACGTGTCTACAGCATGGGAATGGCTCATTTTTTAGGCCAATTTTATGTGCCAGCCCTTAGCCAAATGTTGTGGAGGACAATAAATTCAATAAGATCCCTGTTCTCCGAAGTCTAGTTGGGGAGACAGATGCAGAGGCAGATTCTCCCCGTTCCCCTTGGTGACTGCAGTGAGGGAGCCACGGACATGGGATGAGGGACATCAGCGCTAGCCCAGCCTACGGAGCCCTGGGAGGGGATGCCTAGGAAATGATGCCTGAGCTGAGCATTAAAAGTTAAGAAGTAGCCATCCTGGTAATAATGGGGACAAGAACGAGGTGCAGGGGAAGCCCGACAGAGCAGACGTTGGGACAAAGAAAGTAACGCGAAGCTGCACGATGTGTGTCACTGCAGCGACATCTAGTTCAGTGCTGATTGTATGACGTGAACCCAACGGTCCACGTCCTCTTTTGTAAACTCTAATAGCACAGGGCCTCAGCAGCAGCCAGGGTGCAGGCTTCTCTCCCATTTCATATTAGCTGCATCCATGGGGTCAGCTACAGCAGCCGTATCGCCTCTAGTCTAGATTCTAGGCTAAAGAAGCAGCCCCTCTGTGCAAAATGTCATTCTCACGGGCGGCTGGGGAAGAGCGATGCTGGGACCACACAAGTCACTGAAAGTGTCTAGCCGGGCACAAAGCATGGCTTGCTTTCTCTCCTCATCCACTGGCCAGATTGTGCCACCTGACCCAGCCCGACATGGTGAAGGAAAGGAATTCTCTTTCAAGCGGTCAACTCCTGGCCAAGGAAGGGGGTGCACAGTCCTCTTAAAGGCAGGGAATTCTGGGAAAAGAGAATACAGTAGTCGGAGTCTGGCAGATCTTCAACAGGGGGAGATGATTTTCCCCTGAGGGATGCCCCTGAAAGCAAGAATCAGGGCACGACCCTGGGCTCCCAGGATTGGGCACTTGTCTGCTTGGTCTGTCTTAATAAAATACCACTGCCTGGGGGACTTAAGCAACAGAAACATAAAACAACCAAACAACAACAGCCAGAAAATATATTTTCTTGCAGTTCTTGAGGCTGGAAATCCAAGGTAAAGATTCCAGCCGATCCGGCTTCTGGTGAGGAACCTCTTTCTGACTGGCACACAGCAAGTGTCCTCCAGGAGACTGTCCTCGGTGCACGCACAAGGGACGAGCAGGAGCCAGTCCTCTGGCGTCTCTTCTCCTAAGGACACTAATCCCATCAGATCAGGGCCCCACCCCCCACACCCGCCACCACCCGATGACCTCATTCAACCCGAGTCACTTCCTTAGAGGCCCCCGTCTCCAAATAGGGCAAGTTCTTCAAAATATGAGTATGAGGACATAAACATTTAGTCTATTGTAGATCCCATCTTAAAAGTCGTACCAAGTAGCTCCAAGCTTAGGAGCCAGAAGTGAAAGTAGAGAGGCCCTTCCTCTGTGCCCCCTTGATGGCAGTGAGGACGTGGGCACAGGCTCTTGCATAACCTTTGGGTGACTTTCAGGTCAGTGTTCTTATCTCCATCATTCGGAATTACGTGTATGTGGTCTTTTTGCAAACACAGAACCTGTGCCCATATCATTCCAACGTTCTGAAACATCCACTCTTTTTAAGTTAACTCATTATCACTTACCTTGCTATTTATGTTTGTGTTTTAAGTGATCTGGGGCGCCTGGGGGGGCTCAGTCGGTTGAGCGCCCGACTCTTGATTTCGGCTCAGGTCGTGATCTCGCAGTTCGCGTGTTCGAGCCCCGAGGCGGGCTCTGCACTGAGCGCGTAGCCTGCTTGCTATTCTCTCTCTCCCTCCCTCTCTGCTCCTCCCCGACTCGCACTCTCTCTCTCTCTCAAAGTAAATAAAGAAGCTTAAAAATAAAGTGATATATTTCATAAAACCCAATCAAATGCCCCTTCTTCCAATTTAGCTCCCCCAAGGCCCTCGTGACTGATTTCACCTTACCCGCGGCTTCCTTGTGGTCACTTTCCCAATTATTTGGTAGTTCTTTGCGTGTTTGAATTTCTTCTCTTTCTGAAAACGTTAAATGAAGTCATCTCTGTCTCCCGAACTCTTGCACAGGCTCTAACTGGGTCAGTGTAAAAAACATGCACGAATGAATAAATGGATGCAGAATCCAGAGCGTAACCCAGCTCCCTCCAAGGAAATTTGCGTGCTTCGCTTGACCATTGCTTCCTTCTCTGAAATATCCAAAACCGTGCATTAGCGGGATTTGAGGCATGACCTGGAGGAAGGGAGAAGAGAAAGGAAGAGAAACCTTCCTAAATGCGCCAGACCCCATCCGATGGCTTGCTCATTACTGTCCTGGCTTCTGCTCCTCAGAGCTTATACCCTCTCCCTGCCTCTGGGCCGTCAAAGGGCTCTTTGCAACTGGCAATCTAATTAGCCAGCCCGGAGGACCACGGAGGACCAGGGCAGGCTCACTCGAGCTCGTTAAAAGCTCCCGTCTCCTGCTTGGGAAATTGCTCTCCGTTTTACCAGCACCGTTCGCGTTTTGCGGCTCCCAGGGGGTAGAGGGCAGCGCTGGTTGAATTCCTGGCTAAGCCATTTGGCCCAGAGCCTCCATAAAACCTCGGCCCCAGCCTTCCTGACTTGGGCTTTCCTCATTAAACCTGCAGACAGGAGCCTGCTGTTTGGCCGGCAGAGGCCTAGGTGAGACAGACTGCTCTCCTCTCCCTGAGGGCCCGGGGCCGAAACAGAAGCCAGGGTGGCGGGGCGGGAGACAGTGGGGGCTGCTGCGGGGAGGGAGCGAGGTCGCGCAGAAGACAGAGACACGCAAACCGGCCCCCCGATTTCCAAAGACAACACGGGCCCCCTTCCTGAGAGTTGATGGTCCCCTGCTTGGAAGAGCTCACAGTAGTCATCTCCCTCCCGCCTGGAACGTGAGCCTGAACCAGTTTTGCATTTTGAGGATGGTCTGCGCAGTCCCTGAAGGGCCCTCTCGCTGCCCAAGAAGGGCTGCAAGCCGGCCTGCAGGGAGAGGAAGGAGCAGGTGATGTGGTCACAGCGTCCTCCCAGCGTGCTTACAAGGTGCTCTCCAGACAGCCTCTAGCAGCCACCGGAGTGAACTTGGACTCTGCTCTGTGAGCGCCCTCCAGCAGCTCTCCGCTTTTCCGGATGAAGCATCGATGCATTGGCTCAGCGTCCAAAGACACCCGAGAGCAGGTCGTGGCCCCTCCCGCCAGCCTCTGCCTTCTCTGCCCCGCTCTGGGCACAGCGCTCCCTGCCAGGCGAAGTGGGGTCTCCCCGAATCCTCGCGTTTAGGGGGCTTCATGGTGCTGGCACAGAGTGCATAAGAATGAGGACAGGTGGAGCTCTAGATGGAGGCCAGGAGCCAGGAGCCAGGAGCTGCGGCCAAGGGCTGGGAAGCTAAATCGTCCCAGAGATGGGGGCAGGGAGCAGAGAATAGTCTGTCGACTCTATCACATGTTCCAAACCATCCGATGGGCGTGCTTTTCGCAGGGGAAGCGTTTGGAAGAAAGAAAAGGGTGAATTTCTCATCCGATACAGGGAGCTGTGGAAGGAGCCACAATAGGAGACCGTAAAATAATCCTTGGCTCGACTTGAGAGGAATGAGATCAGAACACGAAGGGGCCAGGAGGAGCACCAGTTCTTCCCCACAGACTCCCAACCGTCTTTCGGCTTCCACTGCGTAGGGGATGGGGCGAGTCCTATCTCCTTGAAACCCTAAGAGCAGGGAGGCTCCACTGAGGCACCGGCCCCAGCCACACAGCCCTCCCCCTGGAAAGCCAGAAGGAGAGGGTCTCCCGAGTTGCCCCTTATCCTTTTGCAAGCGGCAAGGGCGCTGGCCACAACACGGTGCCGTTCGGTGGGCACCACCTTCAGCATATGGAGCACTTAATGGGGTCTAGCGAGAGTTTATGAGTTTTGCACCCCGACGTGCCTGGCATCCAACACAGCTCCCCCTTTGTGCATGAGGCCACCTCAGGCAAGTTCCTTAGCCTCACCGGATTGCACTTCTTGAAATGTAAACTGAGGCAGGGATCCCTCCTTTGACGGTGGCTGAAGGATCCCAGATTACCCTCATGAAGTGATTCGCACAATACCTGGGGCACGGCGGGCACTACATCGTCGGCAGCTGGAGGTATGTTCGTGGGTGCAGAAATTCCGGAAGGAAGTAATAAGTAGGTTACTCCCTGGTATGTCTTCCAGCTCTCACGCTCTGGAATCTGTATCGTGACAGAGACCTTGGAGTATTTAAATCAGGGTCTCCAAAAGGTGCCTGAGTGCTTCCCGGAACCCAAGACCTAGGCTGGAGGGGAGCTAAAACGACTTCTGCGTCTCTAATTTCGAGTTGCCGTGACTGATGACCAATTCCCCACCCCTGGAGGCTGTGTTCGCTTCTGGCACTCCAGATGAAATCATGAGGTGTTTGGGATGAACGTATTTAAAGGTTCCCTAAACGACAGGTAGCTTTCCGAAAGCCATTCCGAAAGGGCAGAAGTGCCCGAGAACCCCGGCTCTGCCCCTCAATTACCGTTTTTCCACGTCTACTTAAGTATATTTGAGACACAGCTAATTTTACTGCCTACACCTGTCACAGGCTAGCATTTAAAATCACAGAAAGGTGACCAAGCGGCGTTGTGTCCGACTCTATAAATAACAACAGCTACCACTGACCGAGTACTCCTGTATCCCTTTGTCTCGTGTTGTCTACGTAGGGGCTCCAGTTCTCATACCAGCCTTGTTAGGTAAGTCTAAGAGCTCAGAGGGGTTACGTAATTTCCGAGCATGATTCAGCGAGTGCCTTTTAGGGTCACAGTTCAAATCTACTCCATTCTGCCTTCGAAGCCCACGTGTTTTCTACTATTCTGCACAATCCCTCAAAGGCACCAGGACAATGCAAACAAGGTGAATACATAGGATACACCTGGTAACTTGGAGTTGTAACTTCAGCTCTGAAACTTACTTGGGGGGGGGGGGCAGTGAATAGAGCCACCATATTTGACGTGGCCAGTGGTTCCCACATGAAGCTGGGCATCGAACTTTTGTCCTGTCATCATTCATTTCTTTTGTGCACATCGAGCTCCACCTCAGCCGTACCGAATCAGAATCTCCAGAAGTGAGTCTCGAAATCCGTATTTTGATGTCACTCCCAATGTCGTTCTCTGATATAACCAACCCAAGGAAAGACACAGGAAGCCACCGGTGGGTGAAAAAAGTGTACTGTATCTTTAAGATCTGGTCACTCTGTTCTTCTCCCATATTTATGATTCGTTTGTTTTCACTTTAAATGCATGTCTGAATTACGGGGAAGTCAAAGCAAGACCGAAACCAAAAATGGCTCCTTAGTTCTCCTCTAAGGTTATATATATGTGCATAGGTAAGAATATATATTTATGACACAGAAAGTTCGAAAGGAAGAGTAAAAGCCCCTCCATACCCACGCTTTCCCTCTCTTCAAAGATTACTACCATTGAAAATTATCTACATTCCTGCTATACACACTGTTCTACATCTTGCCATTTTTGGAGATCTGTTGGTATGATCACACTAAGAGGTTTTTGTTTTTGTTTTTGTTTTTGTTTTTGTTTTTGTTTTGAGAGAGAGAGAGAGAGAGTGCACTCGCACATGGCATGCACACATGCATTATCTGGGGAGGGGCAGAAGAAGAGAGAGAATCTCAAGCAGGCTCCACACTCAACACAAAGCCCAACTCCGGACTCGATCTCATGACCCTGAGATCATGACCTGAGCTGAAATCAAGAGTCGGTTGCTTATCTGACTGGGCCACCCAGGCATCCCAAGATTTCCTGTTTTTACAATTTTTAAAGTAGTCTCTACACCCAACATGGGGCTCGAACCTACAACCCTGAAATCAAGAGTCGCATCCTCTATCGACTGAGCCAGCCAGGCACCCCAAGGGTTCTTTTTTTTTTTTTTGTAAAGATTCCATAGTTTTCCGGGATGCGCCATAACTCATTTAAGCAGTCCCATATTGATCAACGCCTTATTTTATTTCAGGTTCTGTTTGTTTGCTGTTTCCTTTTGAGAACGATGTTGCAACGCCTGTTCTTCTCCAGGGGATCCTGGGGCACACGTGCAAGGGTTGACATGAGGTAACCTTCCTAAATAGTGGCATCGCCATACCGAAAGCGAGCGCGTTTTCAGTGTTAATACGTGCTATCAAATCATCATTCCGCCAAACACAAGATGGTTTATATTTTATGTGATCACCAGCCTTGCCGTCCTCAAATGTAATGGAGACAAAGGATGAGACAATAAGAAAGCAGGTCCCCAAGGTAAATGGGGGAACGGACGCCTGACGCCAGTCTACGACCAGTATCCCGCCATGAGCTCACTGAACTCGTGCAGTAAAACATTGAAAACACACACGCAGTGGAATATACACATGTACACGTAATGCACACGTATCCACATGTATATCTCTGCGAGTCGACACACATTGATACATGCTCCGAATACCACTGGAAACAAATACATCCCGCCTGCGAATTGTGAACTTTCTTAAGGGACAAAGCATTGGTTGCTTGGAGAAAAGCATGTGCGAAAGATTCCTTTTCACTCTTTCTTCTTTCGTTCTGTTGGAATGCTGTACACTCAGGCATTAGCTAGTCACCAAGTAAGTAAAATGAAAAGAATCTCAGAGAACAACCCTACGGACGCACCTAGCCTGTGATTCAGCAGTCTCTGCTCTCGAAATTTATTTTACAGCTAAGCTCAACCAGCGTAGGTACAGAATGAAGTATATTTAGAATTATTCCCTGCAGCGTTGCTTATAATGATGAGAGATTAGAAATAGCCAAAACGTACGTGGATATGGACCCGTAGAAGCAATATTCGACACGTTGAAATGCTCAGCGTCCGCAACAAAGAATGAATAATTTCATTGTATATCGATACGGACGTTTCTCAGAGCTATGCTATCAAATGAAAAGGTCGGCTGCAGGAAAATGTATGTGATGCCTACTATGTGTATAGAAAAGCAGCCCCAAATCCCGGCCACGTGCATGCATGTGTGACAAATACAGCATACAGGTAAATATGTCATATATATCATGCAAATATGACATATATCATATTCTACACACCAACAAGCAAACACACATTTAAAAAAATTTTTTTAAGTTTACTTAGTTTTGAGAGAGAGAAAGAGAGTGCTAGTGGCCGGGGGAGGGGGGTGGGGGGGGGCAGAGAGAGAGAGAGGAGAGAGAGACACAGAATACAAAGCAGGTTCCAGGCTCTGAGCTGTCAGCATAGAGCCCTACACGGGCTCACGAGCTGTGGGATCATGACCTGAGCCGAAGCCAGACACTTAACCAAACGAGCCCCCCAAGCGCCCCCCATACACATGTACACACACATATGTACAAGCATATCCTTGTACTAGAATCAAGCACCTCTGCAAAGACACCCAAGTGGAGATACCAGCAGATGCCTCTAAAAATTGGGTGACAGGTGAGAAAGGATGAGGAGTCTTTGACTCCGTTGTCTTGTGTTCCTTCAGAACCCAAAATATAAGTGAATAAATTAAAATCAGGGACAAACGTGTACGGGCCAAACATCCAACTCTTAGAACGCCACACTCATTTCCTAATAATGTCATCTCATTGACAAGAGTGTTTCTTGGTGGTCATTTTTGCAAAACGGACAAGTGAGAGAAGGGCACCCTCGAAGGGGAAGACAGGATCCCACGGGGGAGCGAAGTCCTCCACCTGAGCTGGGGCATCAGCAGGAGTCTGCGTGGACGTCCAGCTAGATATCCGCCCGAGGTGACTTTGTTGAATGACGTTTCCCTTCCGTCACCTCCACATTTGATATTTGCCATCGCACGTTCATGAAGAGGAGTGGCCGCTTGGCGCGCCTCCGAGAGTGGAAGAGTCATGATTGTCCCAGGGTTCTAGAGCAAAACTGTTTGCAGGTGGCTTTGGAGACAGAGATTGGCACCCTCTCGAATGGTGTGTTTCTTTTAATCTCCCTTCATCTACTGGTGCTTGTGTGAACTGGAGTGCCTATCCTAAATGAAATGGTATCCCCCACCATTTATGTAAACGATTCAAATAACATTTTAATGCATATATATATATGTATATATACATATACATATGCATATACATATACATACATAGATATATACACTCTTGGAAACACACAGCATCTCAACTTCTCAGGGCAGTAAGCACACAAAGACATAAATAACTCAGAAAGAGCTGCTGCTGAGTGAGGTCGTGAGAGGAGGGAAACCTCTCTTAATGCCTGGGCTCTTGTGCACAGATCTCATATATTTATGTGTGCTATTCATAGGCATTTTCTACTTCCTTCGGATTCTTGGCCATGTGCCAGAGAGTTAAATTGATCTTCAGTTAAGAGATTTTTCACACATTTGTATAACTCCAGGTCTTAGACACCAAATTCAAACACGCTTATACTTTCAATGTAGCAGCTTAAATTTAACACAGTAAACATTTTATTGGATTTTTTTTTTCCTCTCTCTCTGCGTTACTTCTTCCCTTCTGCGTTAGTCTACTCCGGCTGCTCTAACAAGATCCCGTAGAGTGGGTGGCTGAAACAACAGACATTTCTTTCTCACAGTTCTGGAGGAGAGGAAGTCCAAGATCAAGGTGCTGGCAGATCTGGTTCCCGGTGCGAGCCCTCTTCCTGCTTGCAGACATCTGCCTCGACTCTGGCCTCACGGGGCGGGGGGAGGGGACATAAACAAGCCCTGGTCACTGTTCCTCTTCTTAGAAGGACACCGAGCCCA
Organism: Panthera uncia; assembly: GCF_023721935.1. NCBI lineage: Eukaryota > Metazoa > Chordata > Mammalia > Carnivora > Felidae > Panthera > Panthera uncia. The sequence continues at coordinate 30,793,249 of NW_026057579.1, forward strand.
TCGTGGGGTGTCCTACCCTCATGACTCATCTAAACCGAATTACCATCCAAAGGGCTCACCTCCAAATGCCTTCAAAATGGCGCTTAGGGCTTTGGCACGTGGATTTGGGGACGACAGACGTTGGGTTCATAACATCTTCCTTTCACTCAGTCTCCTTCCTTCCCTCAATAAATATTTATGTTTTTGTTTCCCATGTTTTCAGGGTCTTCATCTCGGCCCTGGAATTATGGATCATGTCAGGACACAGAGAGAACCTGCCCTCAAGGAGCCCACAGCCCAGCGAGAAAGACAAGACCACGAACTCTGAGGCGGGGAAGCAGTTGCTGTGGTGTCAGAAGGCCGTGAGGAGGACGATTGGCTCCGTGTAAACAGTAAGAAGGAAAGTGGTTCGGGAGCTTGGAAGTACAGGTGGGATTCCAGACATCCAGGGGGGGAAGAGAGGCCTTCTGGGCATCAAGCAAATGCACAGAGACGTGAACTCGCGTGCTTGGTAAATCCACGGAACGGAGCACAGTAGGGCGCTTTGGTGGGAGACAGAAAGCAGGGGAAGGGGGAGCAGGAGGTAAAATGGAAATAGCAGGCTGCTACCGGTTTGTCAATAGGTGCATATTTTACACAAGAAAATGTACCAATCCCTTGTACTTTTTAGATGAAAGTCGTGGGCAGTGAGTGGTGAAAAGTCCTGTTTGGAAACCCAAGAAGATCTGAGGTTACTGAGTTCTTACCAGTCAACGACGAAGACAGCTTTTACCTCCACTCCCAGATTATCTTTCCCCCAAGACGTGCCCCCCCACCCCCCACCCCGGGTGCCTGTCCAGAAGCAGATAGCACCTCGGGCAATCTCTTCTCCCTGCACACAGGGACTTTGCTCTCTAGTCTTATCACTCAGACCTCCATCAGCTGTCCTGTCAGCCCACCATGCAAGCTCCACTCTCCCCTCAGCTGAAGACAGAACTTTCTCTTCCTTGGTTTTCAGAGTGGGGGACATCCTGTCACTTCTAAGAGCAGAAAGGCCTAGAAGTTAAGGGCTACATGGAAACGCCTCACGGTGGAGCCTCTGGACATTGGTTAGAAACCGTGCTCCTACTTTCCCGTTGTGTTTTCCCTTTAACGTCTTATGAAATGAAATCAGGCAATGATTATTCTTTCTAGAAATTGAAAATACTGATACACATTCTCAGGAACACAAGCCAGAGTATCACTGCGCCCTCAAACACTCTCCCCTCCTCAACGTAGAGATTTCGAAGTAACAACAACGAAAACCCACGTGGAGCTCTATTTTCCATGGTTTCTAATACGTATGCCGAGTGGCCTACATAGTCACATATATTTTCATACAGTGTCCGTTCTTCTAGGAACCTGCTTTGAGAAAGGAATTGCAAGGCGATCAAGCTAGGAGCGCTTCACTGTCCCCAGAGTCAGGAAAACTAAAAAGCAGCCCACATTTCTGTCTATTGAGGAGTAGTTGGATTGATTATCGTAGAACCACTCAGAATTGGCACTTGTGGGAATGATGACCACATAATTTTAAATGAAAAAGTGAGAAACAGTAGCGTACCGAATATGGTCGCATAAGCATCGGCAAAATGGTAGAGAGGAAGGCTTCAGAATGTTGGCAGTAGCTACAGCTCAGTGGGAGGTTGTGCATGACTTTTATTTTCTCTTTTACAGGAAGAGGAGACATCAGGTCAGCAGCAGGAAAGATGGGCCAGTTGGGTGCCAGGCAGCGCATGGTTAGGCCGTGGCTCCGCCTTAAAACTGAATAATAAAAGGGCGCCTGGGTGGCTCAGTCGGTTGAGCCTCCGACTTTGGCTCAGGTCGTGATCTCACGGTTCATGAGTTCGAGCCCCGCGTCGGGCTCTGTGCTGACAGCTCAGAGCCTGGAGCCTGCTTTGGATTCTATGTCTCCTTCTCTGGGCCCCTCCCCTGCTTGTGCTCTGTCTCAAAAATAAATAAAGGTTAAAAAGTTAAAAAAAAAAACCCTGAATAATAAAGACATAAGGACATGTGTTTAATGGGGCCCAGGCCAAAGGGCCCAGGGGCAGGTGTGACGGTTGGCAACAGGGAAGGAGGGCGCACGGTTATTCCAGGTACCAACAAAACAGGGGACACATAAACAGACCGACGTTCCTAAAGGCTTAAAATGACTCGAGGCAAACAAAGACAATCAGTGATGCTAGAAGGTTCAGGGTCTGGGATCCCAGTTCTAGATACATTTGCTTCATGGATTCCACCAAAGGCTTTCATCCCTAGTGTTTTTTTTTCCAATTTTGGGAAAGACTCCGTTCCTGCAGTTGCATCCTGTTAGGCCCTCCTGGAACAGTGATATTCTTTCATGAAAAAAAGTTCTGACTTCACAGTGGTTACCATAGGAGGAAGGACTAGAAAAACCATTTTTAAAGTGATTTTTGCACGTTCTTTGGAAACTTTGCTTTGTTTAAAGAATTATCTAGGATGAAACTAATGGAGATTTCAGGTTTTGCTTTTATGAGCTGAGAACAGGGCTTTGCTGAAAAAAATTAAGGACAATTCTGGTGTGAATCTTATGTTTGTTGTTTTAAAAGCTCTGTGCTAATACCAAAAGAATGTATTTCTGGTGGGAAGTGATATATTTCCATGGCTTCAGGGAACTTGACTTCTGTCCTAAAAATATATTTCCTTAGATATTATAAACAAAACACCTTAAACAATAAAAAAATGAAAATATGGCAAAAAACCTACAGCAAACAGCAACATTTTATATCCTTATCAGTTACAAAGACATTGGATCTATAAGAAAAAATGAACATCCGCACCCTATCCCCGCCGAAGAGCGTGCAAAGTCTACAAAAAGCAGTTTCGAAGACAAGATTTGCAGATGACAAATGCAAATACAAATGCTAACCTTGCTAGCCATCAAAGAAATGAGTAAAATAAAATCTGCTCCTAGTACGTTGGATGTGTTGTGGTGTTTTTCTTAGTAAGACTTGATGTTGGTGAGCGTGAAAGACAATTGAGTGTCCCTACAACCCCCTGGTGTGGCACATTGCTGAGTCGGGTCTGCAGCACAATTTAAATTGGGCTTGAAACTAGCCATTCGAATCTTTGAAATTTATTATTTGTAAAAGCACAAATAGATGCATAAATCCACGTAGGTAGTCGCTCGGGACGGCATTTTTGTAATAGCAAAAATCATCAAAACAAAGGGCACCCTTGATTGTTAAAATTTTTCTTATTTAAAAAAAATTTTTTTCAACGTTTATTTATTTTTGAGAGAGCGAGAGACAGAGCATGAGCAGGGGAGGGGCAGAGAGAGAGGGAGACACAGAATCTGAAATGGGCTCCAGGCTCTGAGCTGTCAGCACAGAGCCCGACGCGGGGCTCGAACTCACGAACCGTGATATCATGACCTGAGCTGAAGCCGGATGCTCAACCGACTGAGCCGCCCAGGCACGGGGGCATCCTCCGTTTTAAGGGGACCAAGAAGAGTGAAGCATTTCATCCAAGGTCATGTGGCAGGTATGCAGTGTCAAAGGCAAACAAAGCCAGACACTAGGTAAGTTCATCAGGACAGATGCTGATCAGTAATGACTATTGAAATGGGCAAGATATGAGTGTCCAGCATGAACTGAAGTCAGGTTCTATTTGCCTAGAGGTGTCTGGGTGTTTTGAAGGCATAATGAGGAACTAGGGAGAGGGTGAGCAGGGCTCAGTAGAGTCAGGAAAGGCAAGAATTACAAAAAGCGGGAAGGGGAGGGTTGGTCCATGTGAAACTCATCTGGGATCCTAACTGATGCTTAGGCTCCTTCCCCACCACGGAGGCTGGGAGTCAGGGACCCAGGCTTCAGGTGGTGGTTGGAACACACAGTCTATTCTCTTAGCAGCCTTGAGTTTCCCAGGAAGACACTTTGGGGCGGGGGGAGGTAGCATCATACTATTGATGCAGCATGGAGGTGTTAGAGACTATGTGTGTGTTTGTTCAAGTCTTTACAGGTCAACGGTGAAGTCTAGACATTGAGTGGGGCAGAGGGGTCAGAGGAGCCTGGCTAGAGTTTGGTCACTGAGACTCTTTGCCTGGGCAAGCTCCAGAGTAGAACCCAGTTCCCCTGTCCCCTGTTCTAATAATCCTTGTGCTTTCAGTACCAAGGATAAGAATGATAAGGAGATTAAGGAGAAAGAAAATGCTTACCTATGAAAACAGTCTCCCCCTCACCTGTACCCTGTTTTCCTGGATCTTGATTAAAATGCCCAAAACTAGTCTTTCCTCCCGAATGGAGCATTCCCATCTGTTCTGTGGGGTTACTGCTCGAGTCTGAGTATTCAGTGGGTTGAGATAAATTATGCCTGGTAGTCTCACCACAAAATTCTTAATAAGTTATCAGCTCTAATGTATGCCACATATACAATCCTGGGTGGTTCAACCTCTCACAGAGCTGACCAGTGAGATGCTTTCTTGGGTATTAATTTCCTCAGCTCGCCTTGAGCAAACTCATTACTCACGAATCCTCTGTTGGTCAAGGATCTGAAAACAAATAGCATTGCAGAGCTGTTTTGTGTCTTCAAAACCTGACGTTTTGAGAACTTTCTGGGATCACTGTGAAGCTAGTGAAATCTGGGGGGGGGGGGGAAGCCAGCATTGGCTTTGAAAACACGGTGTCTTTCCAATCAAGTTACTTAATGTTTAGCCATCGCTGACAGCTTCTTCCTTGTATGCTTCTTTTTTTTTTTCCATTTTCCCTTTCTTCTTCTCTCTCTTCTTTGTCCTTCCTTCCTTCCTTCTTTCCCCACTTTTTGCCTTCAACTCTCTAATTCACTTAGTCAACATTTGTGGCTCCCATTCATTGCCAGACCATGTGGTCACCTACTGGGAGACGGGCAAACATAGCACTTTGCATAACACTACAGATGCATAGGCTATGAGTCAGACAAGCCAAGAGCAGTTTGGGGGTCAATGTTAACTCGCTGCCTGACTGTGACCAAGTTGTGCGATCTCTACATATTCATTCACTTCACAAGCACACATTGATTGTGGGCCCCTTATGTGTCTTGTGGTGTGTTAGATGTACCACTAGGGTTTTTAAAAATGCTTCATGGAACGGGCAAGTAGCTGGGCTATTTGGGATGATCACCCTTGGGCTATGGGGATGATCCAACCAAAAGACACATGTGACAGTGAGAACCTCATACCCGGTGTATGGTGGGCACCTAATAAATATTTGCTTCCTGGTATTTTCTTTCAGCTTCCTAGACACCACACGAGTGTAGGTAAGACCCCGTCTTTGAAAGGATCTCATAGGCTTGCCTAAAAATGCGGATTTTTTAGGGAAAAAAAATATGCTTTATTTCGTACATCCTAAGTCCGACATTTTTCATGTTTTCCCATCTTTGAAGTCGGAAAGCTTGTCAAGGTTGCTGGGAGCCTGGCGGTGGCCGTGGTGCTGGTGGTCACGGGTGGGACAGAGCTGTGCACGCCCACCCCGCTCTAGTCCGTTGGGTGTGTTATTAATACTCACACGTGGGATTGAAAAATATCGTCAAGGGGATCCTGTTATGATTCAGCGGTAAGACCAAAAGCCATTTGAGGGCACCAAAAAAAAGCACGAAAATAGAGAAGCGAGGCGTTACTTTGGTATCAGTGAAGCCCACAGTCTTTGCCAGGGAAATAATTCAATAATAATCAAATCACCTTGCCGGCCTCACAGCACGCAGAAAGGTGCCACAGCTTGGAAGGAAGGGCACGCACAACGGGGAAGGGTTCTGCTTGGAAACGTTGCGTTACCCTCATAGGCAGCGCCCCGGATGGAAAGGCACAGACGTCTATGATGCCGATAACAAAGAAAGGCTTTGTGAACCAAAAAAACAGCGACAACAACAACAAAAATCTGGGGTTCCAATGCTGACTCGGCCCTTTATCAACTCCAGCAAAAGATGTCGTCTTGCGCGAATCTGTCTGCTCTGTTGAAAGGGGAGCGTCAATAACACGTACCCAAAGGGGTGGTTATAAAAATAAATCCAATAGACGCTGTGAAATGAAATGAGTTTTGGCTGCAAAATAGGATCTGAACGCAGACGTTTTGCACAGCTGATTGGTTAGCTGTCTGGTTTTGGGGTTCTCTTTTTTTTCCCGGAAACCAGCAAGTCCTTGAGGGCTCTCTTTCGGAGAGTGGCTTTCAGCCCCCCGCCAGCAACGTGGGGGGTGACGTGCGTGGGCCTCATTCAGTCAGTAAGCACGGGGCGCCTGTGCCTGCCCCTTTATTGCTGCTGTCGGCGTTGCTGTTTCTAAACCTTTCACGCTCCCTGCATTCCTGAAGGTCTCCTGAGCAGGTACCAAGATGGGTAATTTCAGCATAGAAAGTGAACAGAGAATCCCAGTGACGTGTCCAAGTTCCAACGGAACGTTAGAATCCAATCCCCTTTGGCCCTGAGACTCCCCGCCCACGGCTGGACTGGCTCAGCCAAGAGGGTGCATCTGGGCAGAAACTGAGGTGCCCTGGTACCTCCTGCTCTGAGAAGCCAGAAGCTGCAGGGGTGGGGGGGGGGGAGAGGCTGGGCTTGGGTTGACCCTCTGGGGCTAGGCCTGTCCCTTGCTGTGCCCTGCAGAAGATCATGGGGGATGAAGGTGTCAACCCAAGGAGACCTAGGGTTCCATGTAGCAGAAAGAGCCTCTGCCTGTAAACATCTCTGAGGCCAAAGAAGGTGCAGGAGGGGCCCGAGGGGCAGGCATGTAAAGGTCAGGGGCACTAGGGAGGGACTGGAGGGGGACCATCACCGGCAAAGGGCCCAACTCGGCCCCTGCCCACCAGAGCAGAAGAGGGAGCGATGGGATGGGCAAGGAGTGCTTAAAAACCCAAGAAGATGAACACCTTTGACTGTATCCATTGTACATTTAGGTGGAAAGAATGATAGAGGGGCCATATGTTTCAAATCCAAACAAATACACCTTTTGAATTTTTACTCTACCTTTTGAAGTGAAAGTGTAAATAAACACAGAGAAAAACTACGCAAATCCTAAATAGCAGCGCAATGAATTGTCACAAGATTCGAAACAAACCTTACTAGCAGCCAGAAGCCTCTCCCGTCCCCTCCCAGTCACTATCCCCTTCTCGGGGTAACCGTCGTCCTGACATCTTGCACCCTAGATTGGCATTCCTGGCTTAATTCCATTGTGCTGCCTCTGCATTTAGAAGAATAAGAACCAAAGGCATAACGGCAGGTGCTACGCATCATATAGGAAGTGAGGCCACGATCTCTGGCCTTGAACAGGCATCAACTTGAGCAGAAGACAGACCTGGATTTGAATTACTTACACATGTGCCATTTCCTGACTGCATAATTTGAGGAATGCCTTTTTTTCCCCTCCCCAAATTCCAGTTCCCTCATTAGTAAAGTGGGGACAAGATGCTGAATCGGTAGGGATGTTGTCAAGTTAAGCGAAATAACATCTGACTATCATCCCCACTCAGAACCCGATGCTCAGTAAGTACCGGTTAGAGGATACATGTGTCTATGAAAACGGAAAGAATTAAGTGACCTATGTGAGGAGACACAGACATTGACTTCTGGAGCACAATAGAGGAAGCTTCCCTAAGTCCCTGGCAGGAAATGGGTTGTAACTGGAAAAGCATGAAACACAGTGCTCACGTTTCTCCCCTAGCACGACCTCTGACTTGCTGGGTGACCTCTCGTGTGTTACCTTCCTTCCCTGGGTCTCAGCTTCCTCTCCCATAATTGATGGGTTCTACCGTAAGTTTTTCCCACTACGAACCTAGCTCAGTAATTCTGAATCTATAATTGGCTAACTTGGAAAAACGTAGAATAAAAATACGCAATAATCACCGTGCCCAATGCCAGAGACAAATTGAAATACATTGAGTCAGAGAAATTAGGCTGTAGAACGAATTCAAAATCATCTTATATAAGGTTGATAGTTAAGCACATGTTAAATCTGACGGTAGGAGGCCCGGACAGACTCACAGAGGGTCCATGTAGTCGATATAGAAGAGTATTCTGCAGGCTGGTAAGCATTAACATCAACTGCTAACCAATAGCCTGGAGACATAGAAAGAATGGATCGACCTAAGGTACAATCTATGCCCACCTATAGACTAGAGGCCCCCGGAGGTGGTACATGTCCTGGCATCAGAATGATCCAAACCAGTGTATGAGACATTAGGGTTGTATAGGTTGGCTTTCCCAGCCCTGAGACTGTGAGTTTAAGATCCTGATGGGACAGAGCTCAAGTCAATGAAATGGCCACCAGATCATCTATGAATTGTTCCCAGAATCATCTAGAACACATTCAGGTGTCATTGACATTTAAATGGTTGAATTGAAATGATCTTCTCATTTAGAACTTGAATAACCATTCGTAGGCTGAGGTTATTAGAAGTTGCCTTCCAAAAAAACTTTAGCTTAAAATTAAAAATAAATAATATTATAAACAGATTCCTTGTCATGCAAATAAGATCAAGGGCCCTTCATGGGGAACAGGAAGCTGAATTCTCTCCTCACTCTCATGCCCTAAAATAGACTAACTGTTTGCATTAATTGTAACACCATACTTGAGAACGGGGCCGAACTACAAAAGAAATAGGATGGATTTAATAAGTTTTATTATCTTGAAAAAGGAAAAAATAAAAACAATTTTTTGGAGGAGAAGCATTTTTTCCCTGCCAGTAAATTCTAAGATGGATTTATCCCAAGAGTCCCGCAGACCTCAGCCAAAAACCCAGAATTCCTGACTGTTAGTATACTGCTCTGTGCGCTATATTATTGTGCGGTATTTTACCCTGCTTTTCACATCAAAAGATTTCTTGCAGCATGCATTCAGCAGGTCGTCACAGAAATCCACTTTCAGTTAGAGATCCGTTCATTCATTCTCTTAAAAAAAAAAAAAATCCCCAAATCCCCAAACATCTATTAGTGTTAGATGCTGTGCATTCAAAACTGAATGAGGGACACGGTTCCGTGGTCTCCAAGTGTCCACAAGCTCAAGGAAAAAGCAGAATCACCGATGTGTGTGAGTCATATAGAGACGTAGATAGAGACATAGATCAAGGTCAGCCTTAGAGGGGGCCCACTGAAGGACTAGGACACTCCTTCCATCTTCATATCTATTCGCCTTTGGAAGTATAGCTCTGACACCCGAAGGAAGGCATTGTCCAGGCAAAGCTTGACGATGGATCGAAATGAGTGAGTCTGGTGTCCTTGCCACCAGCCACACCCCTGTTCCCATCAAGTAGGGAGGCTGAGTGTTAAGGGACACTGAAGGCAGCCAGGCCAGATCATGTGAGTTGCTCAGAGATGAGGTGGGATTGTCTCTTGACCAAAGCTAAGAGATTAGAGAGAAATGGAGCAAAGCAGAGAAGGGGACTGCCCCCTAACCCCCAACAAGCCCTGCTGCCCACCCCTCTCCCGCCAAGGCCAAACCAAAAGCCTGCAGCCAACACAGGAGCAGCATGGTGGGAAGGGAATTCACCAGAAGGCCCATGAGCAAGGAGAAGGCAATGATAGGTCATCATATACTTTCCCCATTTGCATGCCTGCACCATTAAAGGTCCAAGATTAAAGCAGACAAATAATAAGGGAGAAAAGTAAGTTAGGTTAATTAATATTTGAATTTATTTTAAATACAAGCTGAAATTCCACTTGACCACATCCTGACAGTGACCTGTTAAATTTGTCATTTACCAACCTGGGCCTCGGCTTCCTTGTCCTAAAACAAGGAACCGTGCCATCAACTTCCGAGGCTTAATGAGATCTTAAGTGTGAAAACACTTAGCAAACTGTCAAGAGCCCTTTGGTATTCTTAATCCTATAATCATAGTTTTGCACAGTGGGAGATTTTTAGTCTTCATGCCTTTAAGGAGTGTTGTGTGTCTTGTTTTGCCTTCCTTAATTAGAAATGTACTGATCTTGGAGAATCCCCCCCTGCCCTCTTGGATTTTAGATTTCACACCCCATTGTCAAGGCTGGAACCAGTCCAGGCGACGGAAAGAGTATGAACCTGGCAATTCTTCTGAAGTAATGATCTCTAACCCCAGCTCTGCCCTTTAAAGGCTGTGTGCCCTTGAATAAGTGGCTTAGGCCTTCCGTTTATTGGTCTCTACACTGGATGGAAAAACACTGCATTCCCTATGTTAGGGTGAGAACACAGTACATTGATCAATTCTGAAAACTAGAGAATTGTTATTTCTCTAGTTGGATCCATATCAATGGCAAGTTACTCTCAGAATAGACCAGAGATTTCTTTTGCCCCAGCTTCTATGAATATCAGGCACAACCCTTTAGTCTTTTGTAAGGGAAGCGAAACACTGCCTTTTATAAAAGAGCTCCTCAGTGGCAGGCTGCCCAGCTCCCTGTCAGCACTCCCTCTGCTTATGTGTAGCTCCAGACTTGTATTGATATCTGCACGCATATGTTGGCTCAGCTCCTCCTTTGCGGGCGATAGATTGCTTCTGCTGAAGCTGCCAGTGCAATATTTTGAAAATAGACATCCATTTCTAGAAGAAAAGAGATCCAAATAAGAATTTTTATATATATATTTTACATTAAAAATTATTATAATCGGCGCCTTTCATGTCAACACCATATTTGAAGCAGTTCCACAATCACTCTTGGAATGACCACCCAAGGGTGTAGAGGGAGGTGTTTGGGGAGGGGAAGCCTGTAGGTTGCTTGTATCTGACTCTGGGGCAGACTTTGAGGGTCTCGGTCTTACTGTCGTGTCAAATTGTGGGTTAAACGGTGTCTCCTCCAAGCTCGTACGGTGAAGGCTCAACCTTAGTACCTCAGGATGTGAACTTATTTGGAAATAAGGTTGTTGCATATGTAATTAATTTAGGATGAGATCATACTGGGGTGGAGTGGGCCCTAATCCAATATGACTACGTCTGTATACCAAAAGAGAAATTCCGACACAGACACGAACACGGGGAGAGCCCCATGCGAAGATGAAGGCAGGCGTCCCCGTGATGTTTCCACAAGCCAAGGACCACCAAGGATTGCCAGCAAACCGCCAGCAGCTAAGGGAGAGGCTGGGAACAGGTCAGAAGGCACCCTAACCACCAACACCTAGACCTTGGACTTCTGGCCTCCAGAACTGTGAGAGAATAATTGTCTGTCATGTCAGCAGCCAAGTGGGTGTCAATTTGTTACAGCAGCCCATGCAAACTAATACCCTTTGTATGTGCCTGATATTTCTGTGAGTTAGGGATTGTTAGAAGTGGAAGGCGCATTTAGAAATCATTGAGTACCAACACCTTATGACCCATAAGGTGGGTCATAAGCTTGAAAGACCCTTCCATACCTAGAGGTAAGGGGTTGACCGGAAGCCTGGATTCCTGGTGACCAGAAGCGTGGTGGGTGTTCGTTCTCCTGCACTAGACTCTTTGCTAAGAGATAAATGGAGAGAAAAGTTGAAGTTATTCAATATACAGAGTGCCATCAACCTAGAAAGAGCCAGACTTTCAAGGTCATCTGTTCGGCTCGCTGAGGCACCCTCCATCCCATCCAAGCCTTCCAGGTGCAGATGTCCCGACTCTGGTTCAGACCCACTCAAGACATGTGCCAGGTCCTATGCCTGCTCTTGGAGCTTGAAGAGTCTGCTTCTTAGGGAATTAGAAGTTAGGCATGCAATGTGCCCTACCAGGAATTCATACAACTCTTTCACCTTCTTCTAGTCTTTGCTCAAACATCTCGGTGTGCCCCTTCCTACCCACCCCCACCTCTTTCTAAGTAGCATTTGTATTACTCCCTGGTTATTATGTTTATTTATATTTGTTGTCTGGGTCTCCCTACCAAAATGTAAGCTCCAGAAAGTCAGAAATCTTTTCTCTGATTTGTTCACCGATGTAGTCCAAGGGCCTAGAATAATAGTATTTGCCATATACTGGGCTGCTAATATCTTCTGCTGTTGTTGAAAGAATGCATAAATATTTTTAAAATATCTTTATTTGAATGCTTCCAATGAGACCATGGAATTTATTGCTTTGCTGATTTGGAAGACAGCCTCGTAGCAGAGGCCTCGACTACTCAGGGGACCTCTTAACGCTGGCAACCGTGGGTGTTGCTCCCGTGGCCTGGGTGATAGCCCAGAGCTGCAGCTCGTGGACAGCAGAGTCGAAAGAAGCCCGAAGGAAATGCTGGGGGAGAAAATTAAGCCTCAGCATTTAGCTGGCAACGTCCTGTCTTTTGCTATTTCCAAATGCGTTCCACAGTTGTATTTTTTTTTAATATTAAGGCTGTGGTGACAAAAAAAATAAATTCGACCAGCAGGTCTAAATACCCTCTAGAGGTAGAAGGTATTTAATTTAATGAAAAGTGATTAAAGGTGAAACTCCAGTCCTGCAGTCACATGAGCCTCGTCGTCATTTCTTAATAGCCACATGTGGCTAGTGGCTCCTGGATCTGACAGGGTAGATGTAGACCATTCCCAGCATCGTAGGCAGCAGCCCTGTATGCGTTTCTTAAGCTCTGGGATTTTAGCACCATGAAATGAAGGCATCACAATGAACAACAGAATATTTCACTCCTCCCTGAGATCGTGGGACATGTTGGCCAGATTGATTTAGGCCAAGCCGGCTCTGCTGGGCTTCATGCTCACTTTCTTCCCCACGATCCGACAGATCTGCGCACGATTCGGACTATGACTATAGCGTGTTTTCGCCCGGTGACAGTATCGGTTGTTCAGATTCTGGGACGTTTTGATCCATAGTCAAGGAAAGCATATCGGAAAGAGCGCAGAGATATGTAATGCTTTGGTTAGTTCAGGAAAACAGATATAGTGTGGAACGACTGAGCTGTGGGGTCCCTGGGGGGAGTTAAGGGGTCTTGCGTGCTGAGAGCTATGGCAAGGAAGTGACCCAACTGTAACCCCTCGAGGTTGGGAGCAATGGCTGTTACACATTTATAACCTTAGCACCCAACATAATGTATACCAGGCTATTCACATACATCTGTCATCATTCTTGTTGAATGAATGAATCAGGTAATCAGCTGAGTAACACATCAACCATCTGCCTAATGACACATGGACAAGGGCCAGCTGCATTGTTGGGAGAGGAAGGCTGCTCTCTGGTAATAAGTAGACTCCCAAATTCCAGAGATGTCTGCTACAGAAGCTGGCTTGTAATCTAATTTTGTGTGTCTAAAATAGGTCAAGGTGAAGGCCAATCTTGCACGTGATGGCGCAGGGACCCAGGCTGGTGGATGATTTGCCATATTTTGGCTACAGTATCCTGACCCAGTGGCCTGTAAGGTCACCAAGGTGGAGACAAGGAGAGACGGAGGAGTGTCCTGGCACTTAGCTATCTCAGCACGAGAATGAGAGCAGTCACTTCCACTAGAAGGTCATTGGCAAGCACGTGTCATATGACCCCATTCCCTGCGAGGAAGACTGGGCATGGAAGGTGGCACTTAACGTATTGGGTCGGCCCTCACTGTCTACTGCACCAGATCACACAGGACGGTGGCAAGAAACTTAAACTCTACCCGTTAGTGGTTTTCAACCACAGAATCCTTTCCTCAAATAAAATTCAATATATAAATAAAGCAAAACTAGAGCTTTTCTGCTTGCAAAGAGGGCACCGAGAGGAGGATCCATAAATCTGCCCACTCAACAAACTCCCATGTACCACCTCTGTACCTTGCATGTTCCTCCAGGCAATCTAGGGCTCCCTGAAGCCTCTGGCGTGCTTCCGGCAGGAAGTGGTGATCCCATTTTCCCTTTGGAAAGATGAATGCCGCAGTGGTGGAGGGTGGCAGGGAGAAGTGGGTTAGACAGAGGGGATACAGTCTGTGTGTCAAGGTGAGAGGCAGGGACAGGGTCAGAGCCTCCTAGAGCCCTTCGGATGAGAGACAGTGAGGGTCCCAACCATGTCTCCAAGGAGCTCTGTATGTCTTCCCAATTTTCCCCGGCTCAAAATTCTACGTCTGTTTCCCAAGCTGATCTCATTTCACCTGGATAGAGCTTGACATCATTCCAAGTTGCTGCTGCTGTCATAGGTCCGTTGGAGTCAGCAAACTATCTGTAAGTGGCCAGGCCAGGTCGTCTGGTCACTATGGCAACTACCCAACACCGCTGTTGTGGAAAAGCCAAGAGGGACAGTGTGCAGAAGAATTTTACTTATGAATATGGAAATTTGGATTTCGTGCAATTCCCACATTTCACGAAACATTAGTCTTTCCTTGATTTGTTTTCGATCACTTCAAAATGTGAAAAACAGGGCACCTGGGTGGCTCATTTGGTTGAGTATCTGACTTCAGCTCGGGTCATGATCTCGCGGTCCATGAGTTCAAGCCCCATAATAGGCCCTCTGCTGTCAGCTCAGAGCCTGCTTAGGATCCTCTGTCTCTCGCTCTCTGCCCCTCCCTCACATTCTCTCTCTCTCTCTCTCTCTCTCTCTCTCTCTCTCAAAAATGAATAAACATTAAAAAAAGTGAAAAACATTCTTGACCCATGGCAATATGAAAACAGGCTGTGGCCAGATTTGGCCTATGAGGCATGCTATGCTGACCCCAGGAGTTTTGAATCCTGAGTGATTGTATCGTTGTGAACAAGACTTCTATTCACCAAGGTAATTCCCCTCTCATCTTTGAAGTGGCATACATTGTGATGGAAGAAAAAATAAAGGTGTGTGACCAATGCCTTAAACGGTTTTTCCCTGGAACACTCGGAGACCCTGAAAAAAACAACAATACTGGAAATCGTTGTTGATTCAGTCAGTGCTAGCGTGTTTTAATTTTGTACCACCCCCAGGCACTGTAACAAACCCACACAATTAGAATAAACAAAGCAAAATAAAACAAGGCTGGAAGGCTCTAGTGTTCCTGGATTTCTTCTTGCCTCTGTAATAGAAGCCCAGAAAGAAAGATGCTCTCCCTCAGGCACCTCCCGCTGTGGAGACCACTGGTTAATTGTAAGAATTCCCAGAATCACTGAACTGAGAAAAAGGCTGGACTTCTCACGGCCAAGAAAACAGTCTTGTTCAATTTTTCCTTATCAGAAGTCATCCTATCCCCGAAAGCATCCAAATGAATGAACACACCAACTAAAGCATCAAATGAAAGTATTTGTCCTTGAAGTGATTTCTTCCCAAGTTTCAAAGGAAGGCAGATTTCTTTTAGATAATTTGGGGGGGGGGGTGGAATTGACCTAACGGTACAACGATGAGAACCAAACTCACCCCAAATCTCAGAACCCAGACATAGCCTTGGTAACCCAGGGACCATTTCTTTAACCTAATGGGGATCAAATCGAATTTACATACTTATAGCCTGATTTTTTTTTCCACTCATCCATGTTCCCTAAACGTTTCTCCACGTCATCAAAAAGCCCTTGGATTTGTTGTTGTTGTTGTCCGTAGAATTTTGCGCAGACGTAGTTTTATCGAATTAATTGATTTATCAAAAACAGCCTTCCACGAACAATCATGCTATCGGTCAGCAAATACTTCCCGCATGCCTCTTCGATGCCCGGGGTCTGGCCTAGACACCGCAGGGAACACAGTCCTTGTCCTCGTGGAGGTGACGTGTGGGCACGTTTATGGGGATCCTGTGGTCCTGAGGTGACATGCTATGCCGGCCCCAGTCTCTGCTTCCTGGGAGCTTCCCGGGAGGGAGACGGGCGGGCCGTCCGACGACAGTCACCCCACAGTGTGGGTGAGGAGGGTGCTGGGCACCTACAGAGGAGGGGTGCATCCTGGAGGGTGCCAGCGTGGGAGGGAGCGGAGAGATTCTGCAAAACAAAATGATGACGTTTTGCCAGCTGTTTTGGTTCCGGTTCGAAGTATCCAGATACAGACCACGCTGTGTCCACGACTTTGCCCAAGAGAGTCTGGCCTGGTTAGTTAGTTAGAGAGGACCTAGCATTTTAGATGAATTCGTAATCACCAGAGCAGGAAAGGCAGAGACTGCCTTCCTAGATGACACTATCTTTCTATTGTTCAGTGGATGACATTTTGGACCAGGAGTCAGTTCCTTAAATCCTGGTCTCAGCATCAGTGGCAAGTATTGTATCCATGTGCCTTGTCCTACGATAAACATTTTCTGTGGTCAATCACCTCAGCAAACCAGACTCTCCTCCAGGGAAGGTGCCTGCCCTGCCTCGCAAGGAAGGGCTTCCCTCCCACTGTGTGTTGAATAAATAAACGTTATTGGGGCGCCTGGGTGACTCAGTCAGTTAAGTGTCCGACTTGGGCTCAGGTCAAGATCTCACGGTCCGTGGGTTCGAGCCCCACATCGGGCTCTGTGCTGACAGCTCGGAGCCTGGAGCCGGCTTTGGATTCTGTGTCTCCCGCTGTCTCTCTCTGCCCCTCCCCCACTCATTCTCTCTCTCGCTCTCTCTCTCTCTTTCAAAAATAAACAAACAGAAAAAAAATGTTTTTTTTAAATAAACGAGCGTTATCTTGGTCACCCAGAGCCCTGTCTGTGAAATAGAGATAGGATGTCTGCTTTGTTTTCGCAAAGTGGTTAAGCGATCGTTCATAGAAAAGCACCATCAAAAGAAATTCAAAGGGTTATAGTAGCCCATTTTAAAGTAAAGTTTCACATCCTGGAGAATGCTCTCAAATTCCCAAGACGTTTTTTACCTGTGATGATTTTTATTATTTCGAACCACAGGAACAGTTCAACAGTTAAGCAGACTTTTCCTGAACACCTGTATGTCTTCTACAGAACATGGTGTCCAGTTGGCCCAAACGCCTTCAGGGACCAGGGCTTAAATTCAGACCCCAGACTGCCCACCCTTCAGCACATTATTTAAAACGTGCACACCACAATTTCTTCTTTAGCAAGACTCTACCTGATAGTACTTCTCCGGGGAATCAAGGGGATGCCACACGATGGCATAAGCAAAGCCCCCAGCATCAAAGCTGGCACAGATTGAACACTGAATAGTTACTTTATTATTCTTCCTGCTGTTGTCATACTGTATCACTTCTTCACACAACCTGGGTTTTTGTTGGTTTCTCACTGGGCTGATTGCCAGCTCGGGAGATGTCTTTACCCACATGACCGTTAATTCCTGGTGTTAGGTAATTCTCCTAGTTTTCCGGCTAAGATCTTTTTTTAACTTTTTTTTAAATGTTTGCCTTTATTTTTGAGACACAGAGAGAGACAGAGCATGAGTGGGGGAGAGGCGGAGAGAGAGGGAGACACAGAATCCGAAGCAGGCTCCAGGCTCAGCACAGAGCCTGACGTGGGGCTCGAACTCACGGACCACGAGGTCATGACCTGAGCCAAAGTCGGGCGCTCAACCGACTGAGCCACCCAGGCTCCCCCCCCCCCACCCCGGCTAAGTTTTTGATCTAAAAACAGTTTCAAACACTTGTTTTGAAAGACCTGAATTTGTTCCAGCATGACTGATACATGAGGGGATAATTTGAGCGTCGTGTGAATATGGGCTTGGATATGCATTGTTTCGTGTGCGGGGAACTGCATGCAGCCAACATGAGCTCCACAGGGATATGCAAAGCACACACACCTCAGACACCCACCAGCACATTGCAGATCGCGGCACGTGTTATAACCACACCCATCCAGTGTCTGGTGCTAGAACCTTCTCTGATTTCAGATCACCCTCCATCCTGTGCTTCATTCTAGCTCACAAGGTATCTCCTTCCAACTAGCAAACTCCAGGTCTTTTCCAAGGAAGAGTGCCGTGTTCATTGTGGAATGTATGCACGTCTTCACCATCTCACATGAGCGCAACTCTGCCGCCATTTTTATTAGGTGCCTGTCTTCGTGAATCTGTCACCCAAGTTTTTGAGTGTTATAACCTGACTTTTTTCCCAAGCCCTTTTAGTTGCATACTTTTGCCCAGCGCTGTCATTTATAGGAACACATATGTTTGATATCGCAGAATTCACTGTATAGGACTTCATGCTCTCTTGTAAATATTTTATCTTGCTCGACGTGTTGTCTACTGAGATCAGTTTTGCTATTTTTTTTTTTAAAGTTCCATTAGGTGTTCCAAGCAAGTGTTTTATTCTAATTTCACAGGTGGCTTATCTGGAGCTTAGTGAGAGTGAAACCTAGCTTAGCTTTTCATAAATGAGTGGTGAAATGAGAATTAGAAATGCCTCGTGTCTCTTGTTCCAGGGGAAGCAGCATACATAAAAAGTATGGTCGCTGGAGTGGTGCACAGAGAGACAAGAAATCCTGCTCGACCAAATCCTTCCACGTGAGGGCCCTCAGTAAACTCCTCAAATCTTCAGGCCTCTTTCTCCTCATACATACACATCAGGGAAACCAACACTCGCTTTTCAAAGCCACTCTGGAAACTATATGGGAAATGCCAATCTAGTGTCTCCGAGAGGGCAGACACATTTGTTCTCTTCTCTTTCCTTTGTATAGTAATGCCCAATAAGTTTTATCGAGCACTTATTTTGTTCTGGAAACTGTTCTGAGCACTTCTCATGTATCAAAAATTTAATCTTTATAGCAACCTAACGCAAAGGATTCCATTATTATTTCTAATTTATAGATGAGTAAACGGATACAGAGAAAAGTTTGGTGCTTTGCCTAAAATCAAAAGACAGTGTAGCAGTTGTTAAAGTTTTGACTCTCAGCTCCAAACCACCCTACTCTGCTTTGTGGTGCTGGGACCTGGGCTTTGAAAAGCACTTGTCTATTTTGCCACCTGGATACCCACAAGTCTCTGTGAAACTGAAGGGACTTGATCCTTCCTGTTTGCTTCCTGTATCACTCCCTGTCCACTATTATTTTTCCATAAAAACCTGCTCCCCCTGGAAGAAGCAATTCCTTCCTATTGCAACAGCTGACTTTACCTTATAATTTTCCTGCCATTTGCAGGACAAGGCTTATTGTGGATTCCCCAAGGACAACAGCCAGCCCTCTTCTCAGACATCTGTGGGTTAGCTCCAAGTGGCCCTGTGCTACAGCTCAACAACTTGGTCACCTAAAACTCTTCATCCTCTTAGCTCTAAGGACTACAGATGGTTCCTGAAGTTGCTACTTCTGTGACACCTAAGAGTCCACTTCTTACCTTTCAATGACTTAGTTGACAACTTTATACTTCCTTACAATCATTCTTTGTCAGTCATAGATGACAATGCATCTCGAAGGGGCAGAGACAGAACTCTAAACCAGCCAACTGTGTGTGTGGGCCAGCCACTATGCTTTACTGCCTCTCAAATATGACATAATTATGGATTTTTACACAGTGGCCATTGTCTTACACATAAATCCAGTTATGACATAGCCAAACAATATTATACTATCAGCTATGATGTTCTACAGTCAGAAGAAGACTACTTCAATCAACCCTCCATAGGACCTGATGGTTGGGGATCAGTGGGAATAACTGTTAGTTTCTTCTTGTTATCCACTGACCATCAAAAAAAGAAAAGGAAAAGGAAAAGGAGGAGGAGGAGGAGGAGGAAGAGATGAAGAAGAAGAAATAGAAGAAGAAGAAGAAGAAGAAGAAGAAGAAGAAGAAGAAATGGAAGAAGAAGAAATGGAAGAGGAAGAAGAAGAAGAAGAAGAAGAAGAAGAAGAAGAAGAAGGAGAAGGAGAAGGAGAAAAAGAAGAAATGGAAGAAGAAGAAGAAGAAGAAGAAGGGGAGGAGAAGGAGGAGTAAGCCACCAAGGAAGGTCAGTAGACAACAGATATCCAAGATTGACCCATTGAGAAGCTTTTTCTGGATTATTGCACTTCCACCTGGAGAAAGAGAAATAGCATCCTCCCTTGGAGCTGCTACTCCATAGTCTTCTAGAATGTCTGAACTAAATGAGACCTCAGAAAACGTCTATTCCCACACTCCACTTTGCAAGTGGATAAATTGAGGCACAGAGAGGAGAATGTCTAAACCCATATCACACAGTGAGTTAGTGTTGGAGTCTAAACTAGAGTACAATCTCCTGATACCTAATCTTGCGTGCAAAATAATGGATTCGGGAGTGTACTGGATAAGTTTTGTGCTTTAGCACTTCTTCTAGATATTTCAGTCATGTTTCTGGAATATTATCTCTCTGGACAAGGGGTTCCTCGCTTCTCCTTGATTCCAGTTCCTGGAAGGCTGAGGAAATGGGAGAACAGAAGGTTCTCTTCTCCACTCTCATTCTGTTGGGCCTTATTCTCGCTGCTTCCCACTCTACCTTCTCCTCCCCCAGGGCAGCAATGAGGTGAGAGGCAAAGGCAGTGCCAGACCCTTGCCTTTATTTACCTTCTTGACATTGTATTTATCATGGATGTGTTTGCACTAATTTTGATATTTTTAAATAATGCATTAAAATATTATCAGGATTGTTGAGATGTTTGGTGTCTCATTATAGTTTGTGCCTAAGGCTAGTGCCCTAGGCTCATCACACTCTTGTCTCATTCCTGTTTTCCTTCCCCACCCTCCCACTGCATGCCCCAGAAAGGCTAGTTTGGGGGACTTTGTAATCATTTTCTTTTTTTTTTTTAAGTTTATTTTTATTTATTTTGAAAGAGAGAGAGCAGGAGGGGCAGAGACAGAGGGAGAGAGAGAGAATCCCTAGCAGGCTCTGCAATGTCAGCACAGAGCCCAATGAGGGACTCGAACTCATGAGCTGTGAGATCATGACCTGAGCCAAAACAAAGAGTCAGAAGCTTAACCTACAGAGTCACCCAGTTGCTGCTGTAATCATTTTCTAATGCAAGGCTCCCCTTCTGAAATACTAAAAGCTTTCCCACTGATAGCTCAAATGGTGAACACGGCCAATGACCACCCAGGATAATTTGATAGAGAAAAGAAAAGAAAAGAAAAGAAAAGAAAAGAGAAAAGAAAAGAAGAAAAGAAAAGAAAAAGAAAAAGAAAAGAGAAAAGAAAAGAGAAAAGAAAAGAAAAGAAGAAAAGAAAAGAAAAAGAAAAAGAAAAAGAAAAAGAAAAGAAAAAGAAAAAGGAAAAGAAAAAGAAAAAGAAAAAGAGGAAAAAGAAAAAGAAAAAGAAAGAATGTCTAACTTTGATGGAAAAGATGCTGCTTGGTGGTAGAATGGCATGGACTTTGAAGTCAGAGGAACTGGAGATTGAATCCTGGTAACACCTCTTAGCAGTTGTGTGATACCCACTGTCTGATAGGATTGACTGCCTATGATCTGAAGGCACTAGATATGCAGACCTGACCAAGGTCTGTTCCCTGCTCTTAAGGAAACCACAATCTAGATAAAGGGAATTCTTTACTTCTCTGGGTCTTCTTTTCTACAACTGAAAGTGGAAATAGCATTCTCTCCCTGGGAAGATTCAATACAATTAATTCTTAGCTGAAACTGCCTGTGACAGTGTGGCCGCCCGGGTAAAATTCACCTCCACAAAATAAGTTCGCTAGAACCTCATTCACAGGAGTCCCTATCATTGTTCACAGCTTTTCTTCCACCAGTTAGACCCATCCTCATACAGCCATTCAAACTGATTCGGGAAGACCAAGAAGAAAATAAGCATTGGGAACTCTTTGATGGAGTATCTCAGTATTTAAGGAAAATACTGAGGAAGACATACTCCTTTTAGCCAGACTCGGGATGTTTGGATTTTCATCTAGCAGCTTTCATGCTAACACCCTGGCACTCTGAGTGTGCCTTCTTACAGCAGAATCCTTGTTCTTCACCTCACCCCTTCACCTTTGAACTTAGCCTCCCATAGTTCTACAATGGCGTCTCTGAAGGCTATTCCGCACACTGCTGGTGTTACAATTGCAGTCTTTATCTGAAGGCATTTTGGGAACAACGCCTGCCAACACAATGTGGCGGGAAGAATTCTAAAACAACCCCCAATGAGTCTGTCCTTGCATAATCTCCTGCTCTTGAATGCAGGTGGATTCTGTGACTTACGTCTAGTCAATAAAATATAATAAATGTGGTAGGATAGTCACTCCTGTGATTTTGGTGTGTATGTTATGTTATGTTATGTTATGTTATGTTATGTTATGTTTTATGTTATGTTATGTTGTGATGTGATGTAACATCATGTTATAAGACTCCAGACCACACTAAGAGGTTCTTCTGCTGACCTGGAAAAAGTGAGTCACCAAGTTATAATAGATTCTGTAAAAGGGCAAAATGGCAAGGAGCTCTGGGTGGCTTCTAGGTGCTGAGAGTGACCCCCAACTGACAGCTACCAAGAAAGCAAGAACCTCAGTCCTGTAGCCACAAGGAGCTGAATTCTGCCAACTGCATGAACTTAGAAGAGGACTCCAAGCTCTGGAGAGGAAAGCAGGTCAGAAAATACCTTGATCTTTGCCTTGTGAGACCTTGAACAGAGGACCCAGCTAAGCTTTACCCAGACTTTGACCACATGGAAACTGAAATAGCAAATTCACATTGTTGTAAGCCCCTAAGTTTATGGTAATGTGTTACACAACAATACACACTAATACACACCAGGTGTCTACCTGAGAGATTGGAGGCAGGGAAAGGTAATTCATAATCTATGTGTTTTCTCAGTGGTCCTTCCTCTCCACCTAAAGGCAATGCTAATGGTAGAGCATCAGGTCTGGTTTTGGAATTCCATTTATTTCTGAATCCGAGATTTCATGTATAATTGAATCTTCTCACATTACATGCTCTTCATTTCCTTCAGTGGCATTGATTGCCTCACATCAGTTTCGTCAAGAGACAAGGAGGGCATTTCTCCAAGTGTCTATGTAGCAGTTTTGATCAAGGGGATAAGCATAGAGTTCAACGGGGTCTAGAAAATTGACAGACTTTGAGGGAGCTGATTGATGTATAACTTTAGTCAGGAGCCTGTGGAGTGAACTACAGTAAACTTTCATCTGCAACTTTTGCAAACATCAGAGGCAAGGTTAATCAGTACATTCTCAGGATACATCATAAATAAATAATAGTTGCTTAGCTGGACAAATCATTCATGCATTTATGAATGGAACCCAGAGACTCTGCAGGGTAGTATCAGGGAAAGCGTATAGATCCCTGCCTCGCACCATACATACAGACGGCACACGCTCTATCCCATCCCGCTTCACAGGACATAGGGCCACCCTGATTGGAACTTTGATTTTAGTCCCTTTTTAGATTATAACAAGCCACCCCCCAACTCCAGGGTTTCAGCAACAATGATTTTTTTTTTTTGTCTCATGATGCTGTAGGTTGATTACATGGCTCTTCTGTTTTGCCTAGTATCTGCTATGTCTCTCGGTGGTTTTGCATTCAGTTGGTGGCTGGGCTGGTCCAGGAGGTCCAAGAAGTTCTCTCACATATGTCTGGTGTCTTGGAGCTTACTGTCAGAGAGGGCATCTGAGTTTCCCTCTACATGGCCCCACTTCCCACATGGTATCCCATCCTTAAAGGTCTCTCTCTCTCTCTCTCTCTGGCCTTTCTCTTGAGCACGATAGATTGGACATTCTTTGCATAGTGGCCAGGTGTCAAGAAAGCAAAAAGTCAACCTTCTGTGCCTCTTCAGGGAAAGACCTGGATGTCCACAGGGACACTTCTGCAACCTTTATATTGGTTAGAAGAAGTCATCAGGCAGTCCCGATTCAAAATAAGAGGAAATTGTCCCCACTTTTGAGAAAAGGAATAAGATGTGTGTCTGGAGAGAGGAAGAATTATTGGTGGCCATCTTCAGTGACCATCCCAGGTCATCCTAGTGATCATCCCAGGATGAATCGTGGGTCTCTCCATGCGATGATGCTCATAGTTTACCTGTTGTTTTAGGGTTTTTTTATTGATAATGAAGTATTATATTGAAATTGTTAAATAATTTAAAGTTATTTTTCACAATTGATATCAATAATTTCAAATCCTTTTATTCATTTAGTCAATTACAAAAAAAAAAATCTCATTTCTCTGCGACACAGAAAAAACTTTATGACACAGTAGAGCCAGCAAAGTTAGTACCTGTAGGGTGGGAGAGGACCCTGGGGTGTGCCCTCCACGTACACCCAGCGGAACACTACTGATGAGTCTCGAGAGTGGTTTTCAGACTTGGAAGTCCTAAGTTTCACAGTGTGCACTCATCCTCTTAATTTTCCTCTAATATCCCATTTTCACTCTCTTCCCCATAATGTTGTGGTCAAGAAATAGATCCATGTTGTTGACTGAGAAAAACTCAAAATTTGGACTGAGAGTTTTTTGTCTCTTTTAGACAACTCCTGGAAGATTATTAAATATGGTTACATAGAAACATCCTACAGTAGTCATTCATTCGTCAATATATTCATCTGTCAGATTAGGAA
The DNA here is from genome assembly GCF_023721935.1 of Panthera uncia. NCBI lineage: Eukaryota > Metazoa > Chordata > Mammalia > Carnivora > Felidae > Panthera > Panthera uncia. The sequence continues at coordinate 30,817,398 of NW_026057579.1, forward strand.
ACTGACATGTAGAATTTATGGCTCATCCAATATCACCCACCCATAGAAAAGAAAAGAAAAGAAAAGAAAAGAAAAGAAAAGAAAAGAAAAGAAAAGAAAAAAAGAAAAAACAACAACACAACAATTGCTACTTTATAATTTAGTTGTAAATTTTAAACGAAATAACATATCCAGAGGATATGTTAAAAGGACAGAATCAGTGATAACATTACCATTTACACATCCCTGGTCATCATAATAATACCACATCTTTGTGTCCTGGGGTAGATCTCATCAGAAAGGACATGTTAGAATAACCTGAGATGTAAATATTTCTAGTAAAAGTGCATGCTTGTTACTCTAGGAACACTTTTTTCCTGGAACTTCTCACCCTTCAGGAAGAGAGTTTGAATTTCATGCTGTTAATATAGAGGTTATTCTGAGAATGAGAATTCTGTCGTCTATAAGTTTTTCACTTACCAGACATTAGTACAACATTATAGCACGCTGAGAATACTTCGCTTCTCTCTCATTTAAACTTGAACAACAATAATACAAGGCAAATCCCAAAAAGCATGTGGGACATTGTTTCTATTGTACAAATGAGGAAACTAAAACCCATGAGGGCTTGGTGCCCTTCCTATGGCCATGTTGTCAGTCAGTCAATGCCAGACCTGAGTCTCAAACCCAGAACTTCTGACATCAGGATCATGGGCCCTGCTTTCTTCTCAGTGTTCATAAAAATGCAATAATACCATGACAAGAGGAAAAACCCAGACCGTTCTTGAGCAGCTCTTGTGTGCCAGGAACTTCTCTATGGGTTTCATTGGTAATATTTTACATTTAATCCAGACACTACGAGAAACATGCATGATTAGTCTGGCCTGACAGAAGAGGAAGCTGAATCTTGAGAGGTAGTAATAGGCCGGATGATACAACTCAACTTTGGCAGATTTTTAGAATTGGACCCAGAGACGTTAACCTGACAACCCATGCTGCTTTCATCACGGCTTATGATCTGGATGAGAAGGGGGCAAAGAAGAGGCTGTGAGTCGAAAGGATCTGCAAATGGCTTGTGTTTATTCTGGTTTATCCTCAAGCTTAAACTGAGGTTGCACAATATTAAAATGGCATGAGGGTCCTGCCCACCACCTTGAAATTTGCCATGAGAGAATTCTACCTGCAGCAAGAGACTGTTTGTAATGGGTAGTTGAGTGTCCCATTCCCCCATCTCCTAAGAATCACCCCCTTCCCCCACCGCATTGCAGGATAAGGTTCTACTTTTGATCTTGTGGGGTGACTCTAGGAGGTGGTTGGAGTGGGGCAAGAGAGGTGATATGACGTTCAGTTGGTAAGTGTGTTAGTCTGCTCCATAGCAAAGCGCCACAGGCTGGATGACTTAAACAAGATGCATCTCCCAGTTCCGGAGGCTGGAGGTCACGATCAAGGTGCCTGCAAATTTGATTTTTGATGACATCTCTCTTTCTGGCTTGCAGACGCTACCTTCTCACCGTGTCCTGATGTGGCCTTTTCTCCGTGTCCTCTTGGAGGGAGCTCTGGTCTCTGCTCCTTTTCATATCCATCAATCCAAGAAGATTAGATCTCTGTCCTTATGACCTCATTTAACCTTAATTACCTCCCCAAAGGCCCCGTCTCCAAATAGAGTCATCCTGAGGGCTAAGACTTCAACATATAACTTTGGGACTGTAGAATTCAGTCCATAGCAATAAATAATAGCTATTATTATATATGGGGCACTGATTATAAGACAGACATCATACTATACATTTTTACATTATTTTATTCACCAATAATAAAGTCTTTCTAACGTATGTATAAATGAGTATGAGTTTAGAGCCTCATTTTAAAGGTATGAAAACATGAAAAAAAGAGGTTGAAAACTCACACTGATAATAAGTAAGTGACAGATTCAGGCTTTGAACTCAAATGTGTTTGTCTCCCAAAACACTCCATGTCATTTCTCTCCCTCTCTCTCTCTCTCTCTCTCTCTCTCTCTCTCTCTCTCATTTCTCCCTACCTTACAGCAGCAACAGTTGTCTCCAAGAGGCGATCCATCTCATAATGGGGCTGAATTAAACCTGTCAACGTGCTGCTGTTTCTCAGATGTTTTACCATCTAACCGAATCACGGCTACTTTCTTTACTATCCTACCCATCCACCCTCAGCCTTCTTCCTGTTTGAAACCCATTTGGACATTGATACCATGAGTTGGAGAAAAGGTAGAGCGGTAATGAAAGCTGTAATGAGCTTCAATGAAGGTAAGTTTTCCCCACATGCTTAACAGTAGAGAAGGCTAATTGCTGTACACATTAAGGACTCCACTTACGTGTATGTGTGCCTGTGTGTGCCTGGGTGAGGTGGGGGGTGTAGAGAGAAAGGAAGGAAGACAGAGAGAGAGAGAGACATTGAAACTCAGCCAGGGCTTGCTAAAACCACTAAAAGCGAGGGAAACTGCTGAATAAGGGCATTCATTTTTCTTTCTGCGCTTCAAACAAACGGTAATTGTTGGGTTAGCTAACAAGTTGTGCTTAATTACAGGCCATTAGGCGCCATTAATAAAGGAAACCGATTCCACACGAATCTGAATTTCACTTCTTACGGTTCATTCTTCAGAAAGAAGTCCTATTCAGAAAAAGATCCAAGTCTCTGCCTCCAATCCTGAAACAGGCTGAGATCCCTGGGCGTCCACTTAGCTCAGCTGTCCCCTTCTTCTGTTTGTCTCCCGCCCTGGTGCCTTGAGGGACCGAGGCAATCCTCCCTGCCCTGGGCTTTTGAGGGGCAGGTACTTAAGTTGACCTGCATCCCATAGCCTACTTGTCTGCATGCAGAGGAATCACGCTTCCCCCCCCCCGCCCCCGCCCAACTCCTACTTTCTAGTGAAATCGTCACAATAATTACTCCTTCTTTCAGTTGTATTTACGAGTACACATCCTTGTATTTACTCCTACTGTTTGATTTAATCAGCCCATGATCCACTAATTTTCCACGTTATTGCTTTTTGGGCTACACATCCCCCCAGTGCAATCCCAATCTCTGCGCCCCCAAGAATTAGGAGAGAAAAGAAACGGAGCCTGCTCATTCATCCAGCACTAGTTTCTCTGGCTGGGGCCACTGGCACTGGAAGTCTGCTTCCTTTGAGGAATGGAAGGTCTCACTGTCAGTAAAAGGATGTCCGTGCATCTGTCCTCAAGTGGTTTCTCCATGCTCAGGAGTAACTGACTCTACTCCCAAGTCACCCCCGCCACAAGTGAAAATCTCTCAGGCTGACCAAACCCCAAGCCAGCTCTCCAACTGGTGCCATGTACACGCCCCACGTAACATTCTGGAATGGATGCTGAAAATGTCTCAGCGACACGGCGAGGGAAAAGACACACAATCAGTCTCTTACGCTTTGAGCACAGTGTGACCTTCCTAACACTCAAATTCGCTATGTTCATGAATTCTGTCTGGCTCTGTATGGCCGCCAGTGAAAGTCTGACACGACATCCAGGGCCTCTAACGACTTGGGCCTCTTCCACGTCAGCAAACTCCATTCTGGACCTCAGATTTTACCATCTGGGGAGGTGGTAACACTTGTATCAGGCAATCCATCGAGCTTCTGGTTAGAGACAACATTTCTGCTCTAACGGGGGCTCAGTTTCCCTCACTGGCTTTTCCGTAGATATGCTGGCTCATCAGTGAAAGTTTGTGTAGCATCGCAGGGTACAAAACAAACACGGTGTCAAAACAGTAGCAGAACATCGAAGAAATCTTCAAATATACCGAGACGTCTCACATAGAAGAAGGGTAAACTGAATGGAAGAGTTTGGGAAAATTTGGAGACTTAACACAGCAATGTCAAGGTTGTCTTGGCCCTTCCAATCTCACCTTTCCTGTTCGCAAACATGCTGGCTTTGAAGACTGGTGTGAGAAATGACATCTCTAATCCCTTGTGTGGGAGTGAAGCCTCTCATATATGTACGGAACTGCTCTGTGTAAAAAGGAACTCCGTCTTAATAGGTTAAGAGGTATGTGATTATCAAGCATCGTTATAATGGACAAAAGTCCTTCTTAGTTTTGTAGGTAGCTCCGTTGCTTAATATGCCCATGAGAAATACTAATTAAATGAATGGATACATATTATGAGACACCTTGACTAAGCACCCGTGATATTTCTAACTGTAATAATGACCACGTCACCTCAACATTTAAAACTCACCTTCCATGATGTGCCATCTAATGGGCACGACATCGGAGGGTTACCCATCATTCCCTCCGTCATCCCGTGACGTGGAAACCGCACACCGGACGCCCTCTTCACTTGGTGCTCATCACAGCCTCTGAGGAACATGCCGGCACTGTCTCTGCCAGTGGGTAGAGCTGAAGGAAAACAGCTTTAGACAGGTGAAATAAATCACCCAAAGTTACAGAGTTGCCCAGATGGTGCTTTGACTAGCGCTGTCTTATCTCAGAAGCTATGTTCTTAGCTCACCGGGGAAGAAAGGTTGAGCCTTGGAGGTAATGAGATGACTTGCTCAAGGTCAAGCACTTCTATGGTAGGACCCCATGTCCATGTTGGGCATCCCTGTTCCGGGTGTCTCCCGTACATCACAGCAGCACAGTGGAAACCTATAAATGTCCACTTGATTGGCTTCTTACACCCGAGCCCTGACTGACATCAGCTCCGCCCATGTAGGTTCCGGTTAACATTGATCCAAACAAGCAAGGGAAAGGTCCAAATGGTCTCACTGACCGTAGATTTGGGCTGGATGGCCGGTGATAGCACAGTTCCCTTGGATGCAATGGAAATGGACTCTGGCTCAATTTCTCTGAGAGGACACATGTCTTTGAAGCTCTTTGTGCTGAATTTAACGAGCCTGATTGTCATCTTGCAGAAGAGAGTGCAGGTGAGTCGCTGCTGTCGGGGTGGATGGCATCACTCATCGATTGTGTAATCACACTCATCAAACAGGAGAACCAGGGCAGGATGTGAAATCAATCCGACCATCTATTTATAGAAGAGGCAGTGCCTTTGTCATGGTGACCAGACCAGCTACATGCAAGGCGACATCTGCTCTAAATGACATACACAAATTAAGAATCATGTCCTAATAGCACAGAAATGGAAATTCTGTTTTATTTAACGATATTGTATAAATATGGGCTTTTCTTTCTCCTGTTCTTGTCACCTTTATAGTCCTCCTTCCAGGTCTATGTCTCTTCTTCTCTCTCCCCTTCCTGGGCCTTTCATCTTTCTTCCTTCCTTCTCATTCAACAAGAATTTGGTGAGGTTCTATGATGTGTCAGGCTTGGACAAACTGCTGTGGAAAATTTAGAGAAGATCCTCCATAAGCCCTGCCTCAAGCCATCTCCAATACCTTTATAGATAGAAGAACATTTGTAACTCAAAATCAAACACCTGTTTTTCTTTTTTTTCTTTAATTTTTCAATATTTATTTATTTTTGAGAGAGAGGGAGAGGCAGAGCACGGGCAGGGGAGGGGCAGAGAGAGAGGGAGACACGGCATGTGAAGCAGGCTCCAGGCTCTGAGCCGTCAGCACACGGCCCGACGCGGGGCTCACACTCAGATGGTGACCTTGAGCCAAAGTCAGACGTTCAGCTGACTGAGCCACCCAGGCACCTCGAACACCTATTTTTCAATTGTTTCCGGCATTTATGTGTTTCCTCTATGACCCTGTAGCAGTCACTTGTTGTTTCTATACTCCAGCCCACTACTTGTAGATCGAAGCAATGGTGCCTATATCACAGATAGTTTGGGGTGGCTTAGGTAAGAAGGAATAAGCTCAATGATGATGACCAGAAGCCTAGTTGGACAACCGTGAACAACATAAACTTTCTAGGTCTCAAGACATAAAATGAGTATACTCGTAGTATTCATACCGTAAGATTGATATGATGACAAAGATTATATGCACAAAATGCTTAACACAGGCAGGACCTGGCTTCAGACCTAGTTCACAGAGAGCTTGATAAAATATGGCTAGTAACATAAGACATGGGAATGTGTGTCATGAACGATCAGGTGCTACTTTCTTCCCTCCCTCCCCTCTTCCTCCAAATCTTTCTTTGATTCCAGCGTCTTGTGTTATAGTTCATCTCCTAAAAGGGTGCAATTCTGCTTCCACTTAGGATGAAGAAAGCGGCAAAGAATGTCCCTCTGACAGCGTAGCTGGTCTGATCGCATTGAATCACCACTTTCCCGAGCCCGTCAGAGAACTGATGTAGCAAGGCAACCGTGCAGCCTGAGTTCCAAAGAGGGCCAACCCTTCCCGAGGGGAAACTCAAACTCTCTCACCTGTGGCCGAACACAAGAGCTGTGAGAGGCTGCCGTATAGGTGAGGAAGAAGAGAACGATTAGAATTTTAACAAATTATTAAAGGCCAAGGGTGTTCTGGTTTCAGAAGAACCACCAGCCCCAGACACAAGGGAAATTGGTAGTCGCATCCAAGCTCTCTGCTTAGGCCTCGACCAGGTGTTCGTTCACTAGAAAGACAGTGTGAACTGGAGGGAAACCCTCAGTTACATAGACATTCAGGAGGCGATTGGCAACTGTGAGGTTCCACTCGGGAAACACCACCCGCTCTCCCAGACCCCAATGCCTTAAGCCACTAGGGAGAGAAGCAGCGAAGTTCACCAGGCCTGGGGTGCAAGCAAGGACAGAGGGCAGCTGGGGAAGGATGGAAGAAAATACAATCCTTTATCTCCATGGAAGAAGAAGTAAACATCTTGAGCCCAGAATCTGATACCAATAGGAAGCAGACATTTCCTACCGCTGAAGGAAAGGTGAGAAATTCCAGCCAACAAAACCACAGATAGAAGACAAAGTTGGACCATCAAGGAGAGGAGGGGCAGAATACTGAGAAAATCACAGCCAGATGGTCTAAAACCTTGATTTTGGCCTTCTAGTCTCCAGATTTAGGAGAAAACAGATTTCTCTTGTTTAAGCCATCATCTTGTGGCTCAAGACAAAACTAAACTAAAACACATTCCTCATTCAGGGTTGGTAGATGCATCCTGACATAATACCCATAATCTTGCTTCCAGATTTTCCGTGAGAATTTGAATTTAAATGTTGTGTTTTGTAAGTGTAGACCTATTTGTAAGACTCGGTCCATATGGACTTGTCACTAAATTATACACCTCACAGATACTATGTGAGAATGTTCTCTCGTCGTATGGGATACTTCCTTTCCTACCCTCTCCTTATCCTCATCCCCTTTCTTCTCTCTCCCCCTCTCTCTTTCCTACCCTGATGAGTTTTTTTAAGTTAATTTATTTATTTTGAGAGAGAGAGGGGGAGAATATGAGTGGGGGAGGGGCAGAGAGAGAGGGAGAGAGGAAGAGAGAATTCCAAGCAGGCTCAGAGCTGACAGCATGAAGCCCAACACGGGGCTCGAACCCACAAACTGTGAGATCGTGACCTGAGATGAAATCCAGAGTCGGATACTTAACCGATGGACCCACCCAGGTGCCCCTCTACCTTGATGAAATTTTTTAAAATTGTATTGTGTGACCCATATTTTATGATCTTCCCTCTCATTGCATTGCCTTAATCTGCTAAGATTGCTTTAAAAAATGCCATAGACTGGGTGGCTTAAATAACATACATTTATTTCTCACAGTCTGAAGAATGGGAAGTCCAAGATCAGGGTGACTTTTAACTGAGGTGGGCTCTCTTTGGGGCTTATAGATGGCTGCCTTCTCTTCCTTCCCTCATAGAGTACACCTCATACAGACTGCTCTCTCTTCCTGCTTTTACAAGGACACTAATGCCATCATGAAGGCCCCTTACTCATGACCTCACCTAAACCCAGCTATCTTCCAAGTAAATACATGTTTTTAAATGCTTACTTATTTTTGAGAGAGAGAAAGACAGAGTGTGAGCAGGGAAGGGGCAGAGAGAGAGGGAGACCCAGAATCCGAAGCAGGCTCCAGGCTCTGAGCTGTCAGCACAGAGCCCGACGCTGGGCTGGAACTCACAAGCTGTGAGATCATGACCTGAGCCGAAGTTGGAGGCTCAACCGACTGAGCCACCCTCCCAAGCAAATATTTATACTATTTATACATATTTGTTAATCAATTAAAAGACAGCTTGGCCATATGGGAAGTCTTGTATAAGTGTTTAATAACACCCAACTACCTACTTACCTACCTACTTACCTACCTACCTATATACATACATACCACAAGGTAAATCTGAGCCTAATTATCCATCAGAAGAAACCTGGCAGGCGTGCAGTTGATATCTCTGTTGTGACGCACGGATGCACCCACATTTTCTTGAATTGCAAAGACAGCTTCAGCTTACTGCATCGTAGCATTTCATCAACAGAACCTAAATGCATTGTTGGGAGCTTCCTGTGAATAAAAATAACTCTACTCCTGATAAGGAAATTGTTTCTCCTCACGCAGTCTGTTGAGCACCATTCTTTTTTTTTTTTTTTAACATTTATTTATTTTTGAGACAGAGAGAGACAGAGCATGAACAGGGGAAGGGCAGAGAGAGAGGGAGACACAGAATCTGAAACAGGCTCCAGGCTCTGAGCTGTCAGCACAGAGCCCGACGTGGGGCTCGAACTCACGGACCGTGAGATCATGACCTGAGCCGAAGTCGGATGCTTAACCGACCGAGCCACCCAGGCGCCCCTGTTGAGCACCATTCTTGTCGCCAGAGTTCAGTATGAGAGCCTCCAGAATGTAAAAAGAAGTCGGAGAAGAAGGGCTTCAGGAAAAGCTAGGCTTGTTACGACACGGATGATGCACAGTACAAAGGAGTCTTCAGGCACTTAGTATCCACAGCCTTAGCATGGCAGTCTTGCCATTTGTCTAGAAATAAATGGCGGGTCCAAAGACTAAGGGATTATTTTTAATGTTGCAAGTGATAAAAGCAAGGCTCTGAAGGATTCAGAGGAGAGAAATAGCCTTGTGGAATGTCAGAGGAAAGAGCTTGCAAGTGATAAAAAGAGTGAATAAATTCAAGACTCTCCAGGGTGGAACGTGATCGTTGGAGCCTTATTGTGTTTCCCTAGGCCTTTGTTTTGAAATCTAGTTTCTCTCTAAGTTCAGCCATTGCTCCGTCTGGCTCAGCCTACATCAGTCTCCCTCTCTCACTAGCTCGGAACAGTGTGGTATGAGCCCTGGCTGTAAGCGAGGTACTTGTGGCAAACGTTGTTTTTCTTTTGGTTGTTTTCCTGGACGGCCCAAGAGTAACACGTGTTAGGGGAACGGACAAGTGGTTGAAAAGTTCTGTTCCCTCTAACTTTCTAGGAGTCTCGCTTCTATTTAGCTCTACTTGAACCCTCTTTATATTGAGACACATCACCTCAGATGCTACCGTGCCTGGATTACTGAACTGGGGTCATTACTTGACCTCCCTGCTCTCAAGCTCACGCCCAGACTGCCCTCCACTAAACCAGATGAAGCTTTCTACTGGGTCACTTCAGGTCCCTCCCACAGGGTTCTGGGAGCTGCCACTGCCACGTATGTGCTAAGGACTCTTGAATCTTCACTCCTTTGCTAAAGGTCCAAACCCACACATCAAATTGCATAGGATAAACATACCCATTTTGGTTGTCCACAAGCTTCTCAGACTCAAAATTTCCAAAACTGGACTCCTTATACCCACTTTCATCCCATGAAAAATAGCTCCTTCTATTTCTTTGATTATAATCTATGTAGGTCACTCATCCAAAAACCCATTGAGACCCACTCTCGTATCCCACTCTCACCAAATCCTAGCACACTGAGCTCTATCAATGTTGCTTTTTTAAAAATGTTTTTATTTATTTTTGAGAGAAAGTGTGAGCAGGGGAGATGCGCAGAGGGGGGTGAGGGACAGAAGATCTGAAGCAAGCTCTGAGCCGGCAGAAAAGAGCCCAATGCGGGGCTCAAACTCATGAACCATGAGACTGTGACCTGAGCCAAAATTGGATACTTAGCAGACAGAGCCACCCAGAAGCCCCTGTCAATGTTACTTCCTAAATACCTTTCAAGTCTGCCCCCACCTCACAATCTCAAACATGCATCCTGTCATGGCATAACTTTGTAAAATCCTCCTGCCTTGTCTTATCAGCTCTAGTCCCCTACTGGTGAAGTACCCCGATTCTATCTTTACTCTGACAACTGTAGACGGCAAAAAACAAGCTGTTCTCATGTTGACACAAGCTGTTCTCATGTTGACTTCCACTAGAAATGATGTAACTTTCAGTAGTATGGTTTTTAGCCAAGGTGGTTCCTTACTTCTGATACGGTCCTGGTAAGTTTCTAGCAGATCAACATACATGGAAAAAAATACACAAAGCAACTTCTAGAGGACTCTGGATAGAGACCAAAACCAGAAAGATTTTATAGGGGGATTGAAATTTTGAATGAGGGAATAACAGAAGTTAAGTTCCACATTTTTGCATGTTTTGCCAGAGGGTTATCAGGTTGCTCCATAGCATGGGATGGCCAAAGTTCCAATAGAAACCCACTGCCTTCCTGCTTGGAGGAATGAGACACCAGAACTTGGATAATCACATTCACCACGAGGTGAGGGGGAATCCTGGAAAAGAGAGAGGGTGATGGGAAGCCCCAGGTTCTGTGTGCAGACTCTGCAACATTCTGGCTGAATCTTGGGGAAACTCAAAGCAATCTTCCTAAAAGATCAAAGAAGTGAGTATGATTTCACCACACCCACGAATGAGACAGGATTTCAGTTTGAGTTAGCCAAGCGATTGTCAGCTGAAACAAAGGCCTCACATTCTTAAAAGGAATATAATGCATCTATAGTTTCATCAACAAATATTCATGGCACACAGGATGCAACCTAAAATTGCCTATCTAGGAAGAACCAGGAAAATGAGACCATTCTCCAGGGAAGGAATAGTCAGCAGACAAAAACTTAAGATTAGACAGATGTTGAAATTTGCAGGCAAGCACTGAAGCAGCTGCTGTAAATATGCTCTATGAGGTTAAAGAAAATAAGTCCATCTTAAATGAAAACATAGGATATCTCCCCAGAGAAGTAAAAGATGCAAAATAGAACTAAAAGGGAATCTTAGAATTCAAAGATAGAATATATGAAATTACAAAAAGAACAGAAAACAAGGGATTGGTTTCATAAAATTGTGATTTGTGATCACAGAGGATAGTCCAATAAACCTCAAGATAGATCAGTAGGAATTGTCCAATCTGACAGAGTAAACACGAGGAAGGAAGGAAGGAAGGAAAGAAGGGAGGGAGGGAGGGAGGAAGGAAGGGAGGGAGGGAGGAAGGAAGGAAGGAAGGAAGGAAGGAAACGTTTGGGAAAGGAGAAATAAAGCAGGTTTGCTAATTATATATTAGTCCACCAAAAAATATAATTCACCAGAAGAGGCTCTATCCTAAATGGTATGTCAAATCAATTTTACTCAACTGCATTCTGTGGTAATGCAGGGTCCCTTTACCAAACAAGAACTAAATAGCCATGGAATTTGGAATAACTCATGTCCTTCTGAGAAATTTTCTTAGCCTGAAGCTTCAGGATTACTCACTTTAATCTTGCTACACCGTTGGACCTGAGATGGATGGAAGTTTAAAATGTCATTAAAGATGGGTCACAACTGAGCATATTGCCCTTTCAAATAGAGAAGTGGAGCTGAATGGGGATTAAAATGATCCTGTGGCAGTACTGATCAAACAATGGTTTATTTACCCTTTACTGGTTAACCTAAGTCAATGGCAATCCTCTCCAGAGTTTCTAACTCATATGGAATCATCAACCTATTATACAAAAAATAAATTTGATATAATCCCACTTGAAATCACACAGAGTCAGTGCTTTAATTAACAGTTAGTGTTTTGGGATATTAAGGTGGTAGCTCATAGACACAGCCTCACACCCATACTGGATGCCAATTATCGTTTCCCAATCGAGAAACATCCAGGGCTCAGGGCGCCTGGGTGGCTCAGTTGTTAAGCATCTGACTGGCTCAGGTCATGATCTCACAGTTGGTGAGTTTGAGTCCCACATCAGGTGAACATAAGCCCCACTTTGGGTGAGCTCCAGCCCTGCTTTGGGTAAAAATAGAAGCCCAGAGTGAGCCCTGCTTTTCTCTCTCTCTCTCTCCCTATGCCCCTTGCTCACTTGCACCTTCTCTCTCTATTTAAAGAAGAAGAAGAAGAAGAAGAAGAAGAAGAAGAAGAAGAAAAGGAAAAAAAACCCTAAAACTAAAACAAAACAAACAAACAAAAACAACCAGAGCTCCTTGGAGATATTGCTGTTTCTAGGTCTAAGCCAGAAAAATTGCAAGATGAACTTGAGAAATCTTGGTGTGCCAAAAATAAATAAATAAATAAAAATAAAGGAAGTTCTTCAAGGGCAATATGGTCACAACAAAATGGCTGAATAGCCAGCTCTAGGAAGTGCCCACTGGCCAACTTTCAGATAGGAGAGGAGAGAGAGAAAGAGAAGAGAGAAACTAACTGACTTAAAAACTTTGAATAAGCAAAAACCTGTGAGTTCATAGTTATATTCCAGAAAAGGGGGAAAAAAAGAGAGAAAAGGAAACATTCCTTTACAAAATAATGCAGGTTAATAAATATAGAAGTATAGAATTTTATAAAAAAATAATCTTGCAATGCTCAGTATATAATAATTGATTCAAGCAAGAATCATCAATAAATGCAGAAAGCATTAGGTCATGTCTGCTTAGGAAACAGGACCTTTGTGGGGTGCGAAATGTCACCTCATGCATTGTTAAATAGTTACAAGGGGAAAATATACTTTAACAATGGAGATATCTGATGATTGCCTCCTTGAAAATGATAGACCATAGTATTGGCGACATTGTACATCTGATATTATAGCCTTCTTGAAGTGATACCTTGGGAAATATAGCATTGCTTATGTATTTTTCACACCAAAACATGTTAAATCTGAATCTAATCAAGGCTTACATCTGAATTTCTCTTCTAAGACACCTCGAAGACATAATCAGACAAACCCAGAATGTGGGAATTCTATGAAAGTCAATGCCATGAAAAGAAAACACGCAGGAATTGTTCTTAGACCTGTTCAATAAGACTTCCAGCAATAATGAAACTGTTCTTTGCTGTCCAATATGGTAGCCATTGGCCACAGGTGCCCATTAAACACTTGAAATGTGGCTAATGTTACAGAAAAACTGTGCTGAACAATGTAGTTCTAGCCTAAAAGAGATTGAAATGGCTTAAGAAGCAAATGAAATGTCATACCCTGATTGGATTGTCCTTCAAAGAAATAAAAGCTATAAAATACATCTGGGTGCAATGGCTAGAATTTTAATACTGACAGGATACTAGATGCTATCGTGAAATTATCGTTAATGTTTTTAGGGCTGCTAATTGTGTTGCAGTTATGAAAGAGATTGTCCTTGATGCAGTGGAAATGGAGGTTAAAATATGTAGGGTTTAAACAAATGATGCCTGGGACTTCTTCAACTAGTGCAGGAACATGCGGGTAGGGCCAGGCAAGAGAGAGTGAGGGCAATCGGAAGTGAATACGGCAAAATGTTAACAAGCATGAAGAAGTGCCAGGTATGCAGATATTCATCATAACATTCTCCCAACTTTTCTCTATTTAAGAAGTTTTATCAGTGGCTGGGGAAAAAACAGCTCACGAAGTCCCAATTTCCAGCTTTGTTGATCCCGTGTTCAGAGACCTGACATTAGGCACTACTGCTCAATGCAAATCTGCCTCTAGAGATGTGATTGGAGAAGAAATCAGGGGCCAGAAGAAGAAACTTGCTAGGGATTCCCTGTCATTAGTAAGCTAAGAAGAGTGTCAATCTCACCTCCGCCCCCCCCCCCCCCCCCATGCCACGGTCTCTCTACTCTTCTCCACAGCATCAATCATTTTCCCAGCTCTCAAGAGCTGGTGTCTTTAGTGGTTAGCACAGACTTCAAGTCTAGACTTCTCACTGACATTGGCTTCATCAGTCTGCCCGCCTGTAAAGTGGTTGTAATAGCAGCATTGACCTATTAAGGTACTTTGGGGGGAGGGGGGGCGGATAATATTAGGATAAACTATGATAATTGGCCCAGTGACTGGCGCATAGAATGGTATTATTTTTATCATTATTAACTATATGATCATTAGGTAAAATGCTTGGCACAGTGCTTGACTTCTAAGTATGTAATAAATGTTGGTTAACGAGAACAATAATACAGTACGTCCATATGTATTCTTTTTTTTTAATTTTTTTTAACGTTTATTTATTTTTTGAGACAGAGAAAGACAGAGCATGAATGAAGGAGGGACAGAGAGAGAGGGAGACACAGAATCGGAAGCAGGCTCCAGGCTCTGAGCCATCAGCCCAGAGCCCGACGCGGGCTCGAACTCATGGACATGAGATCGTGACCTGAGCTGAAGTCAGACGCTTAACCGACTGAGCCACCCAGGTGCCCCCGTCCCTATGTATTCTTAAGTGAACAGAACTTGTTGGCATGGAACGTAGATAAACTGCTAAATTCTACTTGGTTTCTCAGATATGATAAGCTAAGATGGGAGGGGAGAATAATTCACCTTAAAATTTCAGCAGCTTAATACAATAAAAGTTGATTTCTTGAGATATTGGTTATATTCATTTTCTTTTTTAAATTTTTTTTTTCATGTTTATTTATTTTTGAGACAGAGAGAGACAGAGCATGAATGGGGGAGGGGCAGAGAGAGAGGAAGACACAGAATCAGAAGCAGGCTCCAGGCTCTGAGCCATCAGCCCAGAGCCTGACGCGGGGCTCGAACTCACGAACCGTGAGATCGTGACCTGAGCTGAAGTCGGACGCTCAACCGACTGAGCCACCCAGGCGCCCCTCATTTTCTTATTTGTATGCTGGTTACATGGATGTATTTAGATCATAAGAATTCACTAAGCTAAAAACTTATATTTTGTGAGTCCATAAAAAGTTTTTCCAAATTGAACAAAGAGGGGCACCTGGGTGGTTTAGTCGGTTAAGAGACCAACTTGGGCTCAGGTCATGATCTCACGGTCCGTGGGTTCAAGTCCCACGTAGGGCTCTGTGCTGACAGCTCAGAGCCTGGAACCTGCTTCAGATTCTGTGTCTCCCTCTCTCTTTGCCCCTCCCCTGCTCGTGCTCTGTCTCTGTCTCTCTCAAAAATAAATAAATATTAATTTTTTTTAATTAAAGAGAAATACTTCAGTCTTAAACTGTTTTATTTATAAACTTATTTATCATTCACAGAAAATCCAATGTAATTAATAGAAGTCATGTAGTTTCTGGGACATAATGACTCAGAAATTGTGGTATTCATTAGAGTAGATTATAGATTTTCCAGTTTGAGTTGGGCCCTCTTAAAGTCGAGTGTGCCCATACCAGTCAGGTCCTCCAGAGAAAAAGAACCAGGAAGACATATACATGTGTGTGCATGTACTAGTCATATATATTATATATATATATACATATATATATATATATATATATGAAATTCAAGGCAATTTCTTGAAATGAATATATATCAATTTCTGACAATTTACTATTTATTTATAAGAATTAGCTTACACTCTTGTGGAGGCAGGAAAGTCCAAAGTTTGCAAGGCAGAGCAGTAGGCTGGAATCACCAAGGCAGGAACTGATGCTATAGTCTTGAGGCAGAATTTCTTCTTTCTCTGGGAACCTTCCATTTTGTTCTTTATATATATATAAAGATACAAAGATTTATTGAATATATAAATAAAATATAGATATAGATAAATATATATAGATATCTATATAGATATAGATATATAGATATAGATTTATATATGAATATATATATAGATATATCTATATATCTATAGATATAGATATATATCTATAGATATAGATATAGATATAGATATATATCTATAGATATAGATATATATCTATAGATATAGATATATATCTATAGATATAGATATAGATATAGATTGAATATATAAATATATATAGATATAGATTTATAGATATTTAAATATATATAGATATAAATATATATAAATATATAGAGATATAGATATATCTATAGATATATAGATATAAAGGTATATCTATAGATATATGGATATATATCTATAGATATAAAGATGTATCTATAGATATATATCTATAGATATATAAAGATATATAGAGATTGCCTCAGTGGCTCAGACTGTTGAGAGGCCGACTCTTGATTTCGGCTCAGATCACGATCCCAGGGTTGTGGGATCAAGCCCCACATTGGGCTCCATGCTGACTGTGGAGGCTGCTTAAGATTCTCCCTCTCTCTCTCTCTCTCTCTGTCTCCCTCCCCCCACGCTTGCACACTTTCTCTTCATATATATATATATATATATATATACACATACATACTATTCTATATATTCTATATATATATACTATCATATATAGAATAGTATAGAATATATAGAATAGTATATATATAGAATATAGTATATAGTATATAGAATATAGTATATATATAGTATATACTATAATATATATATACACTCTATGTTCTATATACTATATACTACAGTATATACTATATACTTTATATAGTATATATATACTCCTAATATTATATATATTATATATATATAATATATTTACATATATATACTATATAAAGAGAAAGTGTGTAAG
The DNA here is from genome assembly GCF_023721935.1 of Panthera uncia. Classification (NCBI taxonomy): domain Eukaryota; kingdom Metazoa; phylum Chordata; class Mammalia; order Carnivora; family Felidae; genus Panthera; species Panthera uncia. The sequence goes on from NW_026057579.1 coordinate 30,834,000, forward strand.
CAGGGGGGAGAGAGAGAGAGAGAGAGAGAGAGAGAGACAGAGAATCTTAAGCAGCCTCCACAGTCAGCATGGAGCCCAATGCGGGGCTCGATCCCACAACCCTGGGATCGTGATCTGAGCTGAAATCAAGAGTCAGCCTCTCAACAGTCTGAGCCACCGAGGCAATCTCTGTGCTTAAGCCTTTTCACTGATAGAAGAGGCCCGTCCGGATTACCAAGAATAGTGTCTTGGACTTAGAGTCAGTTGATTGTAGATGTGGCTGACAAAATGCTTCACAGCAACCCTTAGATTAGTGTTTCATCGAGTGACAGTATGATACGGTCGCCATGGTGACACACATAGCTCAGCGGCCAAGTGAAATTCCTTGCTAATGAGATAATGGTGGAAGTCGTGTTTGTCACTTCTGAAAGGCAGACCTGAAAATGAGTGCACAGTCGTGTGTCCTTCCCTGCTCGGATGGGTTATCTGTCAGCCCAGGTACCTGAGTAACCACCTGGAGGAGAGTCCCTGCCCACATTCTGTTCAGGTGGAGTGAGCGGAAAACCTACTTCGCTGACGCGTTGGGCTCGTACGTGACAACACCTGTAACCTGTCCACCATCTCCACATGAAGCCTCCGCCATCCACAGGGCAGAGAAAGAAAAGCTAACTCACGGACTCTATTTAATTTTGGCCAGGAGATGACAACATCACTTTTGTTTTCAACGTGTAGGTCAGAACTCGTCTTCCGATCCCACCTACCTACAAAAGAATCAGAAAAAATAGCCGGGGGAGTACAGGAACACCCAGTAGTCAGTAAATGTTTCAATCTCCTACTTCCGAAGCGTTAGAAACTATCCAAATCGATTAGAAGACATTTCTAAAGGAACATCGTATGGTAAATGTCCCAGCATGGAATTAGTTGCATTTCTGGGTCCTATAAATCAGAGGTACATAACCAGTATGAGCATGGCTTTTAGAACACCTGAAATTATAATTCAAATTTGCAAAATTATGACTACATGCATTTTTTTATGGAATGATCATTACTTTCTCAGAAAGATTTGGGGCCCAAAATGTTAAGAAGCAAATGATTTTCTTACCTGAAAAATCAAAACTCACAAAACCAAGATACGGACTCCAGACAGTGATCTATCTGGCTCTCCATTTCCCAAGAGGAGTTAGGGCTCAAGACTGGGGACCTCCCTCCGGCTCACAATAATTGCCAAGTTTTCCTTGTTTTTGCTTTGGAGCCTGTCTTGCCCGGATGTCTCCCCACTTGAACTGGTTGCCGTCTTTTCTCACCGTCAGGTTTTATGGCTTGAGCTTTGCAGGTTTATCTCCCTACTTCCACATGGCCCTCTCCTTCTCCAGAGGCATTGGCCTGGTTCTTGCATCACAGCTCTGCTAACGGGAAAAACCACTGCAGTCTACGAATTGAGTAATTCCCACGTACTATTTTCTTCAATTTGATTTGATGTTTCTGAGGGCCTCAACTACACAACTCTCCTGAGTTCTGTCAGGAGAACACAGAGTTGGCTGACTTCTAGAAACCCATAAATAGTTTTTCCAGTAAAGTCTCCTGTGTCAATGCTAGCTACAATTTGTCAAATACTGAGGCCTTGGGTACCTTTCTTCGAGGCAATTGCAATTAAGAGAAATCACTTCTTATTAAACTTAGAAGGGTCTGTTCTCAGTTAAAGGCCATTATCTCTCCTTCAAATTCCTTCTGGGAGTATTAAGCAGTTACGTGGAGTAGTTGTTTGCCATTAACCTTGAAATCGTGTGGCTTATTTAACTCTTAATGAAATCATGCCGTATGGATACCCTTTTGATCTTTAAATGAATTAATTTGATCCGTTTTCAACCCTTCCTCATCATTCTGAAAAACCTGGCAGAGAATCAGTACACATTACAGGTTCAGGTTCAGAAGAAATGAGAATTGCTATCCAATTTTCCATGTTTCTCCCAGTGAGGTTGATTCTCTGGCCATTTCTATGTGGGCAAGAACTGTGAGTTTATAGTGAATGTACCTCTCTTACTTGCTAAGTCACAGCTACCGTCCCCAGGAAAGATAATCTCATTACTGTGTCTTAGTAAACTCATCTTCGGACTTTACTGGTTGTTGGACCACGAGTTAATAAAAGCTATTTTCAAAGTTTGTTTGTTTGTTTGTTTGTTTATAAAGCTATTTTTCTTCCAGTTCACGCTTGCTTACATTTGTCTTTATCCTGGCTTGTTCCCATCTTCGTAGTTTGTACCAAGAAGTGCGATCTTCGCAAAGATATGGTTTATGCATTAGAAACATTGTCGAAGATGAGTTTTATGTTAAATGACCCAACCTGGCCATTTCTAGCTGTATGTCTTTTGCAAGTTACTTATTCAATACAAATGCCTTTGGTTTTCTTACCTGCAAAGCAGAGATAAGAAGAATTGGGGGGTTTTAAAAACCTTTAAGTATTTTTACCTAATATAGATTACTAAATGAGTATACCAAATATACTGAATAAAATACACTAAGTTAGTCCTGACAAAGGAAACAAAAAAGTAACATTCTTACCTCCATTTATATATATCTCCTAGAATATATAGGTCACTTGAAATCTTGCCTGTCAGGTGGTACTTACTCTTTACATTTATTGTTCTTATTAATGAAAGAATGCGTGAATTACAGTAAGTACTCAATACCTGTTCATTAGCATCGCTATCACTCTTCTAACTAGAAAGAACAGTTGAAAGAGGTAGAAAAGAATAAAGACCAATTGGAAAGATAATTAGGGGAAACATCCCTCTGCTATCCAAGAAGTAAACAACTCGAGGCTCAAAATTGACAATGGAATTTTAGAAAATCCAGTAAAAACAGAATTAAACACAATAATGATCTAACTGCAGTTCAATTTTTAGCATAATGAAACAGAGAAAGTGAATAATTTGAATAAATTTTGCCCACGGTACTCTGTTCATTTTTAATGTGATTGTGTTTAAGGACCAAAAAAATTGCCAAGAAATTTTCATCTTTACTGTTTTATTGTTCATGTGAATATTGATATTAAAATCTGAAAGTCTTTTTTAATGTTTATTTTTGAGAGAGAGAGAGAGAGAGAGAGAGAGAGAAACATGAGCGGGGGAGGGGCAGAGAGAGGGAGACAGAGGGTTTGTAGTGGATTCTGCCCTGACAGAAGCCAGCCTGATGCAGGGCTCAAACCCAGGAACCCTGAGATAATGACCTGAGCTGAAGTCAGATGCTGAATGGACTAAGCCACTCAGGAGCCACTGAAAGTATTTATTTCTATTACAGAAAAGAAGATAAGTAAGCATATTAACATTATTAGAATCCAAGGTTTTTACTGTTAAGAAAAATGAAAGAAAAAAGGCAAAAGACAATACGTTAAGAAAAATCTTGTGCTGTAAAATTTGATTTGGAGATATCAGTACGAACTCCTTATTACCTCTGTAAGTATTTCCTAGCTTTTCTGCCAGAAAGAGCCCAGAATCAGTGATGCCACAGAAACACCGGAGTATATGTGACAACCACATCTTAGTTTCCAAATGCCAGGGACCCAGACTTCCCTACGAAATGTCCGGGGCCAGAGCTAAGGTGAGGAAAGGCCACCATACATCTGCAACATCATGTACCAAAAGGCAATAAAGTGCTCAAAGCCTAGGGGGCCACGCGTAAAGGACATAGGAGTGTGACGTGCATTGCAAAATATCGTAAAGGGTGCTTCATCCTGTGTGCTTCTAATCACTTGTTATGTCACCCCGAACAAACTCAGCTACTCTGATAAGCACACAGCCACCTCGCCTAGGGAAGATACAAACAGGGTGAGCGTGAGAACATTCGGGGATAATGATGTAACCCTGAATGACTTAACCCAAATGATGTAAGTCAATGATGTAACTTTGAACAAATGGAATGTGAGGCATATTGTAACTTCCAGGTCCCGTGCTAGCTAGCCTCCCCCATCCCTCCAACCACATTCACTGAGAAACCCTTATGCTCTTCTGCTTGTGACTTTCCAGGAAACATCACCCTATCAGCAGGCAGAGAACACCTCGTGATGGGCAAGGCAGAGAGCAAAGCACTGAAACATTAGGGGATTGGGGCCACAGATCTCTTTCCTACATTTTAATTTGCTCAGCCACTTAACTTTTTATGCAGGTCGTGTCTGAATTTATAAATGCTTTAAAAAGTGTTTTGTAGGGTTTTTGCTCCTGCTTCGGTACTCTACAGCTCAAAGAACTAGATTTTGTTGTGACTTCAGGAACCCCGAAATGGAAACTAAAATTGGAAAGTCAAGTGGAACACAGAAGCCATGTTTCAGAGGTTCTTATTGGCTGATTGTGTGATAACTTGAACATAAAAAGAATAATTTTGAAAATGGATTACGGCATATCGAATTAAAACCCATAATCCGTGTGTCCATAGCATGATATAGAATAGGTGGCGAGACAAAGGAGGAGATGGAAAGAAAGGTCAGGTCACGAATGTAGAAGGGATAATGCTTAGGGAAGCTACTGGTTGCCCACCTCCAATGTAATAATTGATTCAGGCAAGTATCACCAATGGATAGTAAAACCATGTGTGAAAAGTTGGGAGATACAGCAGTTACATGGTCTCAAAGTTGCAGCTCATGGATTACTTACTAAAGGGAAAGTGTACCTCTAAAATGGGGGTGCTAGGCAGTCAGTGCTCCGGCTAAGTGACCAAATGTGGCGTCACCGATAACAGGACAGACTGGTGCAATGTGCTTCTTGTGTTGCAATGAAAGGTGCCCAACATCACCTAGGCAGCCATTCCAAATACTGGAGGAAATTCTTCTTAAAAATCTAGAATGAAAGACCTTCTTTAGACTCTTTAAAGATTTTCAATTCAAATGTGAAAGATTCAAAATGACTCAGAAAACCTAACAAACACAATGCTCAAAACTTGATTAGATCCTAAATCTAGGGGAAAAAAGGAGTTCTTATAAAAGGTATTTGAGGGACAATTGAAGGAGTTTTAATGCGGATTGTGTTATGACAGAATGATAGAATTTTGGTCAATTTTCTCATGTCTGCCAGTCATACTGTGTCACTTAGGAGGCCCCTGCTAAATTAGTTAGGGATGAGATATTGTTCGATTCAAACACTTCTGGGTGGGGGGAAGATAAGAAGCGAGACAAAATTTTATCAATTCATGAAAATAAATGAAAGAGCACGTGATGTCCATTGTGCTGGCTGCTGAAGTCTAGCCCACCTTTATCCACTCTGTTTGTGATGCTGGGGTTGGGAAACCATGCTTCTCCTGAGTCAGCTGGCTCCCAGTAAGTTCTAGCCCCAGGGAGATTCAAAAGAGACTGAGGGCTTCAAGAAGGAGAAGGGATGTGCTCCCTTCTGCTTCTTGCTTTTTCCCATCAGCCTTCCCCTCCGATGTTTCTTCTCCAGAGAAATGGAGTGCACACAGGAGCTAAAGTCACGGCTACTGTATTTCCAGCTTCAGGCCAAGCAATGAGGGCTCTCCTCTGAGAAAGTGTGTAAGTAAAGCCTACGCCGTATGACAACGTGGTCTCTGAATCACAGTCCCTTTTCTTACAGAAAGTTTTCTTCTCAGACATCCGAGGACCTCAAGATTAATGACTCAAGTCAAAAAGGAGTCTCCATTATTTATTAGACTCCAGCCAAAATAGCTGGCATTTGAAGGATTCTATCTTCAGCTGTTGCGGTCTCTGTCAGTAGGACCAACAGAGTTCAGGTGGCCTAAAGGGTCTAGTGCAATTGTTGTTCATGGCCAAGGTTTCCATGGTTTCTTATAGTTACTCATGATTCGACGTCAAGAAAGCTTTTAGGATCATATGTATGTGCAGAATCATCATGACATGACCAGAAAAAGTTTTTGCCTCCTAACTCAATCCAAGAATGTCCGTGGCCCTCTATTTTGAATCCTCTGAGAAACACTAGTTTCAAATTCCGTTCACTTGACCAAACTCTCCAGGGTGATCTTTAACTCCAGTTACGTGGGTAAAAGCCTAAGCTGTAGAATTTTCCCGCATCAAGTTAAATCATAAGAAAGTACATGAGTAAAGACTAAGTTTTACCAATAATATGGACACTTAATAAAAATCCAGACATCGTAACACAGCCCAGCTGTGCAACAGCTGTTAACGTGAGACACGGAACAGAGGCTCTACACTGAACCAGAAGAGAAACCACTGTCTTGGCCAAACTGGTTCATATCCACCATAGGGAGGGTGAGAATTGAATTCTATTTGGGGGCATCTCTCCATCACTGGGTGTAGACAGGACTCTATCTGGACCTCAGTTCAAAAAGTAGATCTAATAATTTAAAGCAAAAAAACATTAAAACAACGCTTTAGAGTACAAAGAAGCATTCTAGGCATCGCTTTAGGTCAACATTTCTTAAAATGTGTACAATAAACTCCATGAGAAATTTCACAAGTCTCTTTAGGTGGAATTTATAGTAGCAGGGGTTTGCCAAACACATGGAACCCAGTATACCTTCACTTTAGCAACTTAAAGGGCTGTGTTTTGAAGAACACTCTTTAGGAAATACCTAAATTGCGTAAGTGTCACCAGACAATGTGACAGAGTCTGTCTCGTTGAGGTTTACATGCATTCATCGGTGGTGGGGGGGGACGTGTCGGATCCACAACCACACTTCTGCTGCCCCACGTGGAAGTCAAACGATGCTCCACACAGCACCCTGTACTCACTTGGCTCACAGTCAAGAATCCATGAGTTTCCGCTGAATTGGATTAAAGGGATTTTAAGCTTCAAATTGCTTCTAGGTAAAGAAATACGAAATTACTTTTTGGGAAGTTATGACTTACACTTGGAAATGTTAAGCTAGAATTCAACCATCGAGATGATTCTAATCTAAATGAAAAGAAAGTCGCATCCAGGAGAAATCTTCCTGGCAGTTATGAATCTCTACAAGACTAAAAGCAGAGAAGATGGCGGGATTCAGAGAACATGGAAATCCTATCATTTCTGTGGCATCTTCCTGTGAACACCACCTGCGTACTGAATGAACATAGCTTCAGAATTCCTAAACCTCATTCCTCTTCAGTCATGTGAGTCCAGGCTAAACCAGATGGGAAGGTTGCAGAATTTCTGAATACAAATGGAATTTACTCTCTTCCGCTGTAGGATTTCTTCTTGGGTTGTATATATTTGGAAGACAATTTATGATATTTTGGAAGACACACTTATACCAATATCTGTTCCCCTCTTATCACTTGTCAAAGTAATTTCTGCTCTTGACCTTATGTTTTTTTTTAAGTTTATTTATTTTGAGAGAGGGGAAACAAAGGAGGGGCAGAGAGAGAAGGAGAGGGAGAATCCCAAGCAGGCTCTGCACTGTCAGTGCAGGTCTCAAAACCATGAACCGTGAGATCATGACCTGAGTCAAAACCAAGAGTCAGACATTCAACCTACTGAGCCACTCAGGTGTCCCTGACATCCTGGTTATTGATGAGAGGGAAGAATAAAACAGTCACAAGGTATTATTCTTCAAACCCTTAATAAGTACCTACGAAGCATTAGAAAGTATTGTACAGCTGTGGTGAATGAATAGAAAAGATAAAGCAAGTTCCATATAAAATAGAGATTATCCTCTAGTGGCTAAGACAAATACATATACAAACAGGTGGAATCTCCATTCAAGAAATGTGTATCAGATGCCTACCACCGATCAAGAAATGTGCTAAGCAGTGAGGGATGGGAATATAGAGAGACATAAGACAATTCTTATTTCTGAAAAATTACTTGGAGAGAAAAGCAGTACGTGATTTACTATACCACAGTGAAGTAAGTACCATAACATAGTTACCGTATTATATATTCTATATGTAATATAGTATTCTCTGGCTAGCAGAATTAGAAACAATTTTAACTTGAGAGTATTATTTTTCTAGTCTTTGCAGGATGAGAATGAGTCCCTTTGGGAAAGAAGAAAAAGACTTCAAGATACTAATAACAGTTTGCAAACATGGCCCCACGAAACTTTGACACTCCTTACCTTTAGTGGTCCGGCCTATGTACCCTTCCCTTGGGCACCAATAAAGCATGGCTGTTCTGATGCTTGATGACTTACAACACCTGAACACAAAAGATGCAGCTTCCACTTGGTTCATTCCTACTAGGAGCCCTGAGTCATCATGGATGGAGGACAAATACCTCAAGTCTACCACACTGTGAGGGATCGAAACTACATGGGGCGACAATGTTGGTGGTCCCAGCCATTGACTGCCCCCAACTCTGATGTCAGAAAGGCAGGCGAATGCAACTTTAGTTCATTCCAGTCCTCCAGCCGAGTCACCTCCATTTTTTCAGATTTTTCTAGCTGATTTCCCCAGATGATTCCATCAACCTCTTCCTGTCCCCATTGCCACCATGTTGATTCTAGCCACTATTATTCCCTACCAGAATGAATCCTCCCACAAACCAGGTTTCTCTTTCTGAATTCGGAGGTAACGTCTCTATTTTGCTCATAATTCTGCAAGGCTATGAGGAATTTGAAATCGGTTCCCTGGCAGAGTGGTGAATATCAGGTCTGGAGGGCGGAGGGGCTCATGAGGATTATCGCTGTGCAGATGTGGAAATGGTGGGCAAGGAGTCCCTTTGAGGTCCCTTCCAAACTGAGATTTTAATTGTTTTTAAGTTTATTTATTTATTTGGAGAGAGAGAATACGAGCAGAGGAGGGGCAAAGAAAGAGAGGGAGAGAGAGAGGATCCCAAGCAGGCTCTACACCGTAAGGGCAGAGCCCAACACAGGGCTCGAACCCATGAACCCAGAGATCATGACCTGAGCCAAAACCAAGAGTCAGACACTCAACCCGACTGAACTACGCAGGCGCCCCCAAACTAAGATTTTAAAATTCCAAGGAATTCCTGAGCATCTCAAGGATATTTGATTTATCACAATTAGTGGACAGAGTAATCTAAGCTAAAAATTTGTTTTTATTTTTTTTAATATTTATTTATTTTTGAGAGAGATAGTGTGAGTGGGGGAGGGTCAGAGAGAGGGGTAGACACAGAATCCAAAGCAGGCTCCAGGCTCTGAGCTGTCAGCACAGAGCCCAACGCGGGGCTCGAACCCGCGAGCTGTGAGATCATGACCTGAGCCAAAGTCGGACGCTTAACCCACTGAGCCACCCAGGTGCCCCCAAACCTAAATCTTTTTAAGTAAAATGGCACAAAGCATCTCTAAAGCGGGTTTAAATATGGTTGACTCCTAGTGAGAATAATCAGAACCATGGAATATTTTCTCTTCACTTTTCCTTATGCTACATAATTAGCTAAGGAGCAATCGCAGGGGACATTTTTTCTAACCCGAGTCCCCATGTCATCACCCATACTCACACGAAAAGTGGGGATTCTATAGGTCATACTCAGGAACACATCCTTATGGTTAGAGAGCCCTGGTTCCTAGATCTGCCTGCATTGTTTGCTCAGCAAACTTGGGCAAGCTACTTGTGCTTTCTGAGCCCCCAGTTCTCTCCTCTTTGCGGTGAAGAGATTTTTTTTTTTTTGATTACTACATTATTCAAAGACTATTCAGAGAGCCAGGAGATCAGGATTGTAGCTCAGACCTTCGATGAGCCACATCGTCTTTCTGTGGACCATCTGGCATGCCTAGGAAATGGACCTACTAGCATGTGACCAGCTGGCTTTGCAAATGACAAGAATCAGAAATGAGTGATGTTTTAAAAACTATAGATACCAATAACGATGAGCGTTTTCAACACATAACCATACCTACAGAGTTGTGTTTTATGTGTTTATGGATCTGTAGTAGGAGATAATACAAAATCTTTGCCGGTTGTCAGTTGAGGTGCAATCAGAAAGCTCCTTCGATAGTATCTTTCCCACGCGTATCAGTTTCTAGGGCCGGGGTAACAGATTACCACAAATGCAGTGCCTTGAAACAACAGACATTCATTCTCTCTGTTTTGGAGGCTACCAGAGCAAAACCAAAATGACAGTGGAGTTGGTTCCCTCTGGGGGGCTCAGAAGGGGACTCTGCTCCAGGCCTCTCTCCTGGCTTTGGTCGAGAGCTGTCAGTCCCGGCATTCCTTGGTCCATGGGAACATCCCACCAGTCTCCGCATCCATCATCGTTGGCGGTTTTCTCTGTGTGTCCGTGTGTCTCTGTTTTCCCTTCTTACGAGGACACAACCATTGGATGAGAGCATCATCTCATCTCAACAAAGACTGCATTTATGCAAAAACCCTATTTCCAAATAAGGTCACATGCTGAGATTCCAAGCAGACATGAATTTGGAGGGAACACTGTTTGACCCAGTATACCATCCATAGTCCCCAGAGTCTGTTGCACAAAAAAGAATAGCAAAGAAAGCGACTCCTGATCTTACGCGTCTCCTAAAATATATGATGGGCTTATTACTTTGCATTGTGATGATTTCTGTTTTCTGTCCTATATTCTATAGCCTATTACTCTGGCGATGCTTTGCCCTGAGGATTCAGCAATGGGAAGAAGTTCATCCTAAAAGGAAGATAGATCTCTGACAATGCATGTGAGGCAGGTGGGAACAGAAGCTCGGGCCTTGGCCGGAGTCTGGACCTGTGTCCCACCCTGCCTATATTACGCTGACCTGTGCCAGCCTGAAAGTGGGTGGAACGGGGACCCCAAATGAGGAGGAGGAGGAGGCTTATAAGTTAAATTGTAAGGTTTCACCCAATTTAGTGTGATTATTGGATATGCTGTTCTTAGCCATGCTGGAGAGAATTCAGGCTGCGTATGTGTTCATACGTTGGCCAGGGCAGAGCTGAGGCCATATCAGTGGCTGCCGGGGTAATTACCAATAAATTCCCAGGGCAAAGGGGAATGTCCTTAAGAAGAGCTGTCGTTGGAAGGTCTAGCTACGTCTGCTTCTAAACAAGTTTGCCGCCACTGAGAACCTTGAAATCCACAAATGTGATTTATTAACGAAGGCTGTAATTTTCATATAATACACATACTCTGCAAGTCAATGTTTGCTTAATTTAATTGGGATAAAATGGGTCCTATGAGCAATGTTATGTCATTGACAAAGTCACTCACACTCTATCTTTCAGCTGCTCAAAATACAAAACAAATACTATTATCTGCCGTTAGCCAGCAGGAATGAATTCAACAAAGTCTTTAAACTCAACTCTGGATTTTTCAAAGGGAAGGTGAGTGTCTCTTCGGTACTTGATTAAGCATTATATCTGAAAAGACTGCAGGCTGAGAGTAGATACCCCTTTCTTTCTCACCTACAAAATGAAATGGAAAAGATACTCTGTCTATCCCAGGGGTTCCCCGGAGGTCTGGATAATAATTTCCGGTGAAAATTAATGAGAAGGCTTGAAATGAGAACCACTGATATTCAGATTTGGAGATGGTGAGGCCAGCCTTTCCATTTACGTTTTGCTGAAGCAATTGACATTTTTCCCTGAGTGGCCAGGCTGGCAGAAATCATAATCATCCAAGGACCTCTGTACAAGGTCATTCCATTAAAACTCAGTAAAAAGGTGGCTCCAAAAGCACCTTTAGAAGCTTCTTCTGGTAGAAAATATGACTTTCCTTTAAGGCGTGTTTAAGTTAAAATAGAAAAACTAAGGTCTATTACCTTTAGAGAGTTTTACTTAAAGTACCTTCAACGAAGAAATAAGGGTGGGAAGACGTATGGAGAAAAAAAAGTTTTTTTAAACGTTATTCAGGAGAATTCATGCAGCTTGTACAAAAGTCATCCTATCCTATGGGGTGAGGATACTCAAAGTGAGTTCGCCCAGAACAATCTAAAGAATAATTGGACTGAACAATAAAAAAAACCTGAGAGTGGGACTGACATGCCTAAGCCACGACTCACCAGGTCTCTCTTTGCCATCGGAGTAATAAAACATGTGTAAAAAAAGGTCTTGGACTGAAGGCTCATGTCGAATTTAAAATCTTATTATAGGTGGCTCCTGGCTGGCTCAGTCAGTAGGGCATGCGAGTGCCACATTGTGAGTTTGAGCCCCACATTGGGTGGAGATTACTTAAAAATAAAATCATAAAATCACAAATAAATAAATAAATAAATAAATAAAATCGTATTATGTGTTGCTGGGTTTTTTTTTTAGTTTAATCCTTATTCCATGAATTGGTATACCTACTTAATTTTTTCACATTCTGATTAGAATTTCTATTTTACTACTTTAAATGTAAGGTAGCATCCTTTCCATGATATGTAAGTCTGGATTTGCCCGGGAGCAGGACCCGAAAAAGGAAAAATAAAATGGGATTTCTCCTATTCTCTCTATTATAGACCCTCTTCCTCTTCCTTAAGCCAGAAGGGGGAAGATTTTTCTAGAAATCTTTCTGTCTGTGCTAATACGCAGGCAGGATTTGGGCTGCTTTGGATCTCAGCTGTCTCTACCACAAGGAGACACGGAACTCTTGACCACTATTACCGCTCATTCATTAGTCAACAATTCTTTTTAAAACCAGTCACTTCCAGGGTGCCTGGGTGGCTCAGTTGGTTGACAAACCGACTTTTGATTTCGGTTCAGGTCATGATCCCAGGGTCAGGGGATCAAGCCGCGGGTCCGGCTCCTCGAGGAATCCTCACTGAGCTTGGAGCCTGCTTAAGATTTTCCCTTTCCCCCTCCGCCCCTCTCCCCTGCTCTCTCTCTCTCTCTCTCAATTAAAAAGAAAAAAAGCCATTTCCAAGTAACCTGATTGAGCTTTTCCTCAATCCGTCTGTTAAGAGTTCCTAAATGGAATGCCTGTAGTGTGGACAAGATACCGTGTAGGCACATTCAGAGATTGCTTTCTGCCTTTTACCTCTCTCACTTGCTGACACCCCCACTAGATCACAAACAAGTAAAAGGGAGCCCCGGGCACCAACCTAGCTGATGAGAAGACATGACAATCTTTTTATCTTGTTTTCGACTCGCTCCTTACCTTCTTTTCTTTCCAGTAAGCCCCGATGCACTCTGTATTTGGCAACATCCAGCCATATTTTATACATGACTAATTAGAAAAGCATTGGAAATACCAAAAACCATGCCACTTCCTGTCTTTAAAGAGATCCTTACACAGAGGTCAATTACAAGCTACTGGACGTCGTAGCAGCATCTGCCAAGTTGACTGAAATAAAGTAAGGGGCATTTCTTCCTAAGAGGGTAACAGAGGGCACAGACTCTTCTCTGGAGACGCCTCTTAGATGGATGCTGAAGGGTAAGTAGGATTTCAGATGGATACATCTCTTCTGTGAAATAAAATGATGTTTATACCCTGAAATGGAGATAAATTAGTGAGGTCTAAGCGGCTCGTGGTGAGAAAATGCAACGGTTTCTACTGGACTCTAGGAAATAATTCTAAACTTAAAAAGCGCTGCCTTTGCTAATGTCTTGCGTTGCTCTGAACTCCGTGCACATAGAATATTAAAGCGCATTAAGTCCAAGTGTTAAAAAAGCATCCGTCTGTTGATCAGATAATGACCTTATATAGTTGAAGCACCAAACAGGTAGAAATAAGCAGGAAGGAACCGGTGAGTTCTTGATCACCAAGCCTAGAGGACTTCATTTCTGATACTTCCTGTAGTTGTGAAAAATAACTTGCGAGGAGATTGACACATATCACTATCTACGTGTTAGGTTGCTTTCTTTCCCCTGAGAAGTCTTCAGTTGGCAATAAAGCACAGGGCTTATAAAGTATGAGGATAAACGGAAGGCTATCACTAAATACACACAGTAGCTACCATTGGCTAGCTGCGTGGTCCTGAGTAAACTACTCCATTTACCCCCGCTTCTTTTTTTCTCGTTTGTAAAATGTAGCCAATAACAGTACCTATTTCCCAAGATTATTGTTAGGATTACGAAAACAAATATGTACAAAGTGCTTAGTGCCTGACACATAAAAAGTGTTATACATGCTAGTTATTAGTATTTATACCAATTATTACCAATCGTATAGGAAGTTTTAGTTTTTAGGTTCTCATCGCTCCTGCATCTAAGGGGGTTGGAAGCCGTCGCTCCCTCCTTAACAACAGCAAAGAGCTGAACAGATTAAAAAAACACAACTCTCCCTGGATCCATAAAGGAGGGGAGGACAAAAGGCAAACCGTTGCCCTCAAGATTGGAGAGACAGACAGGTGAATACGGGGCGTGATGGCTTCCTGGAACAGAGATTCACAAGCGGAAATCACCAGAGGAACCGGTGATTCCTAGAATTGCTAGAGGACACGTCTGAGAGTTAAAAACTCCAAGAGGACCCGGTCACAGGAGGACCTTCAAAGTATTGTGGGATTGACCACGCTCCGACCTGGTATAGCATTACGGTAGTGGTATAGTGGTATTATAATAGTATAATTATTACTGTAACTATCAGAGAAAAATCCCCTGGTGCTTCTGGCAGGGAGAAGGGAAAGGGAAGCATTTCGAAATATACCAGGGCACCGTGTTCTTCTTAACAAGGCCTGCCCTTAGGGAAAACTGGTTAACCAATGCCTAACCTGCTGGGATACTATCAGTGCTTAACTGACCCGGGGGAAAAGGAAACACCCAACTACAGATCTTTTCCCATCTCAAGAGAGAAAAAGCTTAGAAACTCTTGAGAAGGTCACAGTGCAGAGGCACGGGCTCACTGAAAGTATGAGGCCTAACCGTAGGATTCTAGAATGGTCCCTCTCCCTGCACACCTCCCCACCATCTCTCTCTTTTTTTTTTTTTTTTAATTTTTTTAACGTTTTATTTTATTTTTTAAGAGACAGAGAAGGACAGAGCACGAGCAGGGGAAGGACAGAGAGAGAGGGAGACACAGAATCCGAAGCAGGCTCCAGGCTCTGAGCTGTCGGCACAGAGCCCGACGCGGGGCTCGAGCTCGTGAACTGCGAGATCATGGCCTGAGCCGAAGTCGGGCGCTCCACTGACCGAGCCACCCAGGCGCCCCTCACCACCATGTTTCTAATGGACTATTTCTAGCAGTACCCTTTACCCGGTATATTTTGTCCAGCTATCAAGGAAAAAACTCACAAGGCCTATCAAAAGACAAACACAAGCGCAGAAAACAAGTCCTCGATTTGAAGAGGCCGAGCAAGCATCAGACCTGGACGTGTCCTCGGCCTCCTTATTTTGTCATATGACCGCCACTGCAGTTGGTGCGGGAAGAGTCTCTCTAGCCGAGGCGCAGGTCACGTGGCAGAAGAAAGGACACGCACACGGGCCTCCAGAGTGGCTCCACTCCCGTCTCTACCACCTGCCAGCTAGGAAAACGTGGGCACGTTGCTCAGTTTACTGACAGTTACCTACAAATTGGGGTTTAAAATAAATACATCTCAGGGCTATCCTAAAAATAAACTATTGGGTGTTCAGGTACCTAGCATAGTGCTTGACATGTTTCTTCTCATTAAATATTAAAAATAAAGCAATTAAAGAAAACAGGGTACAAAACCCTCCAATGCGTGCGACTGAAGACCTTTGACAGCAAAATTTCCAGCTCAGCAGTTGACGGGACGTATTTTCCCCAGAACTTTTCCACTCGGGCTACCTGTGCCCCATATTTTTATCTTCTTAAATCTTGAGGCACGTGGGGTCTCATTGGAAAAGAGAAGCCCCTTTCCATCCGCCATCAATCAGCCATGACTTCTCAGGTACCTACTCTGCTTCAGGCCCATGGAGGGGCTCTTGGTAAGAGATAATAGCCTTCTCAATAAAACCCACCTCCCAAACAGTGCCTTGGGTCTCAGAAGCTTTCGTTTACATTATGCAATGTGATCTTCCTCCCTAGAGCAGCGATCTACCTTCATCCCCTATTTCACAGATGAGAAAACTGAGGACCAGTAAAGATAGAAAGTCTGTTAGCCAGCAACAAACCGTAATACAAACCCCCTGCTCTTGTAGAGCTCAGGGCAAGTTTTTAGAGAAGGATATGGTCCCTGCCTCTGGCGCAATCGTAAGGCTAAGGGGCGTGTTAGGAGATGGGTGGACTTGGAAGTCAAAAAACATTAGGACTGACACACTCTACCCGCCTTGCTATTAACTCTCCGGTGGGAGCCTTGGAAAGTGGCCCCACCGCTCCGATTCTCCAGGTTCCTTATCTATACAGTAAAAATAATGTCTATTGTTTAGGATTGTCCAAGGATTCACTGCAAAGTAGCTGAAGCTTTTAGGGCAAGTGACTGGCACATTGTAAATGTTTAATAGATCTTACTTGGCCTCTGCCACTCTGCACAGTCAGCGCTCTCAAGAAGGCGTTACGATCATTCAAAGTTTACCCTAAAATCCTCCACTTTTTCATATGTGACCTCGGGAAACCTTGTTGTTGAACACTGGGAAAGAAGAACGTTCTGAGGAATCAGATCTCTTCAGTCACTGAGCCCCGCTCTGGCAAATTTTGAAGAGGTTTCTAAATTTTCACCAGATGTCCAGGGTGGCGAAATATACCAACACTCACTCTTTATATATAGCTATCAACTCAGATGACTCAGAAGGAGCATGAGGGCCTCACTGGGCCAGGGTTCTGGAACGGACACGCATAAATTATCTCCAGGACGGGTGTCAGAGCTCACCAGGGAGCGTTTCTATGATGGGGACCAGAATAACTCAGGGTTAGTGTGACAGGTGACAAAGTCTTGGTGGCGACAGAACAGAAGGGGCATTAGGGATTATAGTCTATACCCCTCAAGAAATGAATACGGATAATGATGCCTAAGGAGTAGAAGAGACTTAGCTTAGGTCTTCAGCCCATGTGTTCAAGAACGCAGAAATGATACTGTCCCCATGAACTCTTGCTCAGCATGCCATACCTTCTGCATCTCCTGCCAAACACATCACCTTGCTCTCTCTTGGCTCTCACCTTCTTCGGGGCCCCCCGGGCAGCTGCTGGCCGACGAAGACTCCATGTTTGCGGCAACTCCCATCCCAGTAAGCTCAAGGGCCCTTTCCCTCGGGAAGGCCGAAATAACTCAGTTTTGTCAAACAGCGAAGAGTGGCAGAAAGACCTTAAGACCACAGGAGATACCCAAGGTCTGACGGATCCACAGAGAGGCGTGCAGTCAAGGACAAGGGGTAGGAGCAAGCTTGCGGGGGAATGGGTGGGCGCGTAAGCTGCGTGACTCTCCCTCACGCTTACGTACGACATCAGGCCAAGTGCTGAGTTCTGTCGAAGAGCTAGGACTTCAGAGACAGACAGGGTTCAGTTCACATCCCAGCTCTGATTCGTATTACCTGTGTGCCCTCAGGCAAAAACAAAACAAAACCTCACATCTGAATTTCCTCATCTGATGAAAGAGAGTCACATCTTCTGTAGAGAGTTCTGGACATCAGATGAAAGTATGTCTACAAAGCGCTTAGCACAGTTCCTAGCCCACAGACAGTATTTCATAAAGAACGACTATTGTTGCCGCTGTTTTCCACCCAGATTTTCTCAGTCCCCGCCGTGTTCCCCGTTGACGTGACCGTCAGCACTGGCCTGAATTTGTGCAGCCACCCTTTACTGGGCTTTCCTACTGGTAGGTTTTTCTCCTCAGTGCATCCTTTCCAGTGCATCCATACCTATACGGTGCTGGACGTCATGTGAAGGTACTGCAATAACGTACACGCAAGAAAAATGAGGGGGGCGCCTGGGTGGCTCAGTAGGTTAAGCCTCTGACTTGATTTTGGCTCAGGTCATGATCTCACAGTTTGTGAGATTGAGCCCCATGTCAATTCTCTCCCATGCCCCTGTATGGGATTCTCTGTCTCCTCTCTCTCTGCCCCTCTCCCTTATCTCTCTCTCTCTCTCTCTCTCTCTCTCTCAAAATAAATAAATAAATGTTTAAACAATGAGGGTACAATCTGCATAATTAGTTGAATAGAAACATGCACGTTTTTAAACCGCATATGTGGGTGTGATGAAATTAGAAAAAAAAAAAAAAAAAAAAAGAAATCAATTCTTACAGCACCAGGCAGAGTCAATCAACCTCTGGCATATTTTCAAGTATTTCTCTTGTCAGCGACCATAGGTGAGACAAGAAGCTATTGAACATCAGACTCATCCTCACTGCTTCCTGATATAGATACGATCACCCCATTTTGCAGATGATAAAACTACATCTTGTGGGACTTCAGAAATTTTCCCAAGGTCAAGGCACGAAATGACAAGATCAAGATTAAAATCTAGGCCCGCCAACCCCAGATCTTTTTTCCCACTACACTGGGTCGTTTCCCTGCCCACTCAAACGCGGTATTATATAGACATAGGTCACCCACAAAATTCGTTACGAGACCCTATTGTCATCTCTAAACCATGACGCCTGATCCTGTAAAAGCAAAGAGAAGTGTGAGAGGTCTATGTGCAAGGTAAGTTCGATGTAGGGAACTTCAGAGATTTCAAATTGTGTGTGTGTGTGTGTGTGTGTGTGTGTGTGTGTGTGTTTTAATAGTTATGTTTCTTGAGAGAGAGAGAGCATGAGCAAGGGAGGGGCAGAGGGAGAGGGAGAGAGAGAATCCCGAGCCGTCTCCACGCAGTCAACACAGAGCCCAGCATGGGGCTCTCTCTCACAAACTGGAGATCCTGACCTGAGCTGAAATCAAGAGTCAGATGCTTAACCAACTGAGCCACCAGGCATCCCTCAAATGTGTTCCACTTCCACTTAATGTCCCCTCTCCTAAGGAAGTTGTGCTGAGATTCTAAAACTTCTGAATTTCCTATTTGACGTTGTAAATATTCCAGCTGCTCTCCTAACAACCAGGTCTCACGAGTACCCAACCATAACCAGGGAGAGTGGGACCAGATGCCTGCCAAGTGCTTACAATTTAATAGTAAATAAATGAGTCCCTGGTAGTTCTCTTACAGCCAGCTGGGGAGCCCGTTCCCAGCTGCTGGGTCCACGAACAGCTGAATAAATATATTGCTAGAAGCTGCGACCAGAGAATGACCATTCAGTGCCCACAGCCCTGGATATCCTAGGACTGCTATGGTTTCCCCATCAGCAGGTGTGAAATCATCAAAGCCCTCACTACTGAATCCCTTCCTAAGTTGCCTGTGAAAGGATCGTTGTAGTGATTGAACTGAAAAATCAGAGCTAGGAATGCTGATTTAAATAAAAGTGTATTTCAAGCTTTAATATGCACCCGCAGCTTATATAAATGCTGCCGTCTCATTACTAAGCCTGTGTTTTCGGGCAACTTGTTCACTCCAGCACACCTCGCATATCAACCACCAGCAGGAGAGGGTTAAAGCAGCAAGCAATGGGTTCCTCCTGACCAAATGCAGGCAAGGCCCCGGGCGCTTATGCTCAGTGGGAGTATTTAGGTGCATGGCACTGTCCCCGTTCTCCTGGCATATTAGAGAAAGCAGATTTCTGAAGAGATCATTTTGAATCTGTGGGACATATGTGAACAGCAGACACGGATTCAAGTCAAAGAGGCAACACCTCTAGGAGAAGAGCAAAAGATAGATAAAGAGGAGATACATGAGTGTCATTTTAAGAATGAATTGGAGTGGGCGGGTCTGTGCCGTGGAAGGGCAGGTGTCTGTTGGGGAATATCGTTGCGTGTAGGGAAAGCAACATATAGCAAGGAGTAAAACAGCAATAGCGTATTCTGGAAAGTCAGAGAGGTTGGGAGTAGCACCAGAATGAGCCTGGGAGGGAGACGTGGGTGAAAATGTGGTCCCTCCTTCGAGTGAGGCAACTTGCTTGGGTCAAGGATGCGTTCAGCCCCTGAACTGGGGTCTGGAGGCTGCCGATGTGAACATAAGCCCAGTGTGTCCTGTCCCCGCGTGGGAGGCAATCCCGTTCCAATGCCACACGATAATTTCTTGGACACCTATCACACCCTTTCCTGGCTCCTAGAGTTTTTACCCAATGCCATTAACACCGTCAGGTCTTGTGCAGACCGGGGATGAACTTTTTCCTCCGTGGTTCTCTGCTGCTTGGTTTGTCTCTATCCCAGCACCCTTGAGTCTGGTCCCTTAACCAGAGTGGGAAACTTTGGAGGGTAGGGACCATTCATTCTCCATTTACAGAGGCCAGCCTCTCTGGTGCGCTCTGACCATATGTAGATAAGCGTAAAGAACACATTATTTTCCTCAGAGGAGCATACAGCCTGTTAAATTCTGGGCAAAAAGCAGAAAAAAGAGACAATGCAAGGTGTCATGGAGATGAGTCCCAGGAGATGCTCAGAACAGAGGAGGCATCTGTCTTATTGATTTTCTTTCCATCCCAGTACCAATCCCAAGGCCGTGGGCAATGCTAGTTGAATCATTGGGGCAATAATGTGCCTGGGAATGAATGCTGAGCTAAAACGTGGAATCCTGAGTTCAGAGCCATTTCTGTCACACTAATAGCTGGACACGTCCTGATCATGTTTTTCTCATTAAATAAACAGACAAAAAGTAACCAAAAAGCTTCTATATTTGCAAAGCACATTCTAGTACCAATGCGCTTTTATGAGCATGGACTCCTATTTATAATAGACCATTTACAGTGGCAGAGACTGAGCTCTGGGGGCGAGGGGCACAGGCTGAACTTGAACCTGGGATTTCCTTTTAATTTCAAGTCCTATGCTTTAGTTTCCTTTCTGTGGCTGCTTCTGAGCCTCGCAAAGCTCTCAAACTCTCTCTTCAATGACTTGGGATTTCTTATTCTCAGCGAAGTGTTAGAAACCTATCCTTAGCACATGGTGTTCATTCCAACCACGTCCAAAAGAATAATGATCTTGCCAGAGATCATTTTTTGGTCTCATTCTGAAAGAAATAATGATGGCTCTTCCTGCTGACAGTGGCTTTTCTCCCTGACCTCAGAACACACGTCCTTCCCCAGCAGGCGGAGGCCCGAAAGATGTCTGTTCCCAGGCCGTGGCCGATGTCCATTCATAGCCCGCGCACTTTCCGTGGCCTGGGAGATGTAGTAGTGTCCCATCACGTTCAGTGGTGACATCTGCCCCATAGTAACAAGACTTTTGCTTTACGATTTTCTCAAAGGTTAAGATCTTGCTCACTTAGTTTTTGTTTGCGTGATTGTTTTTAATGGCCACATGTCTCCTTTGGTTTGATGTGTGTGTTGTATCGCACGCTGGCAAAGAGGGTGAACTTGGGATTAGGGAACATTGGTCTGCATGGGGGAGGGGAAGAAAAAAAATGGTTAGAGAGGGAGGGAGCCAAAACATAAGAGACTCCTAAAAACTGAGAACAAACTGAGGGTTTATGGGGGGTGGGAGGGAGGGGAGGGTGGGTGATGGGTATTGAGGGCACCTGTTGGGATGAGCACTGGGTGTTGTATGGAAACCAATTTGACAATACATCTCATAATAAAAAAAAAAAAAAAGAAAAAGAAAGAAAGAAAGAACATTGGTCTGGGTCCACACCTGAGGCCTTGTGACTTGGGACAATTTAGCCTCCTGGAGTCGGGATCATCTAAGAAATAAGAACAATAATCACCTCTGTTCTACCTGCTACTTATGGTTACTGTTACCCTTTACTGTGATTATCAAGCAAACGCTATAAAAACGGTGCATTCTGTTATTGCTACCCTAGTATTATTAGCTGAATTATTGAAGAATCGGACTAATATACCTAGAACAGAGTTCACCTGAAGTGCAATTAATTCAAGCCTATTCTGCAGCGATTCAATATCGTCTTTCTGTAACAGGCAGGTCTCGGCACCAGGTGACTCGGTGAAGAAACATGCAGCCCCACTTCTGCAGATTTCAGGAAGGAAGGAGAGACATAAACATTTATGAGTCTTGCTGTTTCCCTGATGTGTGCTAAGCACATGACATTTAGTTGATTCTGAGCAAAAAATGCTCCGAAGTCGGCATAATCATCTCTGCTTCGTCTGTGATGGGACTTCACGGCCCAGAGGTTAAGAATCGTATCCAAGGGCAGTTTGCCAACATTCAGTGTTTCGTGTATTTCCGCACACATGCACACACACGTGTGGTGGGGAGAGAGAGGGAGAGTCCGCCTGTGTAAGGATCATCGTTGAGAGCAAATCCAGGTGGGGGCCTCGGAGCCCAGCGAGGTGAGAGAGCCAACAGGCTGCCGACAACCATGGTTTGGGACGCTGCCATCTGGGTTTGGATTCCATCTGTCCGGTTTGCTTGGTTTGAAACAATAATGGGCAACTCGGACAAAATTTCTGGGTTTCCATTTCTGGATCTGAGCAACGGAAGCAACTAGCCTTGAAGCATTGCCAGAACCCATGGCACAATGTCAGGCACAGAGTCGTGCTCAATGCGTTAGACTTCCCTGTCTTCCTTGAGTGTATGCATCCATTCTGGGTTCACACAGCAGCTTAGGTCTTAGTTATACATTTGGCTTTGGTCCCCGAGTGCTGTCGACATCCTTGAGAGTGTGGACTGCGATTTGTTCACCCAGCAGACCCGTGAGACCTAGCGCAGTCCTGGAGACACAGTCCACACGGGAGCAACTTGGCCAGAACCTGAACTGAGAACCTGAAAACTGACGTCTCCGCCTACGTTCTACTTGAGTGACTTCTGGCCAAACTTTTCTCTCTCCTGGGACTTGGTTTCTCCTTCCGTGCAAAGGTTCCTCTATCGCACGCCTATTATGAAGACTAAGTGAGACAAAGCCCATGGCCAAAGCACCTTGAAACGTCTAAATCTGAGATCATATTGTGAATAATTGAGGGAACTTTGTTGCCACCGAAAATAAGGCAGCCGATTTGAATTTCGTTTAACGTGACTTCCATTGTACCTCTCCTACCTGTCTTCATTCTTTCTACTTTTTAGTGACACGATGGTGGCCAGCTCTGGAAAATACTCAGGGCTATGTGAAACCAGTGACTAAAACAGTTGACTACATTAATTACAGGAAACGTTGTGAATTAGCGGGCCAGGCTTTCTAGTTCTGATTATTTGCTGGGTGGATTCAACTGTGGACGGCCTTGTGGTGCTATCACACATTTGCACTCTGCTCCTTGCCTTCTGACACCACTGTTTTCTGCAGAGCCTACTTCCCTTGGTAATTTTGGAGGAAAAATCAAGGTGATAGAGATAAATGCTGAAGGCATATTTGCATTTAATCAAAGCAGGCCAACAACAATCTGAAGGAGTAGAAAATTTGGAATTATCCTGGTCATTTTTAAAGTGTTAAAAACCAGATATAAGGGACCAGATGAATTCCAGCAGATCCCGAGACCCTCCCTGCGTGTAGTAGAGGGATCATGGATATTTGCACGGAACTCATAGACAGGGTCCCGGAATCTTAATAAAAGAGTCATCGCAACCTACGAGTTCCATGAATCTGCATTCGATACTTGGCATTAATAAGTTTAGACTTGTCAGTGATCGTCATCAACAGTTTTAAATGAATTACTGAAGAAGGTAAAAAGCAACGGTGATTGCCTGCCCTTACCACGATCGTCTAAGAATTGTAATTGAGAGCACTGTCAGTACCGTGATCAAACTGTTAGATAACTGGCAACACAGTTTTAGCACTGAGAACACAATGGTTCAAGTCAACTTTGTTTCCAAACTTATAAATACTTAAAAACTAGAAACATCGCCTCAGAATTTAAAAAAAAAAAAAATACATTTCCTGTAAAATACGAGGGACGTGACCACCTCTTCCAGAATCAGAGAGAATCACAGATTGTCTTTATTTCTCTTGATTGAAAATTGTTCCAGACAGAGCACGGTGGAAATGTTATAATTTAGACACTTGAGTGTACATGGCACTGTTTTAAGAATTTGTAGATATAGAACCTCATTTCTTCCTAAAAAAAAAAAAAAATTCAATACCAATATTTGGATGCTTTTTACACTTGAAAAAAGTGTACCTTTGGCCTGCAAAGGGTACCTGGTTTCCTAAGGCTGTATGTGTTGTCAGAGGTAGGATTCATACCCAGGGGCTCGAACCTACAGACCACGAGATCACGACCTGAGCCAAGTCGGCCACCCAACCGACTGAGCCACCCGGGCGCCCCTCCGAGTACTTCCTATGTAGCAGACACAATATTTTCTTTTCCTCCCCTATGATGTTTGTAAATCGAATAGTAGCTGAATCCAACAAATGCAATCACACATTTTCTCTGTTTCTCCCAACACCGTGGGCATAATTGTACCTCTTAATAATGTCATACACTCTGATTTTCAAATGCCTGTCCTATCGTATTGTTTGGTGTGTTTAGCCAGCCTGGCTGGGCCCGTGAGCGAAATTTGACATACGCAACTTCCTGAGCCCTTTCACGGGCACCCTTTCTCCTTTCCACACTCTCTTGTCTGTAACAACCCCCTGCTCACAGCGCTGTGGCTCACCTGCTTCAGCTCGAGCACGAGATAAATAAGGTCAGGATGGGATTTATGAATCATCTCCTCCACCGCCTTTTACGGGAAAATTCAAGCTGAAAACCAACCCCACTTGGCATTGACTCAGAGTGGGGCTTCCTGAAGCAGTGAAAGGAAAAGGAAAACTATTTAAAGTCACATCTTCTAAAATAGAGTTTCACCCCAGTGACCCTACCTACATGCTAAGCAGGAAAGCTTGAGTCCAGGGTCACGGGACTTTTTGCAGGAAAAATCAAGATGCATCCCTGGCCTCCCGGTTCTGTCACTGACTTTCGTTTCTTGTCGTCCACATTCATCTGAGGTGGGCAAAAAAATCGCATGCGCTGAAATGGATTGAGCCTCTTCAAAGCTTCACTTTGGAAAAGAAATTCAATTACTCATTCAATTGATTCATCAGTCAGTTAACAACTATCTGCCGGAAAGGTACCACCATTTATTTATTTATTTATTTATTTATTTATATTTTTTATTTGAGAGAGAGAGAGAGAGAGAATGAGTTGGGGAGGGGTGAAGGGGAGGGACAGAGGATCCCAAGCAGGCTCTGTGCTGACAACAGAGAGCCTGATGTGGGGCTCGAACTCAGGAACCGTGAGATCATGACCTGAGCCAAAGTCAGTCGCTGCACTGCCTGAGCCCCCCAGGTGCCCCCTAAGATTTCTTAAATACTTCTCTGATACTTGATATTCGTTAGGTGATTCTCCATATTTCATTTTACTTCATCTTCAAAATTAAAGAAAACACAAAATGAAGCCATACAAAAACACACGAGAAAAGCCCTCTGGTAAAGGTAAGTCCATGGGTGACAATCAAATTCCGTATCGCTATAATTCAGATTCGTCACTTCCACTTTTCTTGCCTTTCGAGGACTTAAGAGACGCAGCCATAAAAATACTTCCTAACCTATGTTAATACATAAAGATGTGATTTGTGGCATAAGCAGCCCAAAGGGGGTGGAGCTGTAAAGCAGTCGAGTTATTTTTGCCTTTGAAGTCGGGTTGGCATGAGTTTGGAATAGATTGCTATAGCTTTGGGAGGTTACATGCAATCCCCATAGTAACCACATGCATAGCACAGAGCATTCACTGAAGGGAAAGACACGGGAATCAAGAGCTGTCACTACAGAACATCAGCTGAGCCTACGGGAGTGCAGTAAGGGAGGCAGTGAGGGACAAAAAGCTTTAAGATATGCAGAAAACCAGCCACAAAAAGGCGGCAGTGAGTCCTTCCTCTCAGTAGTGGCTTTACATTTTTTTTTTTTTAATGTTTGTCATATTTTTGAGACAGAGAGAGACAGAGGGCAAGCAGAGGAGGGGCAGAGAGAGAGGGAGACACAGAATCCAAAGCAGGGTCCAGGCTCTGAGCTGTCAGCACAGGGCCCGATGCGGGGCTCGAACTCACGAGCTGTGAGATCATGACCTGACCCGAAGTCAGAGGCTTAACCAACTGAGCCACCCAGGCGTCCCTCAGTGATGACGTTAAACGCAAATGGATACGTCCAGTGGAATAGTATTCAGCCTTAAAAGAAAGAAAATTCTGACATATGCTATGCCACGGATGGACTTTGAGGACATTATGTTAAGTGAAATATTTCCCCCTCAAAACTACACTTACGATTTCACTGATCCTGAGGCACCTGGAGGAGGTCAAACTCACAGGGATGGAAACAGAAGGTGGTTTCCAGGGCCTGGGGGGAGGGGGACTGGAGAGCTATTATTTAATGAGGACAGAGTTGTAATCTTCTAGGATCGAGAAGGTTTGGGAACGGTTGGGGGGGAGGGCTGCCCAGCAATGTGAATGTGCTCAATGCCACTACACTGCGCACACAAAAAATAGATGTGATGACAAGTTTTACGTTATGTGTATTTTACCGCAATTAAAAATAGTAATAACAAAAAAAAATTTTAAGTGAGGTAGGTAGTAGTATGGTTCTCATTTTGCAGACACGGAAACTAAGTTTTACAGCCGTGAGGTGACATGTGGTCTCGTGACAAGCCAGGCCACATCACTGAGACCTCTACCAAGAGGTACCTAAACAAGCTGAGAGAGAGAGAGAGAAAGGAAAGAAGGAAGGAGGGAAGAGGGGAAAGAAGAGAAAGAAAGAAAGAAAGAAAGAAAGAAAGAAAGAAAGAAAGAAGAGAGAAAGAGAGAAAGAAAGAAGGAAGGAAGAGGGTAAAGGAGAAAGAGAAAAAAAGAAAGAAAGAAAGAAAGAAAGAAAGAAAGAAGGAAGAGGGTAAAGGAGAGAAAGAAAGAAAGAAAGAAAGAAAGAAAGAAAGAAAGAAAGAAAGGAGGGAGGGGGAGGGAGGGAGGGAGGAAGGAAGGAAAGAAGGAGGGAAGAGGGGAAAGAAAGAGAGAGAAGGAGGGACGGGACGGGTACCTGGGTGGCTCAGTCGGTTAAGTGTCAGACTCCAGATCAGGACATAATCTCACTATTTGTGAGTTCCAGCCCCACATCGGGCTCTGTGCTGACAGCTCGGAGCCTGGAGCCTGCTTCGGATTCTGTGTCTCCCTCTCTCTCTGCCCTGTCCCACTCACACTCTGTCTCTCTGTCTCTCTCTCTCTCTCTCTTTCTCTCTCTCTCAAAAATACATAAACATTAAAAATTTTTTAAAAAAGAAAGGGAGAGAGGAAGGAATGAAATCATACAGGAATTCTATCTGCTTAAGAAAGAAAACAATTCTCACAGAATTTTGCAGGTGAGAACTTTTTCAGGGAAATAGGAGTTTTTGAACTTGGGAAGTTTATAAACGCGTCATCAGATCAGCGTGAGAAATAAAAGGAAACGTCTTGGGTTCTTTTAGAACCTGACACTAGTTTACTTTTGAGTGATGAACGACGGAATGAATGAATGATGCAATGAATAAGCCCCATGCCTTTTCTACATTGCCAGTGAAGTTTTGTTCTGAGGCATGGTCGTAAGAGAGATTGCATCTAGATAAGTCTCTCTCTGGCTAGATACTAGCCTGGAGTGCAGGTAAGAATGGAACTGTGATGCCATAGGGTCAAAGCTCAGAATGACAGGAAGGGGTTCTGACTTCTCTTGAAGTGGGAATCATGTGCCAAGGATTATGCCAAAGTCTGGGAATAAACAGTCTCTGTGGAACCCCCGGTTTAGAATTGTTTTATCCTAAACTGACAACTAAAGGAAAGCCAGGCCCCTGTTCTCTAGTGGGAATGTCAAATAAAGAATGCTTTCCGTTTATAGAACACTAGATCATTCATCGAGTGCCTGCATCAGTGTGACCCTGGTCCAGATGAGACAGACCCAGGAATGTAAAAACATCCTAACTCGCTTTTAAGTAGGATCGGGGGAAATTACCAACTGACACCAGGAGCTGGATATGGCCTGGTGTGGAGAAGGGAGTTATGGACCGCACGTCGCCCCGTGAGGGTGAGGGTAAGGGTGCGTTAATCCCGGAGATGATCGCGTCTCCTATCAAAACTTTACACGGGGTCCATTGCCTGATAGCAGCTCTTAGCAGCTCTGACAAGCCATGACTCTGAATATGAAAAACAGGTTCTAAGGGTGTTCTGGTTCATGAAAGAGAGCCAGGTCTGAAACCTCTCAGGTAGTGCATATTTGTTTTTCTCGATTCCCCCGTGGCGATTGCACGTGGTTGGTGCCGACCCCTGATGTTTACTCGGGAAATATTTCTTCGCCGTGGGACAAAATCAGAGGCACAAAGGTCTGGCCTAGCCAGGAGGAAAGCTCATGGCCTGACCCAGCCCCTGCTAGATCTCCTTTCCTAGAATTTGAAGACAGAGTGACCGAAAGACGGAAGAAATTTGTGGTTCATGCGTTCTCACAGGGGCACGCGGACAAGCCTGCCATGCAGGTCCTACTCTGGGGCCATCTGGAACGGCCCGTTCCGGCCTTTGCCCAGCTGGGTCTTCTTTTCTCCTGACATCATACAATCTTCCCCCTACCTTCCGATAAACTCTCTTTTTGCTGAAGTCAACTGCAGTGGGTTTCTGATGCTTATAACCAAAGGATTCTAAGAGATGTACGGGGCCTGTTTACTTTCTCATTTGCTCATCCCTTGAGCCATTGAGTCATTCATGTATTTGCTCTTTCAATAATCATTTATTTAGCAAATAGCTTGTGTGGGCTTGAGTAGTAAATCAGACATGGTAACTGTTCCCAGATCGTAGTCTGTAGGGAGTGACTTCAGTTACACTCCACTGTTTCTCCACACTCTCATCTACCTGGAATGTCCCTTGTGTCTCCCCAGTTCTTTCTACTCATACCTGCCATCAAAGCCTTGGCATCTCCAAGACGTCTTAGCTGACCCCCAGGAGGGAGTGGGTGACCCTTCTCTGGACTAGACACCCACCTCGGTTAATGGTATTGCAGGCTCCTTCACTGGAGAGGAACCACCTTGAGGGCGAACGCTCGCCACCTTCCTCCTGCCCCCCTGATACCTGGCACAAGTGCAAGGACCACCCTGGGCACGCAGTAACGGCTTAGTGAAAAAACGGAGTGCGATGAGTGTTGAACAGAGTCGTGTGCAAGGTGTGAGTGAAAGCACAGAGAAGGGAGGGACCGAGCAGACTTCCAACCAGAATGAAATGTCAGAGAAGCGGTGATAGTTGGGTCAGATTTTAAGAGCTGATTGCAAGTTTTCAGGTAGTAAAGTGCAGAAGTTATCGAACAAGCAGAAGGCGACCATGCAGAAAGGCATCAAATGAGAAAAGCACATAGAAGAAAAAGGCTGAACGATCCACACGTCTGGCATAGAGCTTTCTCATGGCGCCAGGGCGATGAATCAGGAGGAGGACGGTCCCTGTCTCGGAGGCTTTGTCCCACTGTAGGAGTTTGGACTCTGTTCCTATGCAGGGAGAGGTGGGGCAGCCACATTAGTGTGTCCCAGCTACCCAGCTACCGTAACGAAACATCACAGACTGAGTGGCTCAAACAACCATACGTGATTTTCTCTGGTTCTGGAGGCCGGGGTCCGAGATCAAGGCGTCGGTGAATTTGGCTTCTCCTGAGCTTCTCTCCTTGGCTTCCAGATGGCTGGCTGCCTTCTCCTGTGTCCCCATGTGGTCTTTCCCCTGTACAAGTACGTCTGTATCCACGTTTCCTCCGCCTGTGAGGATTCTAGGGAGATTGGATTGGGCCCACCCTAAGGGCCGCATTTGATCTGTTACCTCCTATCTCCAAATAGGGGATTAGGACTTCAACCTATGAAGGGGGGACGGTACACAGGTCCGTCCATAATAATCACATAGTCCCCAAGAGCAGGGTCTTTGGAGATGGATTTCATAGGTACAGATTCTTGCTTGCTCATCTGGTAGCTGTATGACTTGGGACAAGTTACCTAAATAAACTCTCTTGTTTCCCCATTACCTGGATCTGCCCATTAGTATTACAACTACCTCTCAGGTTGTTATAAATGGGAATAGTGCTTGCATAACAATACATAAAAAGGAAACAAGTCAGTGAGGAAGGACCCAATCAAGGGTCCCTTTGGGGCAGGGTAGAGGATGGATTTCAGGTAGAAAGACTAGAGTCCAGGAGGCCAGTAGAACAGACAGAATTATATGACCTAGTTCACTGTTTCAGAAAAAGGACTGGGGACAGTTTAATATGGGTGAACTTGGATAAGGAACTCATGTTTGGAGTAGAGGGAGGGAGAGGGCCTCAGGGACATTCTGACTCTGAGATGCTTGGGATTCACCCAAGAAGAGTCTAGCAGATAGTGGCCGGTGCAGCTCTGAAGGTTGGGACAGAATTGGGGCCTTGAAAGAATAGAGTGGGGAATCTAAGTGGAAAATTGCTTGGCGATGCTCACAAAGCGTGGATGAAATTGTCCACAGGGAACTAGTCTTCCGTACGACTTTGAGACCAGAATCATAATTTGCCAACCCAATCAGCACGGAATGTCAGAACAACCTCCACATCCTTGCAAAAGACTGCCCGGCTGGCCGGGGCTCTGCTAAAAATCAGCTCCCGGATGAAGGTCTCGGGGGGGCAGAGAGATTTGCCAGCCTCCGAGTTTCAAGAATGGGTGTCGGGGAAGGCAGCGTGAGACACAGGACCCCAGATTCCATTTTCATTTCAATCTAAACTACTGTATTCAGACTGAGTAAAATTTAGAGATCAAAAGTAGCATCGAGTTAGTTCAGGCTAACCGAATGTACTCATTTTCCTCAAAATCTCTACCACAGGAACGAATGTGACTGGGCAGGTAAGTTGGTCATGTTGAGCCAGTGTCCTCTTCTGAAATCTTATGATAAAATCACACTAGCCTTACCCTTCCTCTGGCATCAGAGTGGTAAATCTAATATGACAGTGGTTCCTAAAAGTTTATACCTTGGTGGGGGGTACTTCTATGGTCTCATTATTATTATTAAACACCGATATAGCCACGGTCAGTGGTATTTCAATGCAAAGGGATCCAACGGACCCTCCTTTTGTCTACAGAACAGCCTTTGAATAACACTACCACCAGGAAGGCACATCACTTGATGCTCAAAGCAGCTCTCCGGTAGCTGTGAACTGGGCACAGAGAAAGTCATTTCATCACAAACCACGTGAGGAATCATTTGAGAGAGATATCCCCACGCCCCAAGCATCCTGTGATGAGGGTAGTGTTCATTTCAGTATCATCCAGTCATGAGACCCAGAAGCTGGGCAGGAAGCGGGGGCCAGTCTTACAGAGGGTTGATTCAGCCTCCAAACCATCGGCCGATGGGCACGAAGGCCCTGCCTCGTCAGTCAAGCAGAAACAACTGAGGCAGCCGGAGAGAGGAGAAGCAGCCTGGCTTCGTGAAAAGACTACCCGGTGGGGAATCAGGAGAACTACCCCCCTTGTCCCGACTGCACCACAGGTGAATTGCCTGGTTGAACTTGGACAAGCCATTTTTCTCCTCCTCCATTTTTCTGCCTCCTTTGTAAAATGAGGGATTTGACCCAGGTCCTTTCTTAGAGAGAAAACAAACAAACAAACAAACAAGCAAGCAAAACAACCCACCTTACCCTGCACCTGACATTTCCCAGTGGTCCCTGTGTATTACCGGTGGTTAATGCTCAATTGAGAAGGTCAGTGTCATCACCCTCTTGCCTCCATGGAGATGCTAATACTCAGAAAGAGTTCTCTCAGCACCAACTCCCCTCTCTTTTCCATCTCTGCTACATTTCAACTGCCCCGCTCGGGGCCAGCTCCATGAGGCTCCGACTTTAGATGGGCTCTCTGCGTTTGGTTCAATGCTCTGCTGTGAGGTTTTGAAACTCTCAGTAATTTTTTTTAAGTTTATTTATTTATTTTGAGAGAGACAGGGCCAGAGCTAGCAGGGGAGGGGGGCAGAGAGAGAGGGAGAGAGAATCCCCAGCAGGCGCTGCCCTGCCAGCTGCGGAACCCGAAGCGGGGCTCGAACCCACAAACCGTGAGATCACGACCTGAGCCGAAAACAAGAATCGGTCACTTAACCGACCGAGCTGCCCAGGCACCGCGAAAGTCTCAGTGATTTTTGAAGAAGGACCTCACATTTTCATTTTGCAGTAGGTCCCACAAATTCCATAGCTGACCCTGCCTTGATTCTCCGATCTCCTGGTGTAGGTGCTCAGAGGACCAGACAGAGAAGCCTTCTACACTGTGCAGTGTTTGTTGCCCGGAACCACAGGGACGTGGGCAAGAGAGGGCGAGAGACGTGAGCTAATTAACACGAGTCAGTACCTTCCAGGGCAAGATGCAGGGTCAATGGTTATGGGAAAAAAGGAAGGAAATTTCACGATCTAGAGAAACTTAGGAACTGGCTCCCTATCTTCATTTATTCTGATATCCTAGAAAAAAAGAAATCTCTGTGCCGTTGATTCGAGAAGTCAGGAGCTGTGTATGTGTTCGGTGTGGAAACACAGACTAACCTCCTTCAAACTTGTTTTATTTCTCTGACGCCGCAGGCTCTCCGTCATCTGAGTGCCATATGGGGATGAAGACAAAGGCTGGACTCAAATGATCGCGTGGGTGCTATGGTCCGTCCGGGGTGAATGTCGGAGGCGGAGATCAGGGCTCTCGCGTGGGGCCGCACAGCGCACACCGATCTCTACCAGAACTTCTCGCCCCTGAAAGGCCAGCAGGGGAGCCCTGTGCTTCTCTGCCGAGAGCATCAGTCCCATCCGTGCACAGCTGTCTGGAGTCTCCCGTGGGCTCCATGCTTTCCCAGGATGCATGGGAGGCCGCCTGGGGCAGCTCAGGAAATGCACCACAGAGAATATGTGGGTGTCCTGAAGGAGACAGCAGCGGGGGCCAGAGCCTTGGTTGAGAGATCCAGACTCTGCCATGTGTCCCCGCAAATCACTTTCTAGAATTGAGGCAGAGGCAGTGCAGTTTAATAGATGCAGTGTGGGGTGTAGACTTGATTCGCTTTGGGTTCGAATCTGACTCCACCCCACCTATAGCTGTGTGATCCTTGGCACGGTGACGTCATTTCTCAAAGTCTTACTTTTTTTTATATATGCCGTTTACTTATTTATTTTGAGAGAGGCAGAGAGAACAAGCAGGGGAGGGCAGAGAGAGAGGGAGACAATCTCAAGCTGACTCTGTTCAAACTGACTCTGCGGTACGAGCATGGAGCTTGACTTGGGGCTCAATCTCACGAACTGTGAGATCATGACCCGAGCCGAAGTCAGACGCTCAAGCGACTGGGCCACCCAGGCGCCCCCTTAATTAACACTTTAAACTGGGGTTAATAATGTCTCTTTCAGTACATTAACTAACTTGACTTTAAATTAAATAAATGAATTAAAATAAATAATTAAATAAAAATAATAACAATGTCTCTCTCGCGGAGCTGCCGTGTGAAATTAGTAGAATAATGAGAGAACAGTACGAATGCCCAGGTCTTACACACGTAGGCATTTAATCTTTGAAAACGGTTACTATTTATGGAGGCTTTGAGGCTTTCCCGGGAATCTGTGCCCACGTGATCAGATGGTATTTGTTCTGGTTCCA
The DNA here is from genome assembly GCF_023721935.1 of Panthera uncia. NCBI lineage: Eukaryota > Metazoa > Chordata > Mammalia > Carnivora > Felidae > Panthera > Panthera uncia. The sequence goes on from NW_026057579.1 coordinate 30,867,189, forward strand.
AGAAATGGTCAGCAGAAACGTGAGAGGGAACACGATCCTCCGAGTATGGCTGGATCCGGCGCGTATTTGGAAACATGGCAGGGCAGTGGGCAGAGACCCCCCCTCGGTGTGTGGGGAGCACCTGAAGGCTAATGAGAAGAGGAGGCACCTGGTCCCTCCCTTCCGGATTCTGTCCCTCCCGGCACTCACCCTTCCTGTCGGCCACGGGTGAGTGGGCCTGGATCACAGTGTTCCGTACCTCACAGGTTCGATCTGGGCTCAGTCTACACAGACAGCTGGAGACTGACAGCACACGATGCCAACATTCCAGGGAGGGGGGAGTTGCCACAGCCAAAAGTGTTCTCTCCCTGCCTCCGCCGACTGCTGGGTTGCAGAAGAAGGTCGGGAGTAGCTGAGGGTGACCGTAGGCGGCTGGGTCAAAATCCATAGGTCAAGGGAGCTGTCTGGCTTTTGGCGATTTCCATCTGGCCCACCAGCGGCAGGTAAGAAACAGCTTTGCCTCGTTTGTGTCAGGTCGGATGACCACGGTGACACATCCTAAGGGCCCAGAGCAGGGTCCCGCCCTTCTCGTTGAGTCCCCTTCTATCCACCAGTGCAATGGTATCTTAGCCACCAGGGACCCCTGCCACTCAGCTCCGGCTGGACTTCTGCCTGTTTATAGCTTCAAGAGGTACAAAGAAGACGGTGGCCCAGCCCCTGCGTACCTACCCATGTGCCCCATCTCTACGGCGTCCTCAGCCATCGCCGACTGGCCCGAATCCTTCATTGTGTCTGCGGGCTGGGCTATGTGCCACCTCTCCACACCGCCATGACCACCTCCATCATGGTACCCGTCAAAATCCGTAACAACTCACCGCCGGTAGTCTTGAGGGCAGGGTGTGGGTCTTAGGACTTGTGATCCCATTGCTTAACGCACAGTTGGATCTCCACATGTCTATTTAAAACAAAGAAAAGCAGCACGAAACAAAACGTACATAAGTTGAACTCTGTCTGTTTTGATTCATCCTTCACCCTCCCCACGCCATTCCTTCTCCACGAAGTAACCAAGTTAATCTTTCTAGAATACAAATCTAATCGTGTCACCTCCACGCTCGAACTTCTCCGTGGCGCCACATAACCCTTAGGATGAAGGGCCAAATCCTCATCCCGCCCTACAAAGCCCTGCTGGCCCTGACCTCTGCTTGTTCCCCTTTCAAAATCCTGATCCGTATTCTTGGCTCCTATGTCAGTTTGCTTTGCTGCATAGCAAACCATCCGAAACTCAGTGGCTTAGTCTGTCATCAGTTATGACTGTTCAAATGATTATTGTCCGGGGCACCTGGGTGGCTCAGTCAGTGAAGCATCAAAATCTTGATTTCAGTTCAGGCCACGATCTCACGGTTCATGAGGTCAACCCCCACATCAGGCTCTGCGCTGACCGTGTGGACCCTGCTTGAGATTCTCTCTCCCTCTCTATCTCCCCATCTCTGCTTTCTCTCTCTCTCTCTCTCTTTCTCTCTCTCAAAATAAATAAATAAACATGAAAATAAAACCCAAATGATTATTGGTTTAAGCCATTGGTCTCCCCTGGACTTACTTACCCATCTGCTGCCCAGCGTGGGTCAGGTTAACAGCTCTGCCGGTCTTGGCCGAGCCTGCTTACGTGGGAAGAAACTGGCTGGCTGCGGGCCGGTCTAGGATGGCCTCAGAGGGACATCGACCTCCCACGTGTGGCCTCTCATTCTCCAGCATGTTTACCTGCTTTTGTTTACACGGTGGCGTCAGGATTCCAGGAGAGAGCAGAGCACGCACTAATGCTTGAGCCTCGGGCTCATAATTCGCATGAGACACCTCCGTCTCGTTCTGTCGGCCAAAGCGGGTCACAAGGCCAGCCCGGATTTAAAGAGTGGAGAAAGATGCCCCACCTGTTGATGGGAAAAACTGTACCATCACATTGCAAAGATCCGAGACTCAGGAAAGGGTCAAAAACAGCCAGTTTTGCAACCAGTCTAAGAGCGTTCCCTTCCCGAGATATTCTGATTCGATAACAGGAGGTGAGAATCAGGCATTGGTGTTTTTATCAAGTATTCCAGACCGTTCTGCAAACTCAGTCAAGGATTATCCTCGGGAAGCACTACCTCAAACCACACCACCTTCAGTCACCTGGAGATGCCCTGCTTTTTTCCAGTGCTAAAGTCATGTGGGTGGTTCCGGCATTTTCGCCCGTAACCCAGCCTTTGAATCCTTGCTCATGCTCCAGGTCTCAGCCTTCCTGATTTTTCAGATTGGCTTCCCTGCAACCACTGCCCCTTTTTCATTTCTATAGCACCTTTCCCTTCTTCAGAATGTTCTTCGGGGTTCGTGGTCTGACGTCGTCCATAATAAACGGTAAGCCCCTTGAGGGCACGGGTCGTGTCTAATTTGCTCACCACTGTACCCACAGGACCTGTTGGGTCCAGCACCTAAGGGGGACTCAATAAATGTTTGCAAAAAAGCAGAAAGGTACTGCTTTGAATTTTGCAAGGGAAGCACTGTTGACAAAGTTATCTCAGAAGACACTCTCGGAATTGCTGCTTTGGACCAGTGGAGTCCGTGATGTTTTTCAGGACAAGGAAGGACAAGATTACACCAGCCAGGGCATTTGTGAGATGAGCTGCCCGGTGAAGTTGTAGGCTCCTTAGAGAATCTTGATAGCCCCAGTGGAAGGGAAGGAGGTGAGCAAGGCTCCCCACAGAAGAGGTCAAAGTCCCGGGGCAGCTGAACTTGAGGGATGTTACCGCCCAATGGCTTAACCAAGAAAAAAAAAATCCCCAAATGGTGAACAAGAAGTATCTCTCTGGGCCGAGCACCAGAAAAAGAGGAAAGTGTGCGTGGGGGGCGGGGGGGGGTTACTTAGCAAGACAGGAGAAGAGAGACCTAGTAGGGCCTTCACTAATTAAACACACCGGCTGAATGACAGGTAACAGAGCGTTCAGGGTCACAGGTTTAGGAAAACTGTAAACAACAAGGTAAAATCGAGGGGGGGGGGGGCTCTTCTGCTTGGGGTAGAAGGCTGGACCTAGATGCCCCGGGGTGGAGGGGAAGACCAGTCAGGAGGCTGCAGTGAGAAGCCAGCAGAGAGAGAGCAGAGAGGCCAGGACTCAAAACTTCTCTAATTCGCCATCCCTGGTGATGTGGGGAACAAAGGCAGAAGGAAACGGCAGGTAAAATTAAATTTCCTTAGAACCCGCAGCCCAGTGGCCAACACTTGAGGTGGCAGAGTAAAACGTTTCTCCAGAAAGTCCCTATTGTCTTAATGCTAATGCTTGGCCAGAGGGAAAAACCACCTTAGCTTGACAATAGCCACTGGAAACTTCCCCTTGACTTTACCTCCCCCAACTGCCAGTCTTTCTTCGTGGTCCCGGGGAAGCTCTTCCTGCCCACGGGTCCTGTCCCTGTGCTTTAATAAAATCACCTTTGTTTGCACCAAAGATGTCTCAAGAGTTCGTTCTTGGCCGTCGGCTCCGGACCCCACCATCACCCCAAAAACCTCATCGCCTGGGACCTCCCGAGGTTGAAAGCCCCCCGTTTGATGCCTCTCCACCAAAGGCAGCAGAGCCTGCCACAGCCTGTGCTCTCCTGCCCCCCATTCTCTGCCCAGCTTGTGGCCGCTTCACGCGGGATCTCTGGCCGGTGGTTAGAATGAGGGTCTCTGCTCCCGCTGGGCCGCGGCAGAACAGGGAACAGCCATGGAACAGCAAACGCCTTGTCACAGGGGAAGCTTGTCATGCTTGGGGTCTGCTGGGGAGGGGGGATCTCCATGCCCGCTCCCACTGGAGGCTTAGCCTCTGTAACAGGAAGGAAATAAAGGGGGAAGTCCCTTCCAAAATGCTCCAATCCCCAAACCCCAGAGAGCAAAGGGCCTGCCAACAGCCAGCCCCCACCCCCGCCCCTGCAATTGCAATTCCGATCCGGAGACACATCCTGACATCCAGGCACGTTCGCTCTTTCCTGCTCAAGGACGGAGGGAAATCGGCGTTTTCTGTCCCACGCCCTTAGCTCGAACACTTCTCACGGTGTTTCTCCTTTGCAAGCTCCCTTTCATCCCCCGAAATAGCCACATCAATGATGCATGTTTTCTGAAATAAGTTCACGTGTCGTTGGGTTTTCACTACCTGCGCGGAGGGCTGAGTCACGTGTGATTCACAGATTCGGGGCCACGGATCCAGGCCGGGCGCTCCCGTCTCCGCTCCGCGTGCAAGCTAACACCCCCGCAGCTGCCCTGGCCCCGCAGACTTCCTCGACCCCCTTGAGAGGCTGGCTTGTCCGAGTGATGAGGGGCCATAAGGCAAGCCGAGGGCCAAGCACACCCTAGCACACCACCCCCCCCCCCAGGTGGGATCTGTGCGACATTCTCCAGCACTCCCGGGTGCCCCAGGGCAAAGGAAAGGAAAGGAAACAAATGGGTAACTGACAGAGATCACAGTCCCGCAGGACAGGAAAAGGCGATCTTACCAACAGAAACCTATAGCCTCCGTTTCCTGGAGCCCCAACATCACCCTCCCCTCCATGGTGATGTGGGGAACAAAGGCAAGAAGGAAATGGCAGGTGAAATTACGTTTCCTTATGACCTGCAGCCCATTGACACATCCTTGAGGCAAATACAGAGTAGAACCTTTCTCTGGGAACCCCATATTGTCACAATGTAAATGCCTTATTAGAGGGAAAACAACCTTAGCTTGATAGCAAGGCCTCCGGTATCTTGGAGTCCTCGTTAGCACATCACAGTCCTTCTGGAAGCCTCCCTTGCGCTTTTACCTCTCCCAACACCCTAGTATGTAACTAATCACTCTTCACAAACCCAGCGCAGCTCTTCCCGCCTACGGGTCCTGGCCCTGTGCTTTAATCAAATCCCTTTTTTGTACCAAAGGGGTCTTCAAGAAATCTTTCTTGGCCATCAGCTGCTGAACCCCACGAACCCCCCCATCACCCTAAAACCTCATCAGGAGGAACCACAGAGCCACATCCAGAGGCAAGCGGCCTGAGTGATGGCCGGTCTCCCCCGAGTGAAGACGTGGCCACAGGAGGGGATGATTCTCTCTTCCCTTCATCTCCCTCCTCTCCTGGATCTGGGAGCAGGAAACCTCCACCTTCAGCGTTTGAAAGAAATCCTCGTTGGAAAGAAGTCATTTTAAGGGCCGGGGTTTACATTATCTGCGGGAAGAGCGGGGCAGGGCTGAGGTGGAACGAGGCGCCTGAGGGCAACGAGATGTAACTCAGATGCTGGCAGGCAGTGCGTCACAACACAAAACTTGGCTGCGAACAACAACAACAACAAAAGGATAAAATGATAATTTCACCTTAACTGGAACTTCTCCGATCAAATCCAAGTAACAGTGGCCCAAGGTACTGGACAAACAGCGCGCCCCGGGCGGTAACCTCTGTTCCTTCTGTGCCCTGGGGCGGGGGTTTGCCTTCCTGGGTCTCCGTATCCTCACCTGGAAAACGGGAATAGTAGCGTTTACCCCACTGAATTGTGCTCAGGATGCAAAGACAGCACGCAGAGAAACCATCCAGCGCGGGGTCCGCTCGTGGAGGGTCTGTGGAAGGAGATTCCAGATGGAGCCAGAAAGTGGATGAAGGCCTGGACGAGGAAATGCGCCCGCCTGAAAACCTCTGCGATGAAACCTTTAGTATCTGCAGTGCTGAAGCAATCCAATGCTGGGGTTCATTTGCACCCCCAGGAAAAAAGAGAACAAAGAAACTCGGGACGGTGCGAGGATTAATGATGCCTCCTGAAGGAAGGGAAATGAATCCGCTAAAGCGTGCGGGGCTTTTTTGCGAGCCTGGATTCCGCTTGCTAGAGTTGTCAGGACTCGATAATTAGAAATGAGCCCACATGGTGGAAAAATAGCCTAAATAAAGACGCTCGGCGAGAAGTTTTAGACACAGAGCTCCTTTGACACGAAGCGCGCGTGTAAGAGACGGCCGGAGGCACGTTACGAAAGACACTGGACTGGGAAACAGGACCCCTGAGTCCTGTCCTAAATCACTATGTGAGTTTTTCCTTTTCTCTTTTTTTTTTTTTTTTTTTATTAATGTGATTTATTCTCAAGTGACTTAACACACAGTGTGGTCTTGGCTTCAATAGAATCCAGTGATTATCTCTTACGTATAACACCCGGGGCCCATCCCAGCAAGTGCCATCCCCCCATCCACCATAATGCCCATCACCCATCTAGCCACCCCCCTCCCCCACCCACCTCCAGTTTGTTCTATGTATTTAAGAGACGTGTCTTATGGTTTACCTCCCTCTCTGTTTGGACCTGATTTTTTCCTACCCTTCCCCTAGGTTCATCTGTTGTGTTTCTTAAATTCCACATAGGAGTGAAATCATCCGATATCTGTCTTTCTCTGACTGGCTTGTTTCGCTTTGCGTAATACCCTTCAGTTCTATCCACGTTGTTGTTGAAAATGGCAGGATTTCATTCTTTTTCATCGCCGAGTAGTATTTCATTCTATCTTTTTAATTTTTTTTTATGTTTATTTTATTTCTCTTTGAGAGAGAGAAAGACAAGAGCATGAGCTGGGGAGGGGCAGAGGGAGAGAGGGAGACACAGAATCCGAAGCAGGCTCCGGGCTCTGAGCTGTCAGCACAGAGCCTGACGGGGGGCAGGGGTGGGGGCTGAACCCACACACCGTGAGATCATGACCTGAGGCAACACAACTGCCCCTGTATTTTTGTAAACTTTTTTTTTTTTTGAGATAGAGAATGTGAGCAGGAGAGGGGCAGAGAGAGAAAGAGAGAGAGAGAGAGAGAGAGAATCCCAAGCAGGCTCCACGCTGTCAGTGCAGAGCCCCACGCGGGGCTCAGTCTTACAAACCACGAGATTGTGACCTGAGCTGAAATCAAGAGTCGGAGGCTTAACCACCTGAACCATCCAGGACCACACCCCCCGCCCCCCCGCCCCAAGACCTTGATTCAAATCTTAGCTCTGTCACTTATCCGGACTCACCCATGGCCTGCTGTCCCATCTCTTCTGTCCTCTCAGGGCCCACTGCTAATTCCTGACTTCAGGTCTTCATGGCCATCTACCTAGATAATTTCTAGAAAATTCTTTTGAGTCTGCCCTCTCCCCTCCCAATGCTGTCATTTGTTTGTTTGGGGGGAATTTTTGTTCAAATGCTGGAAAATATTATCTCCCATTAAAAATCCCCAGGATTTATATTCACACTTCAAGCTCCATAGTCTGGCTTCCCAGGCTATTTATCGTCGAATCTCCAACTACCTTTCCAGCCACCCTTCTCATGAACTGTGACTCACCAGCATTAGACTATTTGCCATTTCCTGAGCGTGCCATCAGCTGTCACATCTCTGGGCTTTTGGCACAGCTCTTATTTCTGCAGTGGGTGCCCCTCCTACTCCCTGTCCCCCCTTGAGAGAGTCTCTGGAATCACGAGGATCTGGTTCCTCCTCCTCCAGCATTTACCACATTTTTATAATGGGGACAGTAACGTCTGCTTTTGCCTTCATCTGTCACTTCCTTAGGCGGTGACTCACATCTCTTCACCTCTGTCTCTCCTGTGGGACTCAGGAGCATTCCTACCCAGCACCATGTGGAAACCCGTCAATAAAAGTTTGCAGAAGGAAAGAGTATCTAAGCATAAGGTGTCTAAGTGGTCAACTTCGTCGCGAAGTGCTTTATAATATATATAATTTTCCAATCAAGGAAATCTGGACACAGTTGCAATCTCAGGGTCCCATATCAGGCCAGATTTACAAACCAAGGCGGCTTACGAAGTCAGTTTCTCAGGGGCCTAACCTGACCTGAAAACTGGAATACATACATGTAACTACTCAAAGGAGTTGAGTAGTTCTCAGCCTTGGCTGCCCACTAGAGTCTCCTGGGGAGTTTTCAGACCCTCGATGTCCTGGCCACATGTTGAATTTGTGATTTTGATTACCCCCGTAACGTAAATCAAAATCTCCAGTGTTGTAGTCTGGGCGTTGGGCACCCCCAAAGCTCCCCGGGAAATTAGAGTGTGCGGGCAAAGGTGAAAGCCAGTGCCCAAACAGGAGAGAAGAAAGTGAGAAACCAGCGGAGAACCCAGGTTACGTGACTCAGGCAGGACGGAAAGAGCCCAGGTTGTCAGGCTGAATCCTATTTCTTGGTTCTGAAAGCCATGGTTCTGGATCAATGGTCCTCAGCCCTGGCTGGGCATTGGAAACACCGGGGTAGCTATTAAAGAATACAAATTGTAATGGTGAATCTTATGCATCTACCTGGCTAGGCCACAGCACCCAGGTATTCGAACATCAGTCTGGATATTTCTGTGAAGATCATTTTTAGATGATATTAACATTTAAATCATATTGAGTAAAGCAATCACACAGCATAATGTGGGTGGGCCTCATCCAATCGGTTGAAGACTTTCATCAAAAACAGACCGAGATGTCTGGAGGAGGGAATTTGGCGTCCAGACAGCATTTGGACTCAAACTGCAGCAACAACGGTTCCCTGGGTCTCCAACCTGCTTGCCCTGCAGATTTAGACTCACCAGTTTCTACATGCGAACCAATTCCTTATAATAAATGTCCCCCTCATCTATTCATCTCTATCTATCTATCTATCTATCTACCAATTGATCTGTATGCATATATATATAGCTTCTTACTAGATATTAATATATATTATATATTATTACTATATATTAATCATTAATACCTATTATATATATGTCATAGATATATACTATCCTATGTCTTACATCAAGATGTGTATCTGTTCACTCTGTTGAATCCTAATACTCCAAAATCTGAGCTTCTGATTAGTCTAGGTTTGGGCTGAGGCACTGCAATTTTTAGAAAGTTCCCCAGGCAATCCATATGCAGCCAGAGTTAAGAACTCCTGTCATCAGTGTTTCTAAGGCACATCCCATTGCTAACTGGCCTCATGAGTTTTCCATTTCAATGCATCTGCAGTGAAAATCCCTCTAGACCACCTTCCTTCCTGTTATGGACTGAATTGCGTTCTGCAAATATACTTATGGTGGAGCCCTAACCACCAATGTGACTACACTTGGAGATAAGGCCTTTCAGGAGTAATTAACATGATATGAAGGCATAAGATGGGCCCCTAATCCAGAAGGACCGGTGTCTTCATAAGAAGAAGAGACATTGAGGATACACACTCACAGAGCAAAGGCCACGGTGAGGACACAGCGAGAGGAAGGGTGTCTGCTGGCCAGAGAGGGACGCCTCGGGACAAGACTGAGGATTGTCAGGATGGATTTCCAGCCTCCAAAATGGTGGGAAATAAACGTCTGTTGTGTAGACCACCCGACCTTGGTATGTGTTATGGCAATCCCAGCAGACTGACATCCTTGCCATGCAAGTGGCCCCTACAGGTTTGCTCAGATAAGCTCTCCAGTGTTTTCTTGAAGGTGTTCAGGCAGAATCTGAAATCAGCCACTTGGCTTCCTCCACACAGCCATTCTTCACAGTGGAGTTAAACTGAATAAGTTTTAGGGGGTTGGGCTTTTTCTGGTCAGGTTGAAGGAGAGGCTTTTGCTGGCCCCATTTGACATTGGAGGAAGACACTGAGGAGAAACACCGGCTCACCTCGATGCCATTGCACTTGCTGCCTGTTTACCCCAAGGGGCTGGACTCGGGAGCCACTCCTTGCCAAGCAGGCTATGTATGAGGTCACACTGCTGTGCCGAGAAGCCCAGTTTAGGAAGCACTTAGCCTCGGTATTTTCCATCTTATCCCTGTTCCGTAACTTTGGAGGGCAGACCATTCTGTTCCTCAGTCCACTCCAGAGCACTTAACAAACTTTCTTATGGGGCAGTGGGCAATATGATGCAGGGAAAAAAGAAAGGGAAAGGAAAGGAAAGGAAAGGAGAGGAGAGGAGAGGAGAGGAGAGGAGAGGAAAGGAAAGGAAAGAAAAAGAAAGGAAAAGAAAAGAAAGGAAAGAAAGAAGGGAGGAAGGAAGGAAGAAAAGAAAGAAAGAAAGAAAGAAAGAAAGAAAGAAAGAAAAGAAAAGAAAAGAAAAGAAAAAAGAAAAGAAAAGAAAGAAGCTTTGCAATTACACCGACTTGCTACAAAATCCCCTTCTCTCATTTAGGAGTTGTTAGAATCTGCGGCAGCTTTTCTGGGGTGAGTTTCCCCATACGCAAAATGGGAATGAAAATAACTTCCCATCATTGACGTGAGGGTTGAGGGAGAACTTATTTGAGATTATGGAACAGTGTCGATAGCACACTGTCGCTAACTCATATTCCCCTCTTGTCTGTAATCTCTTGAATCTATCGGTTACGACTCATCTTAACTTTTAATTTAGTGCTGAGCACTAGCTAACAGAGATCGCTGGTGTATTGGAGCTGAAATACGCTCTGAGTCTCATAGTCCAACCTCTTCACGCTACAGCGAAGCCGTTAGCCCAAGACTACACAGCCAGTTGGGCTCAAGCTGAAACAAAACCTCGGTCTTCCCGACTCCAAGAAGTCACTCTTTCTAGAGATCCTTGTGCCTGATAGAGCACGTGGCCGCGGAACTATGCTTCAGCCAGCTCACCACTTTGAGTTCATCCCTTCCTGGCCAATCTGGGTTCTCCACTCCACTCCGTCTCGCTCTTGGACATTCCCAGTGCAGGGGAATAAGTTCCCCTCAGTCTGCCCCTGCTCAGATGCTTCTACTAAGTTTGCTTCCCCAGCCCCGGCCAACCAATATGGACGTCTTGGGGTGAACGCTCCTAAACACTGGGGGCCATGCCTCACTGTCTTCAGAAGCCCTCATTACACAAAAGATTGGATTTTGTGACTTGGAATGAATTCAGTAGAAAAGAGTTCACCATACAACGCATGAGGAAGGACAATGTGTTAAACACTGAAACTTGAACTTGGAGGGAACTGTCTTTCCATGTTTTACTACGTACCCGCAGCTCAAAACATCGGAGTGGCTGGCACCTAAGAACATCAAGACCTGGTTCTAGCCCTTTTTGGCATCCTCTCTGCTGGTCTTCCCACCCATTTCCCCAAACTGCCAATGTGTACCATCTATGTGCCCTGTGAGAGATGCATATCCTGTGAGAGATACACACCCTGCGAGAGATAACATACTCTGTGAGAGATACATACTCTATGGGAAATATACACCCTGTGAGAGATATATGCTCTGTGAGAGATGAATACCCTGCGAGAGATACATCCCCTGTGAGAGATACATACCCCATGAGAGATATATACTCTGGGAGAGATATATACTCTGGGAGAGAGAAATATCCCGGGAGAAATGCACACCCTGGGAGTCTGTTTCTGCAAACTCCACATCCTTGCACGTACTTTTCTTTTTTCTTGAGATGCCCTTCCCTTGTTTTTTGGCTGGAAAACTTTCACTTACTGTCTTAGTGTGTTTAGGCTGCTGTAACAATGTACCACAGACTGGGGAGCTTAAAGCTAAACAGGAATATATTCTTCACAGTCCTGGAGGCTGGGAAGTCTGAGATCAAGGCACCAGAGGAATGGGTGTGGCTGTCAGCCTTCTGGACACCTTCTGTGTCCTCATGTGGTGAAGGGCACAGGGCGCTCTCTGGGGTCTCTTTCATAAGATACTAATCTCTTTCACAAGGGTGAGCCTCGTGACTTCAGCACCTCCCAAAAGTCCCATCTATCAGTACCATCACCTTCGGGGGTGGATTCGACGTCTGATTTTTACGGGGACACAGTCGGACCTTAGCCTTCGTGTCCCAAACCCTACTTAGAGTATCATCTCAAGAGAATCCTTCTGAGTCTTGACCTTTCCCTCCTGTGCCAACTCCATACTTTGAGATTATCTTTATATCATACTTGTCTCATAAGGGTATGATTTGGGTTCTTGGCAATGGGCCCTTGTTCCCCAAAGTTGCTGTGGGAAATCGTCACGGGGAATAAAGTGTGTGGGGGTCAGAGGGGGAGGTAACGGGTCACTAAAAAGTTGAGAAAGCCATTTTCAAGGGCCGCTAGTGGCTTTCCCGGAGAGCTCCCCAAAGCCTGGATTGTGGCGACCACATATTCCGTCACCCTCCACGAAGGATGCTAAGAGAATTCAACATTTCCTATAACTCTGAGAGGTGCCACGCGTTTTGACGGTTCGTCTCCAGAGATGGGCATTCTGTCAACGGGCGCAGGGGACATCTTCCTCCAACCTGTAAGTCCTCGAGGGAAGAGCAAGGGGAGAAGGTATCTATCTCCTCCCCGGCCCAGCCTGCCGGTCCGGAATGGAATAAAGTGGATTCTATCAGACGGCTAGCTCTCCGTTCCAAAGCTGAGAGGAGAATCTGAAAGTGGGGAGCATAGCAGGAAGAGCGCGTCCCTCTTTCCAAGAATTGACTAATTCTCGCCAGGGAACAGGCAAGATGCTCAAACGCAGCTCCTCTCCTGCCGCCCTCACTCTGACTCACGGCAAGTAGGTTCCCGGTGGCTGTCCCGGGAGAAACAAAACATGTGACGTGTTTCGGTTGGAACTCAACGGCCAAGCATCTTGCCACCTGCCACACGTTTTGAGGGAGAGCTATTCATTTGACAATAGCGTCCTCGGCTTTTGTCCTGGCCCAGACTGTCTGGGGCGGGGAGAACTGGGCCACAGCGGAAAGGAGTGGGGCTTTCTGCAAACAGTCTGCGGCACAGACCCTGTTCCCGGCCTGGCCGCTCTCACGTCACTGTGTCTCAGAGTTAACCTGAAGCAGATATGCTAAGAGGCTCCAGCATTTTCGACTTGGACTCTTGGCTCAGAGGGCCAGAAAGCCCTTGAACGCATCTCCGGGGGTTGGGATTGGCACACAGGCCCTCTCAGAAGAGGCTGGTTCTCTGTTTCGTTTGGCCAGACTGCTGGGGATACTGGCTAACGTGGGAGCTGCTAACGATAAAAAGTCTGCTGGCTCTGGGTTTTGGCAAAAGATCTAGAAGGATTTTTTAAATATTCTGGTTTCGGCAGAGGCCGAATTATCTTTCTGAAGTATGTGCCCCCTGAATATCAAAACTCATGTGTGTTTCATGGGAAATTCAATCCGTATGTTTTCGGGATATTTATCCCTAATACATGCGGCTGCCACCTTCTAAGAGAAATTCGATTTCAAGGAAAAAATGTGGAAGCTTCTATAAGCCTCCCCTTTCCTTGAGTCAGAATTCAGCATTAAAATATTTTCCCCCAAACCTCCTGTGTGAAGGACTCAGGCTTGATTCTAAGCCCCCGGCTCTGACATTTCCAGAAAGAATGGGCTCAACTCGGCTGTATTCTAAGTGCTCCATCCTTGAGCTATCCAGATCTGCCACTGTAAACTGTGACCACAGAGTCACCAGGAGCAAAAGGAGCCAAACAGATGTTGAAATGGTGCTACGGCTGCAGTAAAGTGATTGCGGTCAGCGTTTTGTGGGGTTTACTCCCGATTCAGAAAAGAGTATCAGTGCACGGTTTATTTTTAGACTTCTTCGTAGAAATGACATCGTTCCTTGAATACGAACTAGTTAGGTTTGTATTTGGAATTGTTATCACGTTGAAAGGTCTCAGAGAAGTCTGATTTCATGCGTTTCAATAATAAGCCGTCACCACCAGGAAGCTCCCGTGTGCCCAGTCGCTGGGAAGCCACGTGCACGGAATACGGCCACCGGTGCGAGTCCGCACAAAGTCGTGGGCTTCCTACCACGCAGTCAGAAATGCATGACCGGTGATGGGGAGAAAGATGAGATCCAGATCCAGATCGACCGACCGAGCGCAAGAATGTTTACCCGTCGCGTAGCCGTCGAGTGGCTTCTTGAAAGTGAAAACCAGCAGAGATAAGTCAGACCTATCGCAGGCTCCAAAATCACATGTGAGGCAGAGTCACTCTTCGTAAAATCAGATTTGTAAAGAGTTAGTCAAGGGGATGGGCTCTAAAATCAAATGACCTGAGTTTGAATCCTCAATTGGCCGCTTGCTAACTGGGTGACCACGTGCCCGTTCTCAAACTCTCCCAAGCTCCAGTGTGCCAAATGACATGAACGTACAGGATGGTAGGGACATTTAGACGAAATAATGTACACTGTCGTCATGATCCTTTTTAAGTGTATTTATTTTGAGAGAGAGAAAGCGCACAGGAAGGGCAGAGAGAGAGGGAGAGAGACGGAGAGAAGCCCAAGCAGGCTCCATCCTGTCAGTGCGGAGCCAGATGTGGGGCTCGAACTCACGAACCGTGAGATCATGACCTGAGCCAAAACCAAGAGTCAGACGCTTAACTGACTGAGCCACCCAGGCGCCCCTGTGACGATTTTATTTTGAAAAAGAATGGCTCTTCGGACAATGCCTAGGCAAAAATAGAGGTATATTGAAAAAAAAAAAAATAGAATGTGTAATTTCGGAGGCAAACCACTGCCACGAGAAAATGATTTATACTCTGTGTTCTCCGTAAGAAAAGGAGTTAACTTTCTTTAACCAGACGCGTCCTAGGCGGCGTGTGGGTGGTTGGAGCTTTGGAGCTTGAAGAGACACTCGAAATTGTTCCAGATAGTCCTCATCCCTTCGTCGTCCATGTGGCAAAGCAACCCAGGGAAGAGAAGGGGTTTGGGCAAACCTACAGAGCCAGGCAGAGAGAGCCCCGCCTAGGACCCAGGCGCCCTAACGCTGAGACCGGAGCTCCCCTTCACAGACGCGAGCTGCCCACGTCCCCACCAGCTCCTGTATCTTCCTCATCTCCAGATCCGGACAACAGCCTTTGTTCCTCGTAGCGCCGACCAGGAGCCTCAGCTGGTAAAGTACGATCCACCAGCCAAGTTCTGAGAAACAGCAGAGCCGTGAGCAGGTGCAGACATCCAGCTTTCCCTAGACCTTACCTCATTCAGTCAGGAGCATTAGGTAATCCACTCCATGGGAACTTTATCTGCAAGGATTGATCTCGACTCAGTTATCCAGAAAACGGCAAGAAATCCTCAAGGAGACTTGTCAGGGAGGCACCATTGCCTTTCCCTCAGTGCGGCTGTTTCTCAGATCGGGGTGGTGTCTCTCTTGGGGTTTGAGGCAGTGTGCCAGGGTTTTTGTGAAGGCCAAAACATGGCACCTTGGCTGGCGGGGCGGATTCTGCTGGAAAGTTTGGAGGAACCATCATTTTCAAAAAAAAAAAAAAAAAAAAGAGAGAGGGAGAGAGTAAAACACAGCATTGCCTGAACTGAACTGAAATGTGGAAGGCACCATCCTGTTTTGAAATGATAACTTACATTTTCTGAGCCCTTATCTCCTGTGCTAAGGAACTGTGCTCAGTGCTTAACATACATTCACTCAGTGCAGCCTGAGGGAAGATGAAATTGTCGAAACAGATGAGAATGAAAACTGAGAGAGGCTAGCTGGGCACCTGAAACTATATAGCATCCTGTTTCAACAATAGTTAAATAATAAAATGTTCCCGAGGCGCCTGGTTGGCACAGCCGGTTAAGCGTCCCACTTCGGCTCAGGTCGTGATCGCAGAGTTCGTGAGTTCGAGCCCCACGTCAGGCTCGCTGCTTTCGGCGCAGAGCCCACTGTGGATCCTCTGTCCCCCTCTCTCTGCCCCTCCCTAGTTCTCTCTCTCTCTCTCTCTCTCTCTCAAAATAAATAAACTTTAAAAATAAAACATATACAAAAAATTGAAAACTTAAAACGTTGCCCAAAAAACCCCAAAAGAGAACAAAACGGGTTGAGGGGCAGGAAACTGCCCGACCAAGCCACAGAGCTCCGAAACGTACCAGGATCCAAACACGAGACCGCCCACCTCCCGAGCCCATAAATTTAACCGCTGTGCCACACTGCCTCTCGTTCTGATATTTACTAGAGAGGTCGGTTCCAGCCATATCGCCATAAAGCAAGGTATTCATTTACTCTCTCCTGTTGGCTTTGAGCACTTGGTGGAAAATTTTGACAAGCCTTGGATTCTAGCTTCCCCCGTGGCTGGTGGCAGTTATATAACATGCACATCAGTTAAAAAAAAAAAAAGCTGAATTGCAAATAGTCTACTAACCTGGAAGGAATGTCTGAATGACTCCCACACCACACTGGTGCTAATTCAGTTGGGAGAGTTTTGTGGGTTTGCTGTGATTTTACTGAAATAAAAGGGTTTGGCTATCATCGTTAGTAACTTGAGTGTGTCTTTTGATCCGTGTAGAAATCGCTCAGCTAAATGACATTTACATGTTATTCTTAACTGCCTGTGGAATCAGATAATCCTTTCCCCAGAAGGATGTCGGCAGACTCCATAATTTGTGAAGGAAGAGCATCCGGGAAGGAACACGGTGTCATGCATGCCTGGAGGGAAGATTTCTGGGTTGATGATTCACATACTTTTATAGCTCTGGTTTTCAGGCTCTTTGTTTTTCAGAAGCAGTTTAAAAGTATGTGAGCTTCCTGATTGGCGGTATTTTCCGGGGTACGCTTGAGCCTGCTTTCCCCCATGTCTCTGGGATCTCAGTCTGTGACCCGGGAGTGGGCGATCTGATTTAGTTTAGTGTCAGAGGGTGCCCACGTGACTGAGTGGGGTGGATCTGCCTGTTCCAATATGCTGGTCCCAAGCTGTGCCAAGGATGAACAGACCAGGAAAAATATTGTGTCATAAGCGCAGACCTTGAATTTTCACCAAAGGTCTCACCAAATGGTGTAGGGCTGAGTCTGAGGGCCGGAGTGTTCTGTGCAGGATGTGAAAGTTCACCGTGGAAGGACTCCAAAATTTACGACTAGTCTGAAGTCAGAGGAAAAGTACCACGCGGGCTCTGATTCACTTAGTACTGGGGGAACTGTTTGCAAAGGCAGTGGGAGGGAGTCAGCCGGTGAGACAGGCGACTCTGACTCGGGTGTCCCAGGACGGCCGTAATCCCACCGCAAGGAGCCAACGGGCTTGCCGCAGAACGGGGCCTTCCCAGGTCTTCAGTCCTGTCCACGTGTTGACTTGACTTGAGATCCCCTTGCTCTCCCGAACTCCTCTGCCCAGCCTCCAACATCCAGCTGGGAACTGTCGGTGCTCCTTTTTTTCTGTTTCTGGGGCTTTCCTACCAACCCCCCTGCACCCTTCTATGGGGGTTCTTCATTTCTTTCCTGGTTAACCGGAATAGTCTCCCAAAAGAGTCTCCGGTCTCGGGCTACGAGTCTCATCTTTCAGAGATCTTAAACCCGGCTTTCTCAGCCATTTTTCCCATGTGCATTTTGGTGGTGTCTTTCCTCTGCTGAGAAAACATTCTCTGGCTTTGCGTCGCGATCCGGCATTGTCCAGATCCCCAAGCATTCCGTGTGGAGCCCTCAGCAGCAATCCTAGCCTTTGTGACCCTTCCTGCCCCTCTCTCCACACACCCAACACTGTTCCATCAGCAACACGCGTGGCTTTCTCATCATTCTGCACCTCGCTGTGCAGCGTTCCCTTGTCGGGGACATGGTCTGATGTCCCACCCGTGCTGCACCTGGCCTGCTGGGTTAACACTCCCATAGCCTTCATGTCCTCATTGTTATTGCTACCCCCCCCGAAGCCTCTCTTGGTTTCTCCATAGTCTTGAGACACCCTCTCCTGTCAAGCTGCCTATCTTGTCCAACCACGAGCATGTGGCTAATCTCTGTACATTGTAACGTTTCCCTGATTCTCCCCCCAGACCGTGAGCAACGCAAGGGACAATACAGCGTCTTATCTGTCACTGTGTCCATAACACCTCGCCTAGGGCCCAGCCCCAAGTAGGTTCACAGCCAGCCTTAGCTCGCCTGAATAGAACTGGGTTTGCTCTATGCAAAATTGAAGGGCAGGAGCGACTTAAATGAATTGTTTCTCTTCCAAACCCCACGCCTGGGTTATGCAAAAGGTAAAGGGATCTGTTTTGTTTGGGGTCAGTGACATTTCAGCTCCTAAAAGGCAACGCTGGGGCATTGCTGCTGAGCATTTCCGTGACTGTCCCTTCCAGGGGAAGGTCTGTAAAGAGTGCCTTGCCACAGCCAGCCATAATCTCATCTTACATCTAAAAAAGCATCCAGCTGTTTTGGGGACAGTATGCCATTTGGGACAATCCGTGTGGCTACACAAACACAATGTTGATTCGTTGCAAAAAGCCAGAGTTTTGTTGCTCTTCCTTGCCCTTCTGCCCCCCGCCCCCCGTTCATTTATTCGTACACAAATGCATGTCTAAGTTTTAGGGTTTGAGAGGAAAAAGGAGCAGATTTCCTTCTGCTTATCTCTCTGCTGGGTGGCTAAGCAGATGTTCGGAGGAAAAGCCAATTTATCCAAATTCTCTGAGTGGCCGAATTCCACCTCAGGAAACCGTAACTAGGCAAGGGGACAATCACGTCTCTAAATGCACTTCTGTTAGTCTGTCTCATCCAAGAGAGACAAGGACTGCTATTTGCACAAACATCTGCTCAGCCTTCGGGGAGAAAAGGTGGAGGGAGCCTTGAGACTGACGGTCGGGAGCAAGTGAACAAAGTTCTCTTAGCGACCGCACGCTGGGCACGCAAGAAAAGAACCCCAAGGAGAGTGATAAACTTCAGCTCTGTCTCCTGAATGTCAGGATGGAGAAAAAGATAGATCAGGTGGTCTACAGAGACATCCTCTAATGCAGCCCTGGAAGAAAATGTGCCAAGTTGCTTATTTTGTTCTCGGAGGAAGGTAAAAATAGAAATGGCGGAAGCTATGGACTAAATGTTTGCGTCACCCCCAAATTCATATGCTGGAGCTCGAACCCCCGGCGCAGTGCATTTGGGGTGGAGAAGTCGGGGGGGTAAGTAGATTTCAAGTGGGCCCCGGGGCGGGCCCCTCACGATGAGATTACTGCCCTTATCCGAAGAAGATATAGATAGCCTCATTGTTCCCCCTTGGACACACTGAGGAAAGGCCATGTGAGCAAACAACAAAATGGAGGCCGTCTACAAGCCAAGAACTGGATCCGCGAGCACCTTGATCTTGGATTTCCCTGCTTCCAGAACCGGGAGAAATAAGTGTCTGTTGTCTATAGTCTTTTGTTACACCCCAAGCTGGCTAACACGGCGAGCTAAGCTTTGGTGCAGAATAAAGAATTGTAAACTTTCAAGCGTGCCATGATTTGACGGGAAAGAATGGAGAGTATTTGCAAGCTGACAAGAGATGGCTCCTTGTTTCTCCAGCTATGCAACTCTGAGCAATTGCCTCCCTGTCTTTCAATTTCAGATTCCTCCTTGTAAGGCAGGAGTGACATCCCACCCGTCGGGGTGTTGTGCTTCTTAAGTATGGTAGCATAAAGGATGTGATAAATGAGCACCCAGGGAAGGGTGAGAGCGGGGACCCAGCAGCAGGAAGAGAGAAGAAAAAGTAGAGCCATCTGCTATTGTATCCGGCTGCAGGGAGTGGAGAGAAAGTCCCGGGAGGTAGCAGCCAGAGCAGGAAAAATTCAAAAGCTACCGAAGTACAAAATAAACCACCTGAGACCAAATGGGGAAGAGAGGGGTGTGATTAGGATCCCTGTCACTGCCTTGGCTGGTGGTTGAGTCCAAACCCAAAGGCAATTTCATCGATGCTTCCCGGTCCCCTCCCCCAGCTGGATGAAGTAAGAGTTTTCTTGCAGGAAGGAATTTCAGCCCTGTCCCCTCTGACACCAAGGCGGATGGCAAAGTCAGTCCCACTGCAAGGACTCAATGGCTCCTTGTTTTCCCTTTTACTGAGCTGAATGTAAGATTTAGGCTGGATGTTTTATGTAAGGGAAAAAGAACCTTGAAGACTATATAATGCAAATGGGTATTCCATACATATCCACTTCCTCCCTCCAGGAAGCTGGAGAAAACTCTCCTCCTGAAGCACAGAAGGGCTAAACAAAGAACTCCGGCATCCTGTCGTTCTGACTTGTGCAATTCCAATTTGAATCACGCCGCAAATGTAAAATGACTTCATTTTCCTGTGCCAGATCCCCTGAGGATTTCAGACTTGTTTATGCCTCTCTGCAATGAAGCTCAGCCTAGCCCAAGAGAAGGAAAACACTTCTATAAGCCCGAGGCCTGCTAGAGCCAAAGCAAGAGCAGACTCTATTCACCCTCCTTGACAAGACGCACCCTCTCAGAACAAGGGCACTTCAGTCCCTAATGTCCCGGGCTTGGCAGTTCAGTGACAGTTGGTTTCATGTCAGAGCTCGGAAACCAGTGCTCAACTCTAAAACCTGGTGCTGGGACCAGGGAACCCTCACCTCGCTTTTCCCCGGAACTCTGCTTGCCACCCCAACTAACGATGGCTCCGCCCATTGACATCGCTTGTAAAAGATGAGGTCAGAGTGGAGATCCCCACACACAGCCCCCTTAAGCCACCCGAACAGTAAAGGATGTTGTTTTTTGGTTTACTGGTGATTCTTGCCACCTCTGAAGAGCAAATAGCACCAAATAGAGATCTTTAGCAATACAGGTATCCACTGGCCACCTACCACGTGCCGATAAGCACCAAGGGGACGGAGGAAACAACAAACACAGTTTCTTACTTCCCGTTTCAAGTTTGAGACTTCATGGTACAGGTTTGGAACCAAGACCGCTTCTCTTTCATGCTGCTTCCCCATGGACAAAATGGTGTTCACGGTTCACACGCACCGCGGTGTTGGGGAGAGTTTGTACGACAATGGCTGCTGGGGCTGCCAGGATGGCACTCAGCTACTCATACTGGCCTCCTCATCATGCCTGTTGGGGCAGACCTGCGAGGGTGAGCTCTGTATTCCCTGCCTTCCATTTTAGCGCCCTTGAAGGATCAACCCCAGACACTGAACGTGAGCTGAGGACCTCTGAATCAGAATGAAAGAATTAGATGGTCTGCACCCTTCAATGCTAGTTAAGCAAAATCAGCCTGCGAGGCAGATTGATACAGTGAGCATATTCCAAACCTAAAATAAAGAAGTTGTACCTGTAGGTATCCTATACAAAGAAAGAATTGTTTTGATATACGTAAACTAAGTGACTCATATGCCCCACCTCAAGAATCTTTCCCTTTCTTTCTTTCTTTCTTTCTTTCTGAGAGAGAGAGAGAGACAAAGTGTGAGTGGAGAAGAGGCAGAGAGAGAGGGAGACACAGAATCAGAAGCTGGCTCCGGACTCTGAGCCATCAGCACAGAGCCCGATGCGGGACTCGAACCCACAAACTGAGATCATGACCTGAGCTGAAATCAGGCGCTTAACTGACTGAGCCACCCAGGTGCCCCTCACCGTAAATAGACTCATGTTAATTATCTGCACAGAAGACTTCATGTGAGAACACAGAAAAAAACAAAAGGTGAAGTTAGAGACCTCAGAAAGACTATAAGGAAGATCAGCTCAGGAAAGAAACAACCACACATCACTAGATAGAGACAGACAGCAAGGTTTCGGCCGGCTGGGGTGGGGGGAGGGGGGCATCAGGTGGATTTATTTAATTGGACTCCTACTAAAAAGCCAAGGCTCTTCCATCTCTAAATTCTCGAATATCAACTTATACTCGTCAGGGTAAGATTTTTGGATGGCGAACTGCATTTGCCTCTTATTATGCAATTAGTTAAGAGGTGTTGTTTTTTTAACTAATCTTTGTGCAAGACATTTAAATGAAAAAGAAAGGGGTTTGCAAATGGCAGTACCTCCTCATCCAGGTGTTCCCAGGACTCTTCTGACCGAATGTCCCTCTGAGGGGGACAAAGCAAGGAGGTTGTTGCTCCAAACCAGTGCTGAGTATTTCCAGGCATGCCGGGGAGAGCAGAGGGGCTGGGGAGAGGGTGGACAGTAGAAAGCAGGCCTGGGACCCAGGACTGCTGGATCCCAGCCCCAACTCAGCCATGTACTTCCTGGAGGACCGGCCCCAGCGCCTGGAGGAGTGTTGGTTCCCATTTTGTGCCAGTCCTACGATAGTTTTGTGATTGGGAATTAATTTTATCTGACAGCTAGGATACACAAGATCAGAGAGACTAAGGAACAGTCCCCAAGTCCACAGAACTGTCTGATAGCAGACCCCAAGCTCCTTGTACTGTCTTATCTTAGGGCCTTGTCTTCGCTCAAGTCCTTGGTCTTGGTTTTCCCAACTGAATGAGGAGAGGATCATGCTATTTTGTAGTCTTTTTCAGCTTTAGAGGAAGTTGAGAGGGAGGGTTTCCAATAATTAATATTCCTCTAGAAAGATGCAGGAAAGACATAACATGCTGGTCAAGCATTAATACAGGGGCGCCTGAGTGGCTCAGTTGGTTAAGTGTCCGACTTCAGCTCAGGCCATCAGCTTACAGTTTGTGGGTTCAAGCCCTGCATTGGTCTCTGTGCTGACAGCTCCGAGCCTGGAGACTGCTTCGGATTCTGTGTCTCCCCCTCTCTCTACCCCTCTCCTACTCATGCTCTGTGTCTGTCTCTCAATAATAAATAAATGTTAAAAAAATTTTTTTTAATAAATTAAAAAAAAATACAAAGAGTTTGAGAGTGCCAAACACATACAAAGGAAAAAAGTTAGTGATTGAGGATTTACACTTGAGACATCACAAATATAAACGAGGTAGTTCATAGTCTTTACTTGTCTAAGAGTGGACAGGCACGGTGACTTAAGGGAGGTAGCAATTCATTAAAGAAAGTGAGGCCATTGAAACTTGTTCTTAAATCTGTCTTCTGAACGTATCCCATCGTCTTGAAAAATAGAAAAAAAATTGCACGTATTAGGTTTTCAAGCAGCTATTGACTCTAAACCGTGTTAATTGAGAGAGAGAAAGTATCTGGAAAGACTAATTGCCCTTATTTAACCTGGCATTTTATAGTTTATCAATAAGGCTCACATCCAAAATCTGCTGGGGTACCCATAATATCCTCTTGAGATATATAAGGCAGTTATTATTATCTTTAACAGGTAAAGAAAGGGTTGCTTGCTAAGTTTATGTTTTCCAAGTTCACATGGCAGCCAAGTCTAGAACTGAGACAAGTTTTTTATTCTACACCATTATCTGTCTCCCCAGTGTCTTGTATTATATGTGACTAATAGTTGGCACTTAGTAAATTTTTTGATGAATGAACAAACTTCAATTTGGAAAATCTATCTGCATAAGGATGCTAAAATCATTCCTGTCATTATACAGAGGCGGAATAAACATCTGTCTACTGAATCTATTTCACTGGGTTTGTCTTATCTCTTGGATAGATGAGCTCCATCAAAATGGATCTCAAAGTCACTTTCAGACCTAAAAGAAGCAAATGTTCAGCAAATGTTGAATGTTGAGGTTTCTCAAGAAAGCTACCTTTATCTGAAAATTTTACCATTAGAAATACATAAGAAGTACTTTCTTTTCAATGTCCACAAAGGAGAGAACATGGCTGCCAACAGACGTTTTCAATAATGTTGTGGTAAATAGATTGAAAAATTCAAAAAAATATTTAACGACCAACTACTATGTGCTAAGCCCTGACCAGGCACAAGAAATGTCAAGATGAATAAAATAAAGTTGCAGTCATCAGGGAGTTCATAGCCTAGGGGTGAAAAACAGGTAATTATAAGACAGCATGAGGGATGATATGGCTGGAATGGTCATACAACCTTATAAAGTTAAGTAAGAAACCAGAGAAGGGAACCCTAAGACTGTATAAGGGAGACAAGGAGGTGCCATTGCATATTCTTGAGGCTGATGTTAGAATGAACTGTAGAACTTTCCTTCTTTTAGAGCCGAAAGTGACTCCGAGGTCAATTTTGATTGGATCTCATCTATCCAAAGAGGTAAGTCAAACCCAGAGAGGGGAACTGACAAGATCACATGGGGGGAGGGTGGGAGTTACTTTCGAAAATAGAACACAAGGCTGCTAAGGCTAATGCCTGTGTCATTGCTCAGGCCCCATGTGTGGAACACTAATAAGACTGTCAATGAATGATGTCTCCATTTCATCCTTCAGACCTCAAGAAAAGCCAGATGAGGTATGGATGAGTCCCATTATATCACATGGAGAAAACACAGTCAACCACATAGGATTTGAACTCAGGCCTGTCTGTCTCTGAGCAGGCTTCTGCAGAGGTCAGTGAACAAGTCCACCCCATGTGGGATAGAAGCTGGAGGCCATTAAAGAATCCCAACTCTTCCCCCTTTTAACAGAAGGATGAAAGAATGTCCCTTTGTGGACCTGTTAGGCCGAGCTCAGAGTCACTATCTCCTAGAAGTTGTACGGTCACCTGCCACAACACTCAGAACTAGCCAGACACTGGGACGTGATTTGGTCCAGTTTCTAGGCCATAAGACTTGAAGGGGGTGGCAATTCATGAGGCATTCTATGGAGAATCATGGAAATGATTGTTGCTCTTTGGCCAGTGAGAGCCATTAACAGCCCTCGGTCAACGATGATTTCATTACAGTCCTGTCTAAACGGAAGCGATGTATAAGCTGACTTCTGGTGACTTCTCCATTCCCAGACCCATGGGATTGTCTCTATTGGGTTGAGGCGGTGGGAACTGAGCCTTACGTCTCATTTGGGGTGATTTGTTTTGTATATCTTTCAAGATTCACGAAGCAGATTGTTAGAACAGATTTTTTAATTTTCCTTTTTGTTGTGTTTTAATACTATAGTGTACGTAATGGCATAGAAAGAACTGTTTGAAATCTGCTCTATTCTTCCTGATTTTAAATTGCCTCTCATCTACACATATCTACATATGGCGCTTGAGGCATCGACATAAGTAAGTAGGCAGCATAAAAGCTCAAGAAAGGGGGAGATTTATTTTCAATGTTGCCAAATATCTTCAGCAAGGCTCTCCTACCCCATAGGAAGATGGATGGATATGTTCTGATTCTCATCCTTGTGCCACTAATTTACAGCAAAAAATTAAAATCCCCTTTCACAGCAGATTGGAATGTTCAGCAAATCATGCTCTCCTCCTCTAGTCCATGCTTAGACATTATTATTTTATGTCATGAAAATCAGCAGGGGTGTCATACGTGGTTATTGACTTACATTTCGGCTCTTCAATTCAAATCTCTCAGTCAATTCAACTGGAAATTTTTTCTTTCTCTGAAAACCTGTCGGGTGAAAACATGCTCTATAAGAACTATAGACAAATCTCTGTCGTACAGAAGCTCACAGACTGGTGGTAACCAAACATTCAGAAGGGCGGGAGATTAAACATATATAGATGCCACAGACCAAAAGGTCATTGATCATGATCCCTTTGCATTACTGTGGCTAGATTAGCCACCGAAAATGGGAACACAGAGTAGAAGCAGAATATGCCCTAAGTCTCATACTGGCGATCAGTTTCCACTCTGAAGAGATTTTAATAGAATTCTAGATAAAGAAAAAGGAGCCAGTTCCATGTGTTGAAATGCCCTCCCTAGAAGACAGCCGAAGGGCTGAATGGAACTCATCCCATCCTATCCAGCCCTCCAGCCCAGGCCTGATGCAACCACACCATTTCTGGCTAGTAGCCGCCCTAATTGCAACAGCCTCTGTTCAGAGAGAATTCAGAGGGAAAGCAAAACAATACGAAGCCGATGTAAAAATTATGTCAAAAGATAAAATTATTATCGCACAGATTATGCGTACTCCTTGGGGGAGAAAAAGATTTTTTTTTCCCCAGAGAACAGGAACAAATTTCAGATTTAGTGTTTTGTTATTTCTAAGGCAATTAAAGAGAATTATGAATGTTAAGAATCAGATCGGGGATAAGAAGACAAAATGAACGATATGTGGTATATCAGCAGGGATAAAGAAAGTAACAAGGAGAAGAAAATATAATACCATTGCAGAATCTGTAAAGGGGCATTAGAAACACACACACACACACACACACACACACACACAAAAGAACTGACCTACAGAAAACAAGACGGTGACAGAGAGGGTGGAATGAGCAAAATTCCATCGACTGAGAAGAAAAAAAGATAGAGTTTAAAATGAGTGGATCTGCATGATAGGCAATGTAGCTACTACTCTGGGAAAATTAGAATTGCTAACACAGTAAACAGCATAGATTAAAGACAGAAAATACCCAAATATATAAATGAAAAATTTCTGGGAAGGAAGACCAGGATCGGAAGCCCTATAGGGTATGGTTTGTTCCAGAAAGAATCCATGAGGATTGCCATCCTTGGATGACATTTGATGAGATCGTGAAGATAGGGAATGATACCCTCAAGTTTCCTGGCACAAAAAATTCACCTACAGGGGCGCCTGGGGGGCTCAGTCGGTTAAGCATCCGGCTTCAGCTCAGGTCATGATCTCACGGTCTGTGAGTTCGAGCCCCGCGTCGGGCTCTGTGCTGACAGCTCAGAGCCTGGAGCCTGCTTCGGATTCTGTGTCTCCCTCTCTCTCTGCCCCTCCCCCACTCATGCTCTGTCTCTCTCTGTCTCAAAAATAAATAAAAACATTTTAAAAAATTTCTTTTTAAAGTTCACCTACAGAGCTGGACAAAAAATGGATAGACTCGGAATTTACCACAGCAATGCTGGACGGTAGAAAACAAAACAGTTGCTCATGAGCTTTTGAATAAAATGACTTATAACCCTAGAATTCCACCTGTAGCCATGTTCTCAGGTGTATGAGGGTAAAGGAAAAATATGAACCATATAGTCTTCTTGAAAAATCTGGGTTTTTTAAAAAAATTTTTTAATCTTTATTTATTTTTGAGAGAGAGAGACAGAGAGAGACAGAGTGAGAGCAGGGGAGGAACAGAGGGAGAGGGAGACGCAGAATCCGAAGCAGGCTCCAGGCTCCGAGCTGTCAGCGCAGAGCCCGACGCGGGGCTCGAACCCACGAACCGTGAGATCATGACCTGAGCAGAAGCCAGACACTTCACCGACTGAGCCCCCCAGGCGCCCCGAAAAATCTGTTTTAAGATGAATCTCACCCAAGGAATAAATCTTATTTTTTAAGATAGCAAATGTGGCCATCCACCTTTCGATTACCCAAAACGTGTAAGAATTGGTTATGAACACTTAATCTTGAAAAAGGAAATGGTGTCTAAACTTTCTAAGGCTCTTGATACACTAAGCATTTATGAACTGTGCTCTGCCTTAGGGATTTAATTTCTTGGTTAATAGGCCAGCATGAAAATCCCTGCTTAGTTTTGGTTGTATTTTCTTACTAACATGGGAGGAAAGTTCCTTCCTGTGTCTACTGGCCACCTTCCTACTTTCCAAGGGTCCATCCATCTTACGGATCCACCCCAGACCCCTTTGTAAGGACTAGCCCACACCATTGAGCCCGGATAGGAGAGACGCCAAGGAAATAGGAACGTCTTTCCCGATCTGGGGCTTCTCACGACACACACAACATGGCACCTGTGTGCTTCTCCGTGCGTTCGCTGCGATGGGGCAACATTCTTTATTCCAGCACTAAACAGTGAGTCGTGGGTGGGTGATTCCCAAATCGCCTACAACACACAAAAGTCAAGGTTTAAATTCTGAGCAGCCTGGCCACAACACGCAGCCAACTCAAAGGGCTCCCCCGAGGTCTGGGACAGGAGAGAAAGACGCAGCTCGTATGCACCGACAGCAGGGAGGTGACTTTTATTGAAGATGAAGTGTTCCCCTGCAGCAGAACCTCTGATCTGTCCCTAGAATATTCTACAGGTAGTCATATCCTCAGATTGATGAAGAGAAAATAGCACCAACATATTGTATGGACACTTTACAAGTATTTTCAGGGGCGGGGAGGGGGCTGTCTCCCTTCATTATTCACTCGATTATTGAAACGCCTGCATATTTCCAGGAGAGCTGAGTCAGGTAACCCAGGAGAAGGCATCTAGTGTAACATCTGGCACTCAGAGAAAGTGCTTTGAGTTCCAAACAGCTGTTTCGACTTTGCGACACGGTCCACGAAAACGAGGCTGCGTCCAGCGCTGACCACAGATTGTTGTGTCACTGTCGGAGTCGAGGCCGTGCCGACACCAAAAATATGAAAAGCATCCTGAACTGTTTGCTTTTTCTTGTGTAGCGGCGTGATTACACAAAGGCAAAGGGACCCCTAGAACTCCACGGCAGAGAGAGGAATTCTTTTTTTTCCAACGATTTGTAGCTTCTTTGAAAGTCTCATGAGCTAAGGAAGCCACAAGAAGGTCCGCAGAGTCCAGCTTACAAGGAATGAGAAGTTCCCGTTTACAGGTGACGAGACCGAGGCCCACGGTGGGAGGAAGAAAGGTGCCCACGGTCACATGGACAGCGCATGACAGTGTTGGGCCTGGAGTGTCACTGCTGATCCCTGGTAGAGTGGCCTTTCACTAGCGGGTAATTTTGTCACGGGCTAACAGAGCATGACATTGACCTTATTACTAAAGTCAATTACTTTACTAATTATTACTAATTATATTAGTAATATAATATAATATAATATATTATTACTAATATATTATAATATATTAGTAATATAACATAATACTAATATATATTACTAATATATATATAACATATATAGATATATCTATTATATATAGATATAATATATAATATTATATATTAAATATAGATATATCTATAATATATAGATATTATTATATAGATAATATTATATATTAAATATAGATATATGTTATATAGATATTATTATATAGATAATATTATATATTAAATATAGATATGTTATATAGATATAATTATATAGATAATATTATATATTAAATATAGATATATCTATAATATATGATATTATTATATAGATAATATTATATATTAAATATAGATATACCTATAATATACAGATATAATTATATAGATAATATTATATATTAAATATAAATATATATTATATAGATAATATTATACCTATATTATATATAGAGTTATATATTATATATTACATATATATTATATTACACTATATGCATATATAATGTGTATATAATATACATACATATATAATATAATACATATATAAAATATTATATATATCTTCTCAAGGTCAAGTGCCAGGGGCCAGGCTGGGCACGGAGCCGTGCTCCGCAATTGCTTCCCTGATTGAAATGCACCAGCGACAGGGATTCCTCTGGCAGCCCCGTGCTCAGCCCTGACCCAGAGTACACACCAGGCCACCCTCTGCACACGTCCCTCACCTCCCGCCACCCACAGCACCACAAAACCACAAGGCAACAAGGCCGTGGGGGGTGACGCGGGGGAAGTGCAGACACATGAAAAGACCCCGGGTCTGTTTGCTTTTGTCTGGTGAAACTCGACTGCAGCCTAAATCTATTTATCTTGAAAACCCTCAAGGATAACACCAACAGTTCGCAGGAGGGGAATTAGTCAGAGGCAAACATGTTTTCCCAATATCGCCTCAAGAAAAATACCCCCCCCACCCCCACCGCTCTCCAGTTTCACCGTCGTCTATTTTATGGAACATTAGGTCAGGACACTGAGGTCCTGATTTCATCAGAAATTCTGCCACGAGAAATGGCTGCACCGGGCCTGGGAGGACCCCTGGAGTCACCCCTGAATTTCCTTCTCAGACGGAAGAGGGTTTCCAGTATGCCTGCCCCCCTCCCCCACCACCCTTCCCTGCTCTGCCCCCACTTCGGGATCGAAATTTCAGGAAAGAAGCGCTTGCACGATCAAATTCACACTTTCCCAAATCCGTTCAGTACGTATACCTTATGTCCCTTGTAAGGGTATAGGGCCCCTGCCCTGGCGAAGCCCTCACGAAGGAGGCAGTCATGACCCTGCACCCAGCGATGACCCTGCAGGTCACACGCTTTGGGAAGGGACCTATAAGTCAGACTGGGAGTCACAAGGCTCCTTTGGAGGTGGTAGGACATCCACTCCAGGCCCCTGTACCCATGGCCATCTGAGGCCACCTGCTGCCTCGGGCACATTTCCCCCTGGAGACGCGCAGGGGACAACCTGCCAGACTGCGCAGGCAGATCCCAGACTCCTAAGGCAGGGAGGACAGCGAGGAACAGGCACAGCCATGTCGAGGAGGACAGAGAAGCCGGGCACCACTCAAACCCTCCCGCGTCCAGGGGGCCAGCCCCGCTTGTGTGCGGCCAGTCGCGTGCCGGGTCCCCTCCCCGCCAAGCGTGTCTGCTTGCTTTGGCTGCAGCTCGGTCGCTGTCCTGACCGCTGGTCGCCTCTTCCCTGCCTCCTGCCTTTGGGAAACCTCCCATGTTCCCCACACCAGAGGTGGGCAAGGACGCCACAACCCGCTAGGGCGGCTTCGACTCACGGCACCTTGGCAAGGCCGGCGCTCTCACCCGGAACCTTCACGTCACAGCTGAGGAGCTGAGGTTCACGGTGCAGACTTGCCAAGGTCACGTGGCTGGATTTGACCTCAAGCCTCAATGACTCTGAAGTCGGTGCTTGTCCCACTAAACAACCTTCCTCCGTGAATGATTAGAATCACAGAATTTCATTAGCCCTGATCCAGAGGAACTCTACATTTTTTTTATGTTCTTATTTTATTTTTGAGAGAGAGAGAGAGAGAGAGCATGAGAGGGGAGGGGCAGAGAGAGACAGGGAGACACAGAATCCGAAGCGGTCCCCAGGCTCCAAGCTGTCAGCACAGAGCCCGGCGCGGGGCTCGAACTCACAGACGGGGAGATCATGACCTGAGCCGGAGTCCGATCCTTAACCGACTGAGCCACCCAGGCGCCCCAAGAAGAACTTAAAAAGTCCCTCCCTCCCTCCCACATCCTCACCAGCATCTCCATGATAACGGCGACATCTCTTGTGTGTGCGTGTGAGTATATATTCAGGTGGTGCTTCATGACGGAGATAATGATCTCCGAAACTTTGGAAGATCTGGAATTTGATGAGTTCAGTCCTCTTTGCCGGAAGGCTTGGACCTTCCTCGCCGCCCGCCCCCCCTCCCCAAACACTGGGCAGTAGAGTTTCTTCCAGAGACAAAGGCAGACCCTTTAATCATAGTGAATGTTAGGATGTCTCTTTCTGAGGTACAATTTTATCCAATAGGAAACAGGGAGCCATTGAAGGCTTTTAAGAGGGGCAGGCACATGATCTGCTCTGTTCTTATGAAATGGCAGCATGGCAGAGAGCTCTGCAGGCCACCACCGGTGCCCGGAAGACCCCAGGGCCGAATTAAACTAGTGAAGAAGAGGGTGGGGGGAGACGAAGGGGCACTGAGGGGGCGGGGGCTATCTTCTCCATTAGACTACAACTCCAGGAGGGCAACAACATCTCACTCTTGCTCACTGCTCTGAGTTTAGCACCCGGCCCAAACAGTGCTCAACAACGATCAAATTTTGTAGCTACTGTTACAGGGGTCTTGAAGGCATTTTGAGCGTTTTTAGTAAAAGGGAGGTGACTCCTTCTTACTAAAGGGAGGGAAGAACCATTTGGAAGAACTCTCTGTTGGCTGAATAGGTATGAGAGAAGAAAAACCAAGACCAGTCAAGCCCCACACCTAGGGGGTGGCCCAGACCCCGGGGAGGAAACACAAACGGAGACACGCGCGCTGTGTAGACGTGGGGGAGTCTGATGCTGTCGGCAGCGGTGTGAACACAAGTGGACCCGAGTGGGCCATTAGACTCCAGGAACCATGTCAGAACCTTCCAGTTGTCCTGGATAGGGAAAAGCACAATAGGCTCTGGGTGCCTCTCTCCTTGAGTCTCTCTACTCAACCAGTTGTTAATGACTTTTTATTATTATTATTATTATTATTATTATTTGGGTTGGGGGAGAAGGGCAGAGGGAGAGAGAGAGAGAAAGAGAGAGAATCTCAAGCAGTCTCCACGCTCAGTGCCGAGCCCAAGGCGGGGCTCGATCCCACAACCCCGGGATCGCTACCTGAGCTGAAATCAAGAATTGGATGCTCGACTCACTGAGTCACCCAGGCCTCCCTGGATTCCTCTCGTCTTAAGTAGAGTTAAGATTGTGGTAACCTCTTAACCCATAATGACTCCACTTTCTCTTTGCCTGGCAAACAAAGCCCCATTTCTGGACTTACCACCCGAGGGCCTCCATCGCTGCCCCCAGTCTTACCAGCCAGCCTCATCACCCACCACCATATACCCAATTCTAGCTGGGATACTATCCTGGAACAGTAAAGTGACTACTTAAACCGAAAGCATCTAATGTGTCTGCCAATGGGAGATTGCAAATGGATGCAAACTACACCTGATTAAGAGGATACGGACAAACCCATGATAATGAAAAGCAAGAATAAGAAATACAGAGATCGTCCCCCCAGAAAAACCATGAGGTTTGGAGCTTCAAATGTGCATCCCGAATGCCTGTGTGGCACTGGATCCCTAGTGAGGAACTGCCAATCAGCACAGTGTAGACCGTAGACACCCCCACGCATGTGTTGTTAGATCCGGAAACAACTAAGAATAGTAACAAGAGCTAACAGTTCATGCGCACTGTCTGTACTTGGCATCTTCTATGCGATTTATGTCTCTGATTTCCTTGTATGCGATTAGTGTCTAATTTCAGCTTCAAAACAACCCTCTGGCAGAAAATCTGCAATACAGAGAACTCCAGAAACTTCCCTAAAACCGCTGGTCTTTTCGGCGATTGCGGCAATATTTTAGGTTAAACCCCTTTCGTATCAGATTCAGAGACATGTGCTTTCGCTTTGGGATGTAAGCGAGACGGAGCCATCATCACTCCTGGGCCATCAGGCTGTATTTCCCCACAGCATAGGAAGAAGGGGGGCGGGGGGAGTTTCGGAAAGGCAAGGACACCAGCCCTTGGCCCTCCTTCGACCTGATCTCTCCATTTGTATTCGTGTTGTGATTCAGACTACTGGTGAACACTTGGGTGGGGAAAAAACGTTCCACGACTTTCAAAACTAGTGTGGATAAACTGATGTATTCAGTGCAGTCTTACCTTCGCAGAGCGACGTTGGAAAAGGTTCTGCACTCCGATGAAGTGTTTAGCAGGGTGCAGAACACAACAGGTGCCCAATGAAGGGTAGCCCTAGACTTTATTCCCATCACCGGCACCATTACTTCCTTTGTCGTGGCGCTCACAATGCTTTCCGTGTGTGTCGCCTGGGAGCTCCACGCGACCACATGCATTTAACACACGCGAGCAGCAAAGCCTCAGGGCGTTAGTGACCTTTTTGGGACGTCACAGAGCTGATAAGCAGAGGGACCGGGTCGATGCCACGTGTCCACTCGGCTGGGCCACGGAGACCCTGTTATTTCCGGGTGTGTGTCCCAGGGCGTTTCTGGATGAGATCAGCGTTTGAATCCGTAGGCTGAATAAAGCACCTTGCCCTCCCCAGTGTGAGTGAACCTCCTCCAATCTGCTGCAAGCCTGAACAGAACAAAAGGCTGAGGCTAAGGAAGAAACAATTTTCTCTCTCTCTCTCTCTCTCTGCCTGATCGTCCTCAAGCTAGTGCATCGGTGTGCTGGTGCCTTGGACTTGAATTTAGATCGGTTTTGTAGCATCAACTCTCCCAGGTCTTTGCTATCTGCAGATCTGGGACTTCCTGGGCTGGATATGTATGGCTTCTGCTGGTTAGATTTCTCTGGAAAACCCAGACCGGTATTCCAGGCTTTCCACCGAGGCAGGGTCCAGGCCACGTTCTCAACACAACGTGCGTGGGCTTGTGTGGTCTGGCTCTTCTCCACACTTTGAGCCTCAGCTTGCACCGCCCCGCAGCACCCACCCCACCACAGCAAGGTGTCTACTCAGGTGAGGCCAAGGGACACCTGCCTGACCAGCTGACCATCCTCAAACGTGCTGCCATCCCTCCGACCACGGTGGCTGTGCGCATGCTTGTCCCCACCCTGGGACACTTTCCCCAACATACTCCTCTTTGACCCGACTCATGTTGAAGGACATCATACTTGACCCCCGTCCAGGCCAGGTCTCTTGGAACATTCTCGCATAAAACCGTGTGCCTCTCCTTCATAACGCTTATGTCAGTGCGTCAGTATATCCTCAGCCAGCGTGATGATTTGATTAATGCCCGAATCTTCCAGTCATCTATGATCTCCGTAAGGACAGGACCACTGTATCTCCAGCTTCCGGGCAAACCACGGGCATTTATAAATAACTGTTAAGCAAGTAAACAAAGTCCGTTGTCTTTGTTACATTGTTCTCACCACATTCCTGGAATGTGTTTACAAGGTTCAGTTTCTACCTACAGAGAAAGCAGGGGCTGTCCACTTGGCTTGTGAGTATTTGCTCAGAGCTACCTCTAGGGAAGGAGCCACCCATAGAATTCTTTGGGGCCGGGGGAGAGATGATGAAGAATGTTCTCGATGAACAACAGACCTGAAACTAAAATGGAAGGGGCAATGCCTGAAGAAGGCCTGCCGTGAACGCTTCGTCCGCAAGCTGCTGTTCGGCACAAAGCCCCCAGAGCTCCATGACGAGGTCCCTGGAGCCCCTGCCTGTGGCCTCTCTTGAGGTGGCCTTGCCAGAGGACAAAGACGGCCCCACGTGAGGAACACTAGCAGTCACTCTGGGTGACACCCTGATCCTCGTGGGCTGGGAGGTGTCGTCCTCAGAGGTGGTTTCCGGCCAGAGGGGAAGAGGGAGCAGGGACCACAGGGACCCACTTCCTTCCCTCCTGGTGCTGCCCTGTCTCACAGCCTTTTCTCCTACATTCTGCAGGGCAGCTGGGGTCCCGGGACGCTTGAGGACATTCCTCGTGCTGGCAGCTTCCGCCGTCCTGTCGCTCTTTATCTTCCAGCCTGCATTCCCTCAAAGGCCCCCTCCGTTCCCCTACCTGCTGCTTCTCAGACTCAGTTACTTTTTTGTCTGGAGGAGGATGAGCTAAATCAGTCCTCACTCCAAACTCTGAATCGAGAGCTCTGTGATTCAGTTCACTCAGGTGTTTTCACATTTTCTTTTTGGAAAGCGATTCCGTTTTTCCACGTGGTTTGTTTGGCTTAAAACCACACTTTGCTTCCTTTGCTCAGGTCTCTCTAAACACCAGGAAATGAAGACACAAAGATTGACATGGATGCTTACCTTTGAGGTTTGCTTCCAGGATTATTATTTCATCTCGGGTTTTTAATAATCTTGGAAGGCAAGTATTTCAATCTCCCTTTTATAGTTGGAAGACCTAAGGGCTTCCAGGTCGTGACGGGCCAAGTTTGCAATGGATGGCAGATGCTTAAGTGCTGAAGGTCAGCATCCTGCCCGCCCCCGCCCCCCGTCAACAGA
Organism: Panthera uncia; assembly: GCF_023721935.1. Lineage (NCBI taxonomy): Eukaryota > Metazoa > Chordata > Mammalia > Carnivora > Felidae > Panthera > Panthera uncia. Next base: position 30,902,144 of record NW_026057579.1, read on the forward strand.
AGCAAAACAGTAAGAATGCCTACATTTGAAATTGACAAAATAAACGATGTCTTAATAACGATGTTACGCATTAACCGTGTGTATTATAGCTTGTAACACACGTGCGTCCTTTCTCATTTTGACTTCACCCCAGCTCTCTGGGGTGGAGTTGGAAGGTACAGTCATTCGCCACCGACCGTTAAGGAAATTGAGGCTTAAAGAGGCTATAGAGCAAATGCATGTTTGCTCACAGACGCGGCAGTAGAGCTTGACCTTAACCTGTGTCTGCCTGGCTTTATCGCGAAGAGTCCACACAGTAGAGGGAAGAGGGGAGGGGGGAGACAGCGCGTACTGCGGGCTGGCTTTGGAGAGGTCGAGGTGCGGGGGTCCTGCTGACCCGCCTGCCACAGAGTCATTTAGAGCCTGACGAGGGCTTGTGCTGCAGTTTGATCCTGATGCTGAAGGAATTAGATCCTGGTCTAATTCTTACAAACCCTTACAAGTCGCCCTGCTCTCTTTGGCCTCGGAAGATTGGCAGAGCATGGAAAGAATAAAGAGAGGGAGAAGGCACGGTCCCATTTCCATTTTTGCGAGACTTGTGATGTTGAGGATGAGCCTGGATGTTGGAATCGGGAGACCTGGGTCCAGCTCCAGCACTTGAGCTAATTTCCTGGGGCACCTGCCCTCTTTTCCCCCCAGCACCGGGCAAGATGGTCACAAACATCCAGTGGTATGATTCTCTCAACACGTCTATAAGGTGCCTATTACTATTCCTGACTCACTGATGAAGACATTGAAATCCAGGGAAATTAAGAGATCTGAGCCAAATAGCACCGGCATTATGGGAAGCAAGGATCGAAAACTCAGGACTAGTCATGCACTGTCATCAGGCCGGTCGGACCCATTGCTTTAAGTTAAGCTCCTCCTCTATTGGTTCTATCTAGGCACAGTAATGGTTTAAAAGATGGAGTGGGGCTATGTTAATGATGAAGGGGTTAGAAAAAAAATAAAAGAAGACAGGTTCAGGGATATCTACTTTAGTTGTCACGGATGGACACCCAGGGCAATGCTTCTTGGGAGGCATGTCAACCCTGGGCACCTCCGTTCACTCACCTCCAATCAGTACCACCAAATGCCACCTGGCTTCTCCACTGGTTGGCGAGAATGACTTTCACAAGTGGTCACCGTTGATGTCCGTGCTACTCGGGCTACTGGTTACTATCTAGACCTCGGTCTCCCTTCTCTATCCAGCCCCGTTCACTTCCTTCTCAAAACATGTTTTTCTCTCAACTTCAGTACTTGTTTTCTCTTGTTTTCCTCCCAATGTTGTACGTGCTTCTCCCGTTCTTTACATCAAACCTTGAGTGTCGGTTCCTTTCACAGTTTCTTTCTTCTCCCCCTTTTGTTTTCTGTCAAATTCCACTTTGCAGTTTCATCCATTACCAGAGCTATAATTAACTTTTATATTGCAATGGCTCTCAACTCTGTTATTCTAGCCAAGTCTCTTTTCTGAATTCCAAATACCTGAAAGACATCTCCCCACTTGGATTGTCCCAAAGTTCGTTCATTCGCTTCCTTCCTTCCTTCCTTCCTTCCTTCCTTCCTTCCCTCCCTCCTTCCTTCCCTCCTTTCTTTCTTTCTTTCTTTCTCTTTCTTTCTTTCTTTCTTTCTTTCTCTCTTTCTTTCTTTCTTCTCTTTCTCATTTAAATTCAAGTGAGTTGACATATAGTATAGTCTTGACTTCAGGAGTAGAACCCAGTGATTCATCCCCAAAAGTGCCCTCCTTAATGCCCATCACCCACTTAGGCCATCCCCCCACCCCCCTCCCCTCAATTTGTTCTCTGTATTTAAGAGTCTCTTATGGTTTGCCTTCCTCTGTTTTTATCTTATTTTCCTTTCCTTCCCTATGTTCATTTTTTTTTTGTTTCTCGAATTCCGCATATGAATGAAATCATCTATTTGTCTTTCTCTGACTGATTTATTTCGCTTAGCATAATACACTCTAGTTCCATCTGGCAAGATTTCATTATTTTTCATAGCCTAGTAGGATTCCATTATATATATATATATATATATACATATACATATACATATATATATATGTATATAATACTTTTGAGAAAGAGAGAGAGGGACAGAGCATGAGTGGGGGAGGGGCCGAGAGACAGGAAGACGCCGAATCTGAAGCAGGCTCCAGGCTCTGAGCTGTCAGCACAGAGCCCACCGCAGAGCTCAAACGCACAAACCGTGAGACCATGACCTGAGCCGAAGTCAGACGCTTAACCAATGGAGCCGCCCAGGTGCCCCAGGAACTTCCATACTGGTTTTTGGAAGTTTTAAGGAACTTCCATACTGTTTTCCAGAGTGGCTGCACCAGTTTGCATTCCCACCAGCAGTGCAAAAGCGTTCCCCTTTCTTTACATCCTCACCAACATCTGTTGTTTCCTGAGTTGTTAATTTTAGCCATTCTGACAGGTGGAAAGTGGTATCTCATTGTGGTTTTGATTTGTATTTCCCTACCGATGAGTGAGTCTCTTTCATGCATCTTCTCAGGTATCTGCGAGTCTTCTGGATGTCTTCTTTGGAAAAATGTCTATTCACGTCTTCTTCCCATTCCTTCATTGGCTTCTTTGGTTTTCGGGTGCTGTAATCATCAGGACGGTATGGTATTGGCACAACAACAGACACGTAGATCATTGGAATAGAGAACCCAGAAACGGACCCACAAAAATATGGCCAACTAATCTTCAACAAAGTGGAAAGAATATCCAATGGAAAAAAGACAGTGTCTTTAGCAAATAGAACCGGGAGAACTGCAGTCACTGGCAGATTATGAACCTGGACCGCTTCCTGACTCCATACACAAAAATAAATCCAAATGGATGAAAGACCTCAATGTAAGGCAGGAAGCCATTAAAATCCTACAGGAGAAAACAGGCAGCAACCTCTCTGACCTCGGCCACGGCAACTTCTTACTTGACGTGTCTCTGGAGGCCAGGGAAATAAAAGCAAAAATGAACTATTGGGACCTCCTCCGGATAAAAAGCTCTTGCACACTGCAGGAAACAATCAACAAAACAAAGGCCACCTATGTCATGGGAGAAGACGTTTGCAAGTGGCATGCCAGATAAAGGGCTAGTATCCAAAATCTATAAAGAATTTACCAAAGTTACTCTAATCTCAATACAGCTAAACGCCTCTAGTCCCCGAATGTCTCTTCCTCCTCTCTTCCATGATGGAAGGTGACACATCAATCGAGAAGTCCATCTGGAAATGGAGGTAGATGCTGGGCTCCCCCTCCTTTGGCCCTCACTTTTTGTCACATAGGAGGTCCTGTGGCTTCTGTCCCGAATCTTCTCAGACTCTCTCCACTTCTCTCCATCCTCACTGCCTCCAAGTTAGTTCATTCACGCTGCCATTGTCTCTTACCAGCTGCCTTGCAGCGGTCTTTAAATGGGCTTCTTTGCCTTCCTTTCTGCTCCGTTGTCTGTCCCCTCTCTGCTCTGCAAGCTGTGACTTCTGGGCATGTCTCTTCCCTGCTCTCTGGTACCCAAGTGCATGGCTCCCAAGCGCATGAGTGATGCAGACCTCTCAGGGGAGCTCACGTCCCTTCATGGCCCATCCTCTCCCCTTTCTAGCTTGATCTTTTCTGACTTTTCACCTGCAGTTCAGTTTCCAGACATTCCACACATCTAGCAGCTCATGAATTTTCCAGGGTCCCACACTTGTGCTTTCTAGCACCTGTCGTCCTTGGTACTCAAATGCTCCCACCTGCCTTTTCTTAGCTGGCTGGCAGGTAGCCTTCGGATCTCAGTTGAGACATCGCTTCCTCTGAGAAGCCCTCCTAGACCTCTTCTTCCGCCCCCAAGGCTCAGTTAGAGGCCTTTCCCATGTGCTCCCATAGCGCCCTGTGCTTATACTTACCACAGTATTTAGCACGTTCTTTTTTAATGATCCCTTTATTCTTCCTGTCTTCCCCTATGCTCTGTATGCAGAGGCCGGATTTCACTCATGGTTGTAAGTCCTGCCCATAAAACAGTGCCCAGCACAATTACTTTCTGGAATAAATGAGCAGATATGTGAACTTAGCGCGGGTTTGCTATACACAGTCATGTTCTTATGGCTCATTCTCTGCCTGCTTCACCCAACAAGTCAGGGCTCAGCAGATCAAGATAGCTCATAATTTCAGACCCTGAAAGCCGTGGGAACCACATGAGTTCCTATCACCTGATGACTCATGTCTACCCCAAGTTATATTTTTAATTTTCAGATTCAAAGCAGTAAGCATGTTACTTGGGTAACTCAAACCTCAACTCAGCCCTGACTAACTACCTGTATTTGCATCATTTCCCCCACTGTTAGCTCCTTTTCTTGATTTGAGACTCTCAACCCTACTGTTTATGGTGGTTATGTAAATAAGAAGTCAATACCCCTACTTCCCAAAAGCCTACAAGACAGAACAGCTCCCTCTCCTGTCCTCCAGAGCACCCTGAGTCTATTTCCAGATATTATTGGGCTTTGCTCCCTAAGGGCCTATTGTGCACTATAGTAGTTTTCAAGGGATTTAGTCTGAGAAAATAACCTGTAAATAAGAAGTAGAACTTGACTTTCTAATCTCTCTCTCTTTCTCTCTCTTTTTTTTAAAAAAAAATTTTTTAACGTTTATTTATTTTTGAGACAGAGAGAGACAGAGCATGAACAGGGGAGGGTCAGAGAGAGAGGGAGACACAGAATCGGAAGCAGGCTCCAGGCTCTGAGCCATCAGCACAGAGCCCGACGCGGGGCCTGAACTCACGGACCGTGAGATCGCGACCTGAGCCAAAGTCGGCCGCTTAACCGACTGAGCCACCCAGGCGCCCCTCTCTCTCTTTTTTTAAAGCCATCTGCAGCTGTAGATTTTGTGCCAACCAATCCCATTCTTTCATTCCATCAGCAAACGTTGTGTGAGTGTCAAACACGCCATCAGGAATTGAAGACGCAGAGATGACGCAGACCCGGAGTTTAGTCTGAGGTCTGAGTCCGAGCTGAGCACAGTTCCATCAAGAAGATCATTATTATAGTCGAACAATCTGTTCGCTCATATGTCATTACTGTACTAAACTACAGACCCTGGAACATTCTGATCAAAGAGAAACCTTGCCTATGACTGTTTGAATGAACTCCTGTCAATTATTTTGTGTTAACTTGTTAGAATTTTGTTATGGTCGTTATTTGTTTATTCCATAAAAGGAAAAATAAGGCAACAAAAAAAATCGATCTGTGATCCTACACTTACAAGTCTTCATTTGCCAGTTCTCTTCTTTGATTCTGTGGTCTGGACCGAGACAGTTGCTCTGGGGCTGGACAGCACAGATAGCTTTTCTGATTTTGCTACGACAGCAAGAGTCAAAGAAAGTTCTAGATAAAGTTCTACTCTTCCCTTCAATCCTAATTTCCCGCCCCCCCCCAAACTAGACTGAAAAGCGGGAGAATTTAGATGAAAATGTAATGTGAGAGATAATTTTTTCCTCTCCTTTTAGAGAGAAAGTAGACTGATGCTTAGAGAGGGGCAGTGTCATGAGCCACACAACACAGTAGTGTTGGAAGGGGAATTATGGAGATGCAAACCTATGTCTTCTTCTCTTCGTCCTCTGTCCAAAAATAACAATAAGAATGACAGGGAGAATTTAGGAGCAATCAGCGAATAGTCCAGATGGGGTCAGTAAAATATTTGGGGTCTTTCGTTTGATGGCCAAAATTTGATGGATGAAGTTGGCTAAGTCATGGGAAAAAAATGGGTTAGGCAGATTTGAACTCATTCCTTTCTATTTTTGTATCTCCTGACCAAAGCACACTTACTCCAGATCTATCTGTTCAACTACCTACTAGTCATCTCCACCTGCATATTTCACAGACTTGTCCCAATCTTAGTCATTATCTCCATACCACACCACCACTAGAGCAGATCTCACTCAGGCGACAGAGCCAATGGCCAAGCCAGAAATCTACAAATCTCCTGCCCCCTTCTCCATTGTCCCTCCAAACAATCCAGTTTCAATACATTGGCCAGTCTGCATTCCTAGTGAAAATTACAAGATCACACAGTTGGAATCAGAGGAAAAACTCACGACGATATCGCTGTATCTCAGGACAGACCATCTACTGCTATTTTGTGTTGCCCCCTTTTGACTACTTATTCCTTCTTTAACAGCCATGCCTATCAAGCAGTCCTACTGGATGTCTAACCCAGCTCCATCCTCTTGTGTTTAAAATCACTTGATTTTGTTATTTTCTCGTTGAGTGAAGCAGAAATGCGGGACAGTAAAAGTGAAAGTTCGAGGCCATGCGGTTACAAAGGAAAGTGATGTGAGTACTTTCCTGTTCAGAACTTCACCAACTTTGTGAACCCTCTCATGAATAACTACAGTTTGAGAAAGAGTTTCCCTGAGTGAGTTAGAAGCCACATGATGGGAGGCACTGAAGACAAAATGGGGAAATGATTTTTAGTGAGCTCTGGGTGGGCTTCGAAGAAGAAACATTGCATTTTAACCTTAAAGTACTATAAGGTTTCAAAATTTGTACTGAGCATAAAAATCATATAGGGAGAACATAATGGCCCAAGAGCCAGAAAAACATCAGACAGATTTAGACACTCAGTCTACTGTAGTTAGATACAAACTCCTTTGGACTGGGCAGGAAAGAAGAGAGGAATTTCGCAAAAATGATGGGAAAGCAAGGGTGGAAAATTGGGTTAAACAAAATAAAATGGTTTAGTATGTACCATGAATATTTATGATCTATGTTAATGTAAATTTTTGTTGTATATTTATTATTATAAATTATATATTGTACATATGTATAATTATAGTATATGTATCTATATGTTATTTATAAAACTTAGATGAATGGCTAATTGAAAAGATTCTAAGTAAAAAACTTAGAGGCCAAGTGCCAAATGAAAGCAGAATCCAGAGATAAGAAGTAAAACATCAGCTCCCCCTGGGGGCACCTGTGCTCCTCCTCTGGAAGTAACATACACCTCTTAATAGTCTCAAGGGTACTGAGGCAGTGCCTAGGGACTGAACAAGGAAAATAGCAGATTTAAAACTCCTGCATGAAGCCAGGATAACCAATAACTATATCCTTAATCAAAAAAAAAAAAAAAAAAAAAAGTAAGATAGAAAAATTACCCTCTAGAAAGAGCACAATAAAACCTGTCTGTCCACCTTTGGTTTTGAATGCTGGAATTGTGTGGGTGTTGGGGGCAGGGGGAGAGAAAGGAAGAAATACTCCCAGAGAATTATTAACCATCAGTTGGACCTCAGGTATCTTTGGGGTCTGAAAGACCTGTATTCCAAAACGGTCCAAGCCAAGAATTTTATGCAATCATCGTAGGTAGTCTACTTGGGCTCCTGGCAGAAACAAAAGCAGGGATTTCCTGACGTGATTCGGGAACTCAAACCAACTTCAAATAATTCGAACAGATAACATTTCAGGGCACAGTAAAAACAAGAGAAACAGTACACCCACACACAAGGGAACTGGGCACCATGGTGAGAGTCAAGCCAAAGAAGCTGACAATATATTATATGACGTATGAAAAGAATTCAGACGCTAAACTTCATATGAGTAGAAATGTACACAAATATGCTAAGATAAAAAGAAGCGATCAAAGATAGGATTAAGAGATAGTTTTTTTTTTTTTAAATGGCCAGGTAGATTTGGAAAAAATAAAACAACAACATTTCTAGAAATTACCATCATAATAATTCAAAGTAAGTTGGCCAGCGGATTAAACAAGCTGAAGACTGATCAGCCATAATGATCCATCATGCAGCATAGCAAGACAAGCAGCCATAAATCTTTAAATAAATGGCAAAAGACACAAAACGAGGAGGTGCCACATAAATCAGAGTCCCCAAAAGGCTTTTTGTTGTGAAAAGGGGAAGAATCAAAACTTAGAATCCTAGTAACTTAAATTTTTCAGGACTGATGAAAAACTGAGTCTTCATATTCAGTCAGCCCAACATACCTCCAGAAGGATCAATTTAAAGAAGCAATCTTGCCATCTGGACACAGTTTAGTAAAACCAAAAGCTGCTGGAGACAAAGAGAAGAAGGTAAAAATATCAGAAGGGCAGGATAGATTTCTTGCTGAGAAAGGATAATTGAGCCAACAGTCACTCACTACCAGTGATGGAAACAAAAAAACCAGAACGTGGGGAAGATGTTCCTGCACATTGGTAAAAGATAATTAACTGCCAGCAAAATATCTTTCGAGCATAAGAGCAAAATTTAAAAACCGGATATACACAAGCCTAATAACCTTTACAACCCACAGACGTGAACTAAAATTTCAAAATATACTCTTCAGAAAGAAAAAAAAAAAGGCCCCAGAAGGAAGGTCTGAAAAGGACGTGGAAAGGGTGACCAAAGAAAATGGTGTGAGTACATCTAATCTGAAACTGATGATGAAACAATAGGACCTAATTCATAAAGTTAAAAAAAGGGAGAAGAGAAACTAAAATACTGTTAATGGTTATGTTGGGAAAGGGTAGAGTGGAAATACAAAAATAAGAGTTTTTTAATTGCCTGGGAGACAGACAAAGCTATTAATTAGCCTTGTATTCTGCCAGCTTAATTCGCCTTATTGTCATTTTCTAGGATAATCAATGGGAAGACGTAGGCCATTTACTCTCCAAATCAGTAGAAAGGATGATGAAAAATAATACTTAATCAAGAAATAATACTTAATCTTAATTTCCAAAGGAAAACAAGAAAGAAAAATTTCAATAGGCAAAAAGTGTGACAAGTGGAACGCCGGAAATAAACAGAATTTACAAAATCACTTGAAGCTTATTCATCATAACATGACAATATAAAAATTACTAGAGAATAATTGAATTATGAAACACAAATATGTTCCTGACTCTTACCTGAGACACAAACACACAGAAATACTCCTCTTTACAAAAATGTATCTTTTAAAATAAGAAAAACAGAACATTGAGCTGAACAGACTGTGAAAACCCTTGAATCTGCTGATGCTGAGCTTGAATGCTGCAATTTTTTTGCTCAGTCATTTTGCCCCAAAGAGACTCGCTCTTATCGCTTAGAGCCCTGTGTTCTCGGTGATCCCTTTTTCTTCACGGACATCTTAGGGCGAGGTTTCAAGTTCTTCTATCTAGTATAGCTGACCTCATACTATCTTGAGATGCACTCAATGCTTCACTGCCTCTCTGCAGAAATGTCACAGCCTCCCTCCTTCTTTGCCTCCCCAGACGGATGCCAGCAGCCATGGCTTCTTTTATGATCTGTCCCCTGGGAGACAAAAACCAGCTGGGCTTAGCAACCGTTTTACCAAGACCTCAACTTTGCCACCTCTGTGCACGGAGACTTCACTGTGGACCCTGCATCAGCCCCCTGGACACAACGCAGTCCCAGCTGTGCCCAAGGGCGTCACAGCAGTTTCCTGAGGCAGGGCTGGGGGAAGAGCTCTAGATGCCAAGGTCAACATTCTGATTTTGATCCTGCCTTCTATTATGCCTCAACTTCCTGAACAGCAGATTGCTGTTCAGTAACAGTAACAACTGTTACCAGTGGCTTTGTCCCATCCAACCCAGTCGAACACCTTATGGTATGACAGTTTTATGTTCTCTGTTTCCCAGGTTAAGAACAGAAGCTTCATGAGGGAAACCATTCTTCTAAAGCGTGCGAAGACAGGGAATGATAGAGACGATTTCTGAAGCCAAATCTCGTGTTCCTGTCCCTGCACCGAGATGCCTTGTTGGCTCACACTGATGTTGGGAAAACCGAATGAAATATGTTCAGAAATGATTCTGGATTCATCAAGCACCAGGCAAGTATCTGTGACTGTCATTAACCCCAAATCTTGTTTGCCACGAGTAGGAATTCCGCCTGGGCAACGTTAACCTATAAGCACCTACACACTCCCTGATTGAAGGAGGGTATACCAGCAAGGCTTCCTCCCCTCCAGCATTAACATCTTCAAACACTGATGTCCAACCACAGGACAGAAAGAGCATTGTCGGTCACTGTAGGGCCCTATTCAAATGCAGGAAACCAGGGGAGAGAGCCGACCTTTAAACTTCTCCAGCCAACTTCTCCAGCAACCTGTTCTATTTATTTTATTATGTATTAATCTAATTGTTTGTTTGTTTGTTTAAATTTAACTTATTAATGATCTTATCCAGACTTGGTGAGCTTTATGCCCTACGTGCCAAAAGCAAAAGCGTAATCAAATAATCTGATTTAAAAGAGAATGGAGGATTGATCTGATTGTTACAGGAGTGCTTCGCAAATAGTAGTAAGTCACATTTATCAAACGTGTGCTTTCCTTAAGCCAGACATTATCTCATTTAGTCATCTTTATTTAATGTTCACAATGACCTTCCACTAGGTAAATATTATTGTTAGTGTTATCTCTGTTTTATAGCTGGGGAAACAAAAGCTCAGAGAAAAGATAGAACTTTCCCAAGGTCAAGATTCAAACTCAGGGTTGCCTGATCCGGGATCCTGCGTGTTCTTGACCATTGTGCCATTAATGTCAAGCGTAAGCTGCTGGTTACACAGGCAAGTCCTCTCCAGGTAGGTCGTGGTTTCCTGGGTTCTCAAAAGACTCCTCCGTCAGTGCCAGGAGGGCCCAGAAGACCCAGTGGTTGCTTTGACAGCCCAGAAGGACTGCTGGTGGCCTGTCCAGGCCAGCTGGACACTTCCCAGATCCTCTGCCTCAGCAGGGTGACTCTGAACTTTATTGCCATAACTGTTTGCTTATTTTTCTGAGGAATGACACAGAAATTGGCCCAAGGCATGGATCGTGTCAAAAGTTACAGAAAACCTAATATTGGCTGCAAGTACAGACTTCTACGTGGTTTACAAATGGAGAATAAATAGCAAAAGTGAAGAAAGGGGAATACAGGGAAAAAATGCCTTCCTTAATTGTCAGAGACACATAAGAGATGACTAACAGGAAATGCTGGGAGGCAAGGTTAAATACTAAAAGGGGAGCATCTCAGCAAAGATCTTTATCACTGAGAACTCTTTTCCTTTCATTCTGGGGTTCTGAGGCTAAAATAAGGAGCCGGTTCCAAGAGACCTGTTTTCTTAAAGGGCAAAGAGCAAATATATTGAAGGTTTCCTGACGCCTTTGGCAGTGATCTAGAGGGAAAGTCCTACTCCTGCTGCATTGATGTGCATACACTTAGCAGGAGGGTCCTGGAGGGGCCCTGGCGATCAGAAAAAAACATGCAACTGAGTTAAGAAGCCAGCTTGACCCCTTTGGAGCATCCATTTCCTAACTTAAAATTAGAATAATGTCTTCATATGGTCATTGTGAAGACGAAAGGAGACAACGTCTAGAAAGAAAAGAAAACTGTAAAGAATGCTGCTGGTTATATAAAGGATTGGCTGTGACCAAATCCTTCCACCTCTCTTTGGCCCAAGAACTGAATACAGCATCGAGCTCACAAGTCTACACTAATAATGATATATGACTAAAACACACACTTAGAAGTTGCAATAAAAATGTTCAATGTCCCAGTGTTATATAATACAATAAATAATTTACTGATGTGATCTCTTCAGGGATCACAGCATTTTTATGCCTTGCTTTTCTGAAATGGCACTTCTTAGGTCATCAAAATTCACTCTTCATTTCAACTTCGGTTTCAATCTCTATAATCGAAAGCGACCACAGCCACTCTCGGCAAATGCAAAATCACAAATGATTTCTGATAATTTTTCTTTTTCAGAAGGATCTTTCGGCTGATGCAACCGTGACTAGAGCTATTAAAAAGTATTTATAGTTCGGGATAATACTGATAAATTAGTTTGAAATAGAAACTGTAATACATCGAGAGCTGATGGTTCGTACACAACTTTTATAAAAATATTTAACTTTTTATGTGATCAATTTTCATGAATCATCAGGAAAATGCAGATCAAAACCACAAGAGATAGGGCCGCTTCAGTGGCTCAGTAGGTTAAGGGTCCAACTCTTAAACCCGTGGTTCGTGGATTGGAGCCCCATGTCGGGCTCTGCATTGACAATGAGGAGCTTGCTTGGGATTCTCTCTCTGCCTGTCTCCCTGCCCCTCCCTTGCTCACATTCTGTCTCTCCCTCTCAAACTAAATAAATAAACATTAAAAAAATAGTAAAAACTACAAGAGATATCACCTCACATGTATTAGGATGACTATTATCAAAAAGACAAAAGGTAACGAATGTTGACAAGGATATGGAGAAAAAGGAACCATCGTGCACTGTTGGTGGGAATGCAAATGGGTACAGCAATTATGGAAAACAGTATGGAGATTTCTTAAAAAATTAAAAATAGAACTACCGTACGATCCAGCAATCCCACTTCTGAGTATGTATCCAAAAGGAAATGAAATTGATGATTTTGAAGAGACATCTGCCCTCCCATGTTCATTGTAACTTTATTCACAATAGCCAAGATATGGCAACTACCTAAATGTTCATCAACAGATAAATGGCTAATATATATATAAAACACACACACACACACACACACACACACACACACACACACAAGTGGAATATTATCTAGTCTTTAAAAGGAAAGAATTTTGCCATTTGCAAGTACATGGATGAAATTAGTGGACATTGGGACATTGTGCAAAGTGAAATAATCTAGGCACCGAAAGACAAATACCGTGTAGTTTCACTTGGATGGGGAATCTAAAACAGCCAAACTCATAGAAGCAGAGAATAGAACAATAGTTTCCAGAGATGGTGGGAGGAAGAAATGAGAAGACATTGGTCAAAGGATACAAAGTTTTAGTTGTACAAGGTGAATGAGTTCTGGAGATCTAATGTACACCATGGTAAAAATCATTAACAATATTGCATTGCATTCTTGAAATTTGCTAAGGGGATACACACACACACACACACACACACACACACACACACAGATAACTATATAGAGGTTATTGATTATTTAATTTAATGGTGGTAATCTTTCCACAATGTGTACATATTCCGTTGTATAAAAGTTAAGTATAAGCAATTTCTATGTCAAAGATATCTCAATAAAGTTGTCAAATAAAAAAACAAAATAGAATATTTAATTTTAAACAATATAGGACTGTTACTTCAATATGGAGAAATCATTTATAGGAAGGTATTGTTGGCGATTTCAACGACTTTCACAAAACGGGACAGTAAACAAGAGAATGACCACCGACGGGTCCTGGTTTGCCTAAGACCATCCCAGATTCAGTCCTGCACCTCTTAGTTCTGGAAAACTGCTTTTTTTTTCTTTTTTGGGTAATCTTAGTAAACTACATAATGGCTCTACCATCACAGCTTTTTTGATGTATCTCAAAGAGATTTTCTAGTGGAATCCTGTTAAAATGAGGCATAACTCCGTTAGTATTTTACATGAACTTAATTTCAAATACAAGATGATACAATGTCACTTGGGTATTTCCTCTGACATTTTCTACAACGCATGGAGGTCATACAAGAAAACGAAAAGTGGCTTTACGATGTGTGCAGAATTTACGACACCTCCTGCTCATGTAGTCTATCACGTTATCTGTAATTGTAACACAATTCATTTCAAAATTGTCTTACTCATCACAAATTCATTCATCTGAAGTTTCCTATTAACAGTAGTGTTCTTTTTCATCAAATGTAGTAGTCAGTACATTTAATTTCTATTTCTAGGCCTACGGATATTTTCTTTGTTCTGTTGCCACAATTTTCAAAACCAGAGATTTTAAACTCTTTAAGGAGCTCTAATAACTGCCTTATATGTTTTATCGCAATGTTCCTATGCCTACTTTTTATTGAAGTGAAATTCACGTAGCATATAATTAACTGTTTGGAACGATATGATTCATTAGCAGTTCGTGCATCACAATGGTGTGAAACCACCTTTCTATAGTTTCAAAACTTCGATCACCCCAGAAGAGCCCCACATACATAGTAAGCATTAGTTTTATTTCCTGACCCCTGTACCTTGGAAATTATCAATCTGTTTTCTGTCTGGCTGAACTTACTTATTCTGGATATTCCATATAAAAGGAATTACGCAACATGTGACCTTTTGTAGCAGGCTTCTTTCACTCTGCATAATGTTTTCAAGGTTCATCCAAGTGGTAGCGTGTGTCAATTTTTCATTCCTTTTGAAGATGGAATAATTGTATGTGTGAACCACAATTTGTTCATCCACTCATCCATGATGAACATTGGCCTGTTCCCACTTTTTCATTTTTGTGAATAGTCCTGCTATCTCGACAGTTGTGGAAAAGTATTTGTTTGAATGCCTGTTTTCAATTCTTTTTGGTATATATTATGGGTCGAATTTCTGGGTCATTCGGTAATTCTATGTTTAACTTTTTGTGGAACCACTAAAGTATTTTCCAGAGGAGGTGCGCCATTTTACATTCCCCCGGCAGAAGTTCCTATTTCTTCACATTCTTGTCAACATTTGTTATTTTCTCTTGTGTGGGTTTTTTTGTTTGTTTGTTTGTTTTTGGTTTTTTGCTTTTTGTTTTTGGGTTTTTTTGTAATAGCTACCCTAGAGAAGTAATCCTCGATGTGGTTTCAATTTGCATTTCCTTAATGCCAGTGCTGTCGAACATTTTTTCATATTCTGGTTGGACATTTGTATATCTTCCTTGGAGAAACATCTAATCAAGCCTTTCTGACCATTTGGGGGAGATTGTCTTGTTGCTGTTGAGTTGTAAGAGAGTTCTTTCTACATTCTGGATACTAAACCCATATATCAGATATATGATCTGTAACTAATTTTTCTCATTCTGTAGGTTGTCTTTTCACTTTCTTGATAATGTATTTTGATGTGCAAGTGTTTTCAGTTTTTACAAAGTCCAAATTCTCTTTCGTTGTTGATGTTTTTGATGTCAAATCCAAGAACGCATTGTCAGATCAGAGGTCATGAAGATTTGCCCCAATGTTTTCTTTTGTTAGAGGTATCTGTTCCCATTAGTTGTTTTATTTCTTATATTTAGGTCATTGATTTATTTTGAGTTAATTTTTGTATATGGAGACAAGTAGGGATCCAACTTCATTCTTTTTCCAATGGTTTTCTAGTTGTCCCGACACTATTTATTTAAGAGACTGTTCTTTCCCCCATTGAAATGGCTTGGTATGCTTGCTGAAAATCAATTCACCATAAATGTTTGGGTTTTTTTCTGGGGTCTCAATTCTATTCCATTGGTCTCTATGTCTATCCTAACGTCACTACCATGCTGTTTTGATTACTATAACTTTGTAATGAGTTTTGAAATTGTAAATGTGTGAGGCCGCCAACGTTTTTTTTTTTTTTATTTTTTAAATATCGTTTCGGTTATTTAGGACCCCTTGAAATCCCATATGAATTTGAGAATCAGCTTTCCCATTTCTGCAACAACAGCAGAAGCCCTTGGAATTTTTATAAGATTGCATTGATTCTGTAGATTTCTTTGGGTGAGAGGGCTCTGTCTCCTTCACAATGGTAAGTCTTTGGCTCCGTGAATACGGGATGTTTTTCCACTTATCTAAGTCTTCTTTAACTTCTTCCAGAAATGTGTTTTAGTTTCCAGTGTACAAGTCTTTTACTTCCTTTGCTAAATTTATCCCTAGGTATTGTATTCTTTGGGGTGGTATTTTAAGTGAAATGATTTTCTTAATTTTTGTTTTCAAATCTCCATTGCTGATGTGCAGAAACGCAACTGATCCTTGTGTATTGATCTTGTATCCAGCAACTGCTAATTTTTTATTGGCTTTAATAAGCACTTTTTGTGAGCACTTTGAGATTTCCTATATATTGAACGTGTCACCTATGAATAGAGATAGTTTTACCTTTTCCTTTCTGATGTGGAATATTTTTTTTTTCTTGCCTAACTTTTCTGCCTAGATTTCCAGCACAATGTTGAATAGCCATACTGAGGGGTCTAGAGCACTGCAAGTTGATACTTTATGTAATACTTAGGGGAGATTTTTCCTTTTTTTTTAAATTTATTTATTTATTTTGAGAGAGAGAGTGCAAGCAGGGGAGGGGCAGAGACAGAGAGAGAGAGAGAATCCCAAGCAGGCTCTGCACTGTCAGCACAGAGAACGATGTGGGGCTCGAACTCACAAATGGAACCCTGAGATTATGACCTGAGTAGAAACCAAGATTCGGACACGTAACCAACTGAGCCAGCCAGGTGCCACATGATAGCTTCTTTCCTGTACGCCCACCGACTTTCGGACTCATCTAACATTTAGAAATCTCCTTAATGAAGAGTTTTGGTGCATTTTGAATTCATTTGTTAAAATATATAAAAATTGCCACGCCTTCAGATATTTGCACTAACACTTGACTGACATCAGGAAAGGTTGATTTCTGGGAGGCAAATTTCAAAACTAAAACAAAGGGGAAAAAAGAAAGCTTTAAAATAAGTAATCGGAACCAAAATATGTATATTGAAATGTAAATAAAGCCAAGGACTAAATTTTTCCATATGAGCTATGTGATCTTGTAAGGGTACTTTTCAGTTGTGATAACTTTTTTAAACTAGCCATTCAATAAAACGAGCTTAAAACCAGCTTCCTAGTCACCATAGTGCAAAGAATTAAGCCAGGACCTAAAAACAGAAGCATCGTCAATCATAACGTTCTCGTTAAAATAGGTCTAAATAAATACTTTTAGTTAAAATATTTTCTTGAGTTGAAAAAAATGAATCCTTTAAAAACTATGTATCTTACCTTTTAAATGCCAATGCGTAAAACACATGCAAATTAGTTAAAAAGAAATACAAGAGTATATTGGGGTATAGGCTCAAATATTCTTTCCTATGGGGGTTGAATGATCAAAAGGCTTAGAGACCATTGCCAGAGATATTTATGTTCGTAATTTCTCTCTACGATCAGACCATAAAATCGGAGAAATCGGTTTTTGTTTCCGATTCTTTTTGAATCCTCTGCAGCACATGGCACAATGCCTGGCAGGTGGCAAAGTATCAGTAATTATCTGCCAAACAAATGAAAGAACAAACACATGAATTTGGTGTTGCTGATCTACAAGTAATGACTGACTACCCCGCTACCAACTCTCAGTAAGGAAACTGTTTTCACTCTTTATTTTTGTGTTTTTACCTATTTTTGAGAGAGAGCACCCACTAGTGGAGGAGGGGCAGATGGGGGGGGGGGGTGTGGACAGAGGACCCAAAGCGGGTTCCGTGCTGACAGCAGAGACACCAACGTAAGGCTCAAACTCAGGGACCATGAGATCATGACCTGAGCTGAAGTCAGTCGCTCAGCGGACTGAGCCCCCCAGGCGCCCCAGAACTGTTCTCACTCTTACTACCCTATCTTATTGCAAGACAACTGGAATCATGGAGCCCACATGGCTTTCCTTCCAACTTCCTCTGTTACTCTGGCCCTCCTGTCAAAATGTCTGCCATATTTTCTCTACCTTGGAGGTTGTACTAAATATATGCTAATTTAATGCAGAAATATTTCCATAATGAGACATGATTCGAATATTCCCATAGCAAACAAAAGCCATTAAAAGTTAAATGAGTATTCCAAGAGAAAAAGAAACAATAAATCTCGGGGCGCCTGCATGGCTCAGTCAGTTGAGCATCCAACTTGGGCTCAGGCCATGATCTCACGGTCTGTGAGTTCAAGCCTTGCATCCGGCTCTGTGCTGACAGCTCAGAGCCTGGAACCTGCTTCGGATTCTGTGTCTCCCTGTCTCTCTGCCCCTCCCCTGCTCACGCTCCGTCTCTCCATCTCTCTCAAAAATAAATTAAAAAAAAAAAAACACTTTAAAAAAAGAATCAATCTTCAAAGAAGGCAATAGAGATATTTTTTTCTGCCTTTCATTTAAAAAGCTACTCTGTAGGGGTCTTTCCCTTCATCCTGTGGGTGTTAGAGGACACCCCAAACTGACAGCCACAGAGGGCTGTCCACTAGCTGACGTGCACTAGTCAAAAAGTGCACATTTGGGACGCAGGTGTGTGCCGGGAGAAGAACTCTTCTGGAACGTTGTGCAGGCAATGGCTTCCTGTGGCAGGAAAGATTTTAAATTTTCAGCACGAATATGTCAGCCACTCAGAGTGATCACTTCCCAAACCCCTTTGCTCGCGCGTTGCTCTGAAGGAGAACACGATGCAACAAAGAAGTTTTACACAAAGTATACATTTCTGTGGCTGAATTCCTGGTGAGGAAGACGCTTATTTTTAGCACCGTCAGAATAGATTATTAGAACCAACTCTCCCACCAAGGACGAGCTGAAAATGAGGACACTTCCTTGAAAACATGAAACCGCCCCCCCCAAAAGGGTGAGATAACCATACACATAAATGCAAAGCGTGATGAAGACGGAAAGACGTCACCGCACTGCCATTCCTTTCTTTTTTTAATCGAAACTCTGAATTTCAAGTCGTGTTTTGGATGATCTAATCTAACCCCTGCCGCTAAAGTCGTTGACTGCCCTGCTCCACATTTTCCAGGGCCTTCCCATTTCCCTCAAGGTATGGAACAAAGCCCTCAAAATGGCTCACCTGGGCTGGCTCTGCCTTCTTCAGCCTCAGCACCCCCCTCCTGCCACCAGGAAGTGGCACCTTCAGGCTTTGGTAGATACGATTTCTTCTTTCTGGAGCATCGGTTTTGTACCTAAGCCCTTTGCCCGAGATGTCCTAACCGCTCTCTTGGAACCCAGCTTCGGTGTCTCGTCCACCCAAGGCAGTTTTAGGAGCCCAGCTTCTGCGTGTTGACAGTGTCCACACTGAATTCTGCTGGGACACACCATCCACATCGGCTCACCGCCCTGTGGCCCACACAATAGTGCACATTCGCCGGGCCGGCCACAGAACAAGTGTAAATAATTAGTGAAAGGGTCAAGGAACAAACTAATGAAGGAATCAGAGCCACAGAAGTATGTTGATTTGTCTTTCTGCTCCCCCAGATGCAGAAGTGAGGAGAAGGAGTGACTTTTTGTGACCGGGTTAACGCCTTTGCCTCCTTTGACGTTTCAGGGGGCGAAATCCACACCCCGACGTCGGTCTTTCGTGTATCCGTTCATGCAACAGATATTTATGTGTTACCCGCTCTGTGGCGCACATGTTCCTGAATTGAATCCTGTGACAGTGGTGATATTAGACAACGTTTAAACCGTTTTCATGGGGTTCGACCCCCCGTAACCACTGTAGGGGGAAAAGTGCCTCTCTCTGGTCGCAGCCTAGTGGGAAATCGGGGCGTACACACGAAAAGTTCTGGTATGTACTAAGCACTCCTGAAATGATCCTCTTTTCAAAGTTATACCAAATAACATACCAACAGCTCTTGAATCAGCAAAGCGTTTGCCTCAAATCCCTCTGCAATCAGCCTGTAAATCAGGCTATCGAAAAACCAGTTTAACGCAAGGCGGATCATGGACAATGACGGTATCTCTGAACCAATGGAGAAACCATTTGCCCACACCTGTCTGCTGAACAAATGGAGTGGTGGGTATATTTTCGAACCATACTCTACATAGGTTATTGTATCGAAGACATAATGAGTACTGACAACATAACAGATGCTTGACGTTGACTGAGAGCAGTCCCTGTCCCCGCTCAAGGGACCGGAAGCTCAAGTTTTATGGACATCACAGAGAGAGGATGGAAGTTCTCGGAGGGAAGGTGCGGGCCAGCGGTGAAGCAATCCCAAATGGCTTCTGCCACAAATGAATCTCCAGGACCCTCGGGGCTGGTTTCTGTAGAAAGCCAGCAGAAATGAACTTAAAAAGGTGTTTTTCTTGTTAAAATCCTACCATAATGGCTCTCTGAGTTTCCTTCCAGACTGCTACCTCATTGACACAGCTGGAAGGCTTGGAAACGGGTCTGCGTGCCCTCTTTTGATCCCTTTCATTCCCCACCAGAGTGCTGTGAAAACGGAATTACAGGTTTAAAAGGCTGTTTTTCTTCCAGTCTAAGTAGGAGGTGAAGCCGGCCTGATTACTATATGTGTTTAAGGACGCTGGGGGCATTCCGGGGACAGCGTTTCCACGACATAGACTGGAGCAGATCAGACATGTACCTGGGCACATCCAGACACCCTGTGAGCTATTTTATGACTGAAATATCAGAATTAGCAAGTCGTGAGCTCGGATCGTGGTGTCGCTCTGAAAGTGCGTCATGGAGAATCAGAGCCCCCGGGTTCGTAATCACTCCGTGGCCTGTCCCTCACTGGGCCTCAATATCTTCCTCTGAAAGAAAGAAGCAGAGAAGAATACATACCACAAATGATTGCGGGTATTAAATAAGATAATTATCTTCAAAACACTCACGCAAAATACCTACTGCGCTGTAACTTAGTGAATATTCAACCTCAATAAATGTGAATTCAAATTGTCTGAGACCGAATACCTACCCACCCTCCCAGAATAACTATTCCTCTGCTCAAAAGCTTTCATAGGTTCACTCCTTGGAGCTCAGCAAGGGAGCAGTGACCAGAGTGACAAAGACAATTAGAAAAGTCAACCGGAGAAAGAAAGAAAGAAAGAAAGAAAGAAAGAAAGAAAGAAAGAAAGAAAGACAAGGTCATCTGACATGGGTGGCGATCTTTCGTTTGCAAAAGTATTGCCTGGTGATCAGAAAGTGCTGAAGGTCACTCTTCAACTGCATCCAGATTCTTAGGTGATTCTGAAACCCTCCACGATCAAGCACAGCAGTTGAAGATCGTATCATCCTATCACCGGAGGGGAGGGAAATGTGGCCACTTACCCGTTCTTCGTCTTTTCTTCATTGTCATTACATGGTTCATGCTTCAGGGTTACGGGAGCCGATATTACGGGAGCCAGTAACTTCTCGGAGCCCCAGTTTGTTCATCTTAAAATAAGTCTAATGATAGAATTACGAGGAATAGCTAGGATAAAGTACATTAGCTCCTTCAAGCGTTTGGGGCACGTTTGATACTCAGTAAAAGGCAGTTAGGATCGTTGTGGAATTGAAGGTAAGTCTACACATAAATTCTGGCTTCATAATTACCAGCCCTGTGAACTGGTAATGAAACTTTTCCCGAGTCCCGGTTTTTTTTCATCCGTAAAGTGACATTCATGATATTAATCCTGTGGGATTGCTGCAAAACCAAGAGGACACGGAGAAAGCCCCCAGCTTCCCTGGGCTTCCTGGTGCCTTGATGTCATTGTCGATCATTTTCTTTTCCGTGGTCTCCTGTCTCAGGTGCCCTGAGTTAATCACCCTCAGGATGTCCTTGAGAGCTTGACCCAACAAAGAGCGCTTCTAAAGAAATCCCCAAGGACGCAAAGCGAGTTCGGATAAGGGTAAACCCTTTCCCACAGCAACAGCAGCGTCCGCATTTTGGGGTTGGGGGGAGGCACGGGCGTGCTGAAAGGGGTCAGGCCACACTCGTGTCTGGCTCCCCGCTATTTTTCAAGCTACCAGGGTGTGGCTAAGGGCTATAAAATAAGACGAAATTCTGACAGTTTAAGAAGCGTGCCCGGAAAGCGAACCAGAGCAGGAAAGAGAGAAAAAGCATTAGAAGGTGCAGATGGGTTTTGCAGCTGGGTGGAAAATCATTAGCATTAGACACAGGGAAGCGTTGCCTTCGGAGCCCAAGTTTTGCTGAACACAAAGGTTACCATCACTTCCGTGTGAAGGAGAGCGTGTTTAAGGTATGATGCTGCTTATGTAGTTTATCATGCCTCTCTCCGGAAAGGTTTTCAGCTTGGCAGTATTTTCCCCTCCACTAATCCAACTCCTCTTGGAAAATGTCATTCTGTTTGAATTTTCATAACTCTGCCCCTCACTCAGGCACCCGGGATTTCCGGATCAAAGCTGCGGAGCCAGTGAAACTGAAAACCGGTGGGTGTTGGGGAAGCAATTCACTGCGGTGGGCGCCCAAGTGGGTTAATTGCAAAGAAATGTCAGCCAGTTTCTTCCCTGCCTGTTTCCCTTGGTTCGCTTTTTCTTTCTACATAGGCAAGGAAGTTTATCTCTGGCATTCGCTACTGGTTTCTCAAGAACACTCAGCACCCGTCTGTGCCTCATCTGGAAAAGCGTTCAAGTCACGGCTGCCCTGTGGCAATGAACGTGGGACAAAGGGTGACACCCAGAAGGGAACTGTCTGATCGCTGTGGGCTGCGAGGTGAAGTTTGGGAGGGACCTTCTGGTCTCTGCCATCCATGTTCTTCATAGGCACGACAAATGAAATAACATGCTTGAAGACAGAGAATAAAGAAGTAAAGAGACATTCAGAACAAGCTGACCCCAAATCTCAATCTCTTTTTCTTGTCACGTTGTGTAGTCAGGACTGTATGGGACAGATTTTTTTTTTGAGACCATATTCTGGGGGCAGGGTCTTAACTGAAAATGCAGTATAACCCAGTGTAATTCTGCTCATCTTGATGTCTGTCGTGAGTTTAGGGCTGACAGCTAGGACCCCCAAAAGCCTGCTGATTAGCAGCAACATAATTGTGTGTTTGGGAGGACATACTCGCTTGTGTGCAATCTGTTGTTTATTCTGACTCATGCACAAGGTCCCTATTTAATACTACGCAGATGGCTTAAGGCATTGAAACAACTGGGACCCAGGGGACTTTCTCTACAGTCCTCTAAGGACCATGGTAAGGACCTCTCAGAGATCTTCTCGTAATTTAACGTTTTGTAAAGGATTAGCCATGGGAGACAAGTCACCCGAGGGGTAAGAAAAGCGAAGGTCTCGGATACGAGGAAGTATGATAATTCACGCGCAAGGAAAACAGCCAAGACTCATCCTGAGCAGCCCAATGGTGGGGACGGAGCAGAGAGAGACCCAGAGCCTGCTCTCTGAGCACCCACTGAGACTGTCCCCTACCCGGTGTGCCAGCTCTCTCTCTTTCCTCTATCCGCACGCACTTCCATCTGACAATGCCCTGCTTAGCAGACGGACTTTCTAATACACATACCTGATCGTGTCACTTCTCTTCTTGTACCTTAGGTGGGCTTTCGTGGACTACGGGGTAATGCCCAGGGCAAGCAGGATCTTTACGGAGCTGATGGCAGCCTTCCGCCCCAGTCTTTGTTATAAATTATTATAAATTACGTCTTAAATAAACTTAATTGAGGGACGCGTGGGTGGCTCAGTCAGTTAGGCAACCCACTTGATTTTAGCTCAGGTCATGATTCCAGGGTCGTGGGATCGAGCCCCACGTCAGACTCTGCACTGAGCATGGAGCCTGCTTCAGGTTCTCTCTCTCTCTCTCTCTCTCTCTCTCTGCCCCTCTCCTCCCTGCTTTCTCTCTCTCTCTCAAAAAGGAAATAAAAAAAAAAAAAGAAAGAAACTTCATTGAAATTAAATAAGCATCTCAAGTAGAAAGATCGTATTGATGAAATGAGAGGCATAAATGGCACACCATGTGATGCCGGAAAGTTCTTCTTGGAGTCCTTCTTCCATAGGAATGGACTGATGGTGGTAGATGGGAGCACTGGAATGGGTGACATTCTTCCCACACAAAAAGATGTGGGAAATGTGCCAGGAAGAACCCTAAAGGCGGTATGGGTATTACAGGACGATAAAAAACAAAGTTGACGGAGGAGAAGTGCAAGGTTGGTGAGAAAGGCGGGAGATCGACCTCAAGGTCAGGGGTCCATGTGCTTGGTGCCGGCAGCTGTATAATAAAGCTTCATTACCCAGAGGTTTCTTCGCTCGAGTGCAACTGTATGTTAAGAAAAGGAGCAGGAGAGTGAAAACTGGACCCTCTGATCTCGCAGACTTCTGTGTCATAGGAACAGAGAGCAGATGACCCCTTCCTGTGGAGCGGCTGTGGGAATTGGAACCGGGTTCTTCCAAAGCCTGGGCCTGGGCATGTCCTACAGACATCCAAGGATGCCCTGCCATCTCCATTTTCAGGGGAAGGAGCTTTGACGAACAACTCGTCCATAGTCACACAGCACGGAGGTGATGAGATCCAGAACCGGATCCAGATACGGGGACACCAGATCCTGTGCTCTCTCCTTCGGCCGCGGATCTCCCTCCCGATTCTCAACCCCGGGGGAACTTTCAAGAAGTCCTCCCTCCAGGGCAACTAGAATCTCTGAGGGCAGGGAGTAAGAATTGGGGTTTGGGGTTTGGTTTTGGTTTGTTTTTGACTTCTAAAGCTCTCCAGATGGTTCTAATATGAAGCTGAGGTTGCAAATGTTCGCTTGGTGGGGGGGGAGGGTGGTGGTGCCTGGGTGGCTCAGTCAGTTACGCTTCCGACTCTCAGTGTGGGCTCAGGTCATGACCTCACGGTTTATGGGTTCGAGCCCCGCATCGGGCTGTATGCTGACCTTGCAGAGCCTGCTTCGGATTTTCTCTCTCCCTCTCTCTCTGCCCCTCCCTTGCTCGCGCGCCGTCTCTCTCTCTCAAAATAAATGAATGAGCTTTAAAAAAAAAAAAAGATAATGTTCATTTCTCACCTTGTGACCATGAGAGGGTACCAACTTCGAAAGTTCATAGTGAAGTCAATCCCCAGGGGTATCTGAGGGATGCAGATGATAGAATTGGCACTTTTTAGCATCCTTTGTCACTTGCTACGCTTTGAGCTTCTCTTGAAAAAAAAAAAGCTTAAAATGCACGCGCATCGGCATTTTACCAGAACCTGGATCGCCTCACATGTCTTTCCTCCCTTCTACAGTTTTCTAGCCCAAGCCACACTTATAAAACAGTCTAACATATTGCTTTAAAAAAAGATAGGGGCGCCTGGGTGGCTCAGTCGGTTAAGCGTCCGACTTCGGCTCAGGTCATGATCTCACGGCTTGTGAGTTCGAGCCCCACGTCCGGCTCTGGGCTGACAGCTCAGAGCCTGGAGCCTCTCTGGATTCTGTGTCTTTCTCTCTCTCTCTGTGCCTCCCCCGCTCACACTCTGTCTCTCAGAAATAAATAAACATTAAAAAAAAATTTTTTAAAAAGGTAAATAACACTAGTTTATCAGGGGACCTGGCTTCTTATCTCGACCAAGATCTGTCCCTAATGATTTGTGTGATCCTGGGACAAATCTGCCTAATCAGTTTGAACTGCTTACTCCGTAAAATTAGAAGCTTGACTTTGATAACACTAAGGTCTTTCCCAGCCTTGAATTCTTGGTTATTCCATATCTTAAAGAAAATATTTAACTCCTATAGATATGATATAGATATATGGCAGATAATTAAATAAATGGGAAACGTTTCATCAAATATGCATTGCTGACAATATATTTGGAGACTACTGCGTGTGTGTGTGTGTGTGTGTGTGTATGTGTGTGTCTTCGTCTTCTTTGGTTTTGTCTACATTTCACACAGGAAGACGAAAAGGACCCAAGAGGCCTTCAGTTCTGGCATGGTCCATGTGCCTGGTGCCGACATACATCCCATAAAAAGACAAGGGCTCTGGTATCTCTACCGTAGCATATATAATAACAGCATGCCGTGCCGGGTTTTAACCTTTCCTGGATTCTGTTCCCCGCCGCAACCTCCATAAATTGAGGAACAACAACAACTAACTAACTGTGAATAGCCCGAGAATCCAACAGGTTAAACAGAAATTGTTCAGTCTAGCGCCTAATGCGTAGAACGCACTCAATAACTTTTAGTTATTACTACGTGAGCTTGCTAAGTTCGCACGCCCGACATCCCAGGACCAGTAATGAGGATCCAAAGCTGAGAGGTGACGACGTGACCCAGGCAGAGAACGGTTTGCTAGAAAATCTTCTCTTATTCTGTGTTTGGCCAAAGACTCCAAGAATTAATTAGTCTACTTTCTCTGCTAAGAAATATGTTTACTCAGTGTAGTTGCAATTCCCAAAACGCCAAAACATGGGTAAAAAGAGAAATTATTCACAGAAAAAAGTCTTGAGTTTTCTCAAAATCATGAGAAAATTCAGCCCAACAGTTCTCAGAATGTATTCTGGAAATCTCCTGGGATCCCTAGGTCTTTTGCAGGGGGTCCCCCCGGTCCTCCCACGGCCCCCTCCACCAGCCATTCTGATTTAATGGGTACGGGATTTTTCAAGGGGAGCCAGGCTTTCAGATTGGGGAGTGTGAGCTGTCTGAGGCCGTCCTCTCTCGGAATTCCTTCAGAATCTGTGCCTTTGGACTGGGAGGTGAGCCCAGCTGTCCAAAACCTCAAATCTGGATTTTAGGGGCAAGTGTCCCCTAAACTCTGCCAAACACTTTCCCAGCCTTCCTTATTCCTGTAGTACTGTGGGATTATCCATTAGTAATCCCAGTCGTTCCCACAGTGCCCTCTCCCATCCTAAACTGATAAATTAGGGATCCGTGAGAAACAGAATCTTTTCTCAGCCAACCCCTGCCAAGACCAAGGGAGCTGACCCATCCTCCGGCCCCTCCTAAGTGCCGCACCCCGGAAATCACAGCCAGGCCCTCAGACTCACTGTCTGTGTCAGGAGATAGAAGACACCTGGGCCCCATCCCATGGTTGTCATGACAGCCAAGTCTAAAATAGACTTTCAGACACGAGAGCTGTTTGGCTGACTCTGACCTACATGTAAGCATAAATATTATTCGTGTTGGAAAGGAAGCAACCTTCTATTTTATTCAGGGAGATATTTAGACATGCTGGCTGTGGATTTGCTCCACGGGGATTTTAGAAAGTTTGAAAAGGCTCCTAGATTTGTGAAGATGATAAGAGCTGGTGCCATTTCTAATATTGTCCTTGTACAAGATGACAATATACGCTCCTTATCGCCATCTGGTTCCGTGTTACGGATTCGGGCTGTATCTAAAGAAGCCTGGGGTTCATAAGCTTTGTGGTGGAGACTGAACACTGTCCCCCATGTTCATTCAGAGGCTTCCTTCCACCTTCTCCCCCCCTCTCTCCATTCACAAGCAAACAAGGACATGGAGCGCTGGCGAGGGGAAAGGGGGATATTTGGAGTAAGAGAGGGTTAAGCCTCAGGAAGAGATTTTTACCTCTCCGGAGATAGTCTGGAAATCAAGAAATCCCAAAATCCTTTCTGTCTCTTCAGCTTGTCCCAATTCTTAATTCTGTTATGTTTGCTCTCTCCATCAGAATAGTCAGCTATACCGTTGTTTGTTGTTTGTCTTTTGTTTTTTCCCAAATGGCAATCCTGGCGTTCTCCTTGGGAAAGTTCTATTGAACACTGTGTTGGTAAAAAAAAAAAAAAAAAAAAAAAACATGGGCTCTCGAGCTAAGGTGTCAAGGGTGGCAGCCGTGAGCCACTCGTGGCTTCTGAGCACGCGCCATGCGGCTGCTGGAAGAGACGAAGAGACAACGCCGCAAGTATGTAATACACCGGAATTCGAAGATTTCGTAGGAAAAATAGTCTACAGCATTGCATTCACGATCTTTTCCATTGATTACATGTTGAAATGAAAATATTTTGGATGTGATTGTCTAAATAAAATATGTCATTTCAATTAATTTCACCTGCTTCTTTTTACCTTTTTGATGTGGTTGCTGCCTATAGTTATCAGAGTTCTCCAGAGAAACAGAACAAATAGAACATATATATATATATGTGTATATATATATATGTATGTATATATATATATATATATAGAGAGAGAGAGAGAGAGAGAGAAAGAGAAAGAGAGAGAAACAAATAGAACATATATATATACACACACACATACACATATATGCATATATATATATACACACACATATATGAGATAGAAAGAGAGAGATATTATAGAAATTGGCTTGTGAAATTATGGAAGCTGAGAAGTCCCACAACCTGCCATCTGCCAGCTGGAAACCCAGGAGAGCCGGTGAGATATTTCAGTCCCAGTCCAAAGGCCTGAGAGCCAGGGAGCTAATGTGTAAACCTAAGTCTGGAGGCAGAAGAAGATGAGACGAGATGTCCCAGCTCTGGGGGAAGAAGGGAAAAAATGAAGGCAAATCCCTCCTTTCTCTGCCTTTTGTTCTATTCAGGACCTCAGTGGATTGAATGGCACCCCCCACATACACACGCTGGGGAGGGCAATCTGCTTTACTAAATCCACAGATTTCAAGGGCTAATCTCTTCAAGAAACACCCCGACAAACACACCCAGGAATGACAATCTGGGCACTCATTGGGCCATCAAGCTGACACATAAAATTTACCAACGCACTGCTTCATTTTACCTTCTTAACGCGATAACTAAAATAATACGATATTTTACCTTCTTAAAATAATGCACATTTTACCTTCTTAATGCGATAACATGTGCTTGATTACATGTGTGGTTTACATTATAGACAGATGGGTAGAGAGATGATAGAAAGACCCACAGACTGTAGTTGATGAGGAAGGAAGAGAAGGAGGGGGCAGGAAAGAAGGAGAGGAGGAGAAGGAGATCAATTGTCTGCCTCAACGTTACCTTCTTGGAGAGACTTTGACCACCTCTATTCGTTTACTGTCATAGCTCCCTCTTGAATTTTCTTCGTTAAATTCCACGCCATTTACTACTCTGAGGTTACCTTATCTGATCACCTGTCTTCCGTCTATAGGATGCGACCATAGGCTGCAGACTTTGTTTGACTTGCCCATCACTTCAGGCCCAGCACTTAATAGATGTTCAATAAATACCTCCAGGATCAATGAAGAGCTAAATGAATGAATTCTGGGCATTCAGCCATGCTGATTTTTCTCTCAGACCTCATCCTTCTTGTCTTCTCTTTGTGATGTGACTCATAAGTCACAAATGCATTAAGTCTTCTCCAAACACAACTCAAGCATTAATCTCTACGTTGCTTCCTTGCGCTCTGTCTCATCTGTGACCCCAACAGAATCCTCAGTTTAGCATTTGTTGTTGTGCTTCCAGGGGCTTGTGCTGTCCTGTGTCTTCCCCACTATGAATTCTTCCAGGGTAGGAACGCTGAGTCCCCGTGTCTCTGAATTCTCATTGCTCATCAGGATCACCAGCACTCTAACTAGGGAGAAAAGCAAAACGATCAGTGTCGGGCGTTTGAATTTCTCATTTAGCTCACTGGGGAATTTGAAGGTGACTCATCACACTTCTGATTCTTTATTTCCTTACTTAAGACCCACTTAAGTCGTAAGTCCTTACTTAAAGACTTACTTTATTTACTTACTTAAGGTTAGGGAGAAGCTTCGTGGTATAATTGTCTCTTGGAGTTGCTTTTTGTTTTTTGGTGGTTTTATTTGTTTTGTTTTAAATGCTTAGTTATTAATTTTGAGAGAGAGAGAGAGAGAGGGAGGAGAGGTGGGGGAGGGGCAAAGAGACAGGGAGGGAGAGAGAGAATCCATGCTGTCAGCACAGAGCCCGACCCAAGGCTTGATCTCATGACCTTGAGATCATGACCTGAGCCAAAATCAAGGTCAGACCCTTAACCAACTGAGCCATCCGGGTGCCCCTGAAGTTACTTTTGATTTTATAAGCATGTATGTGTATCTCCTTTTATTTTTGCATAAAATGGAAACAGACTATGCATATTAGCTTGTTCGCTGCTTCTTTCACGGAACAAATTGTTGTAATTTAATTTAAAGATCTTTCCACAGCCATGGTGCAAAGCTACCTCCTTCTTTTTGACGGTTGCCTGTTACTTGATATTACGGATATGGATGGATTAGAGCAAATCTATTATGCTTCGTAACAAATCTACTGGGAAGATAAATTCTAGAAGTAGAATTAATGAATTGAAAAGTATACGCATTTTTCATTTTGATATATGTTGTTAAAGCATTCCTCATAAAGTTGTGTTATTTAAACCTCCGCCGACAATTAAAAGTGTATGTTGTCACAGACGTTCACCAACGTAATATGATCTTGCATATTGCGTTCGGTCTTTGCCAGTCTGGCAGGTAGAAAATATATTGTGGTGATGTCTATTCGCATTTCTCTTATCATGAGTAAAATTGAGTATGTTCTTCTGTGTTTAACAGCCAGCATTCATACATATTTTTTTTTCTATGAATTGTCCCGTCATATCATTTTCCCACTGAACAACTGCATTGCTGCTCTTTTCTTATCAATATATAGAAACTCTTTATATATTCAGGCCATTTTGCCTATGATGTCCATGCAAATGTTTTTCTTGTTTTTTTCTTTCTTTGTTCATATAGTAAAATGTATGGCTTATGGAATTTTTTTTTTTTACTTGTAAAGGCCTTCCCACTCCAAGATTTATTTTTAATTCTCTTGTTTTCTTCTAGCGTAGAGTCTCACTTTTTATGTCTAAACCTTGGATCCATCCAAAATTTATTTTATTGTAAGTTGTGAAAGAGCTATCAGCATTACTTTTTCCAGATGGTTACCCAGTTGTCCCTACACTATTTATGGGATAATTCTTTGTGTTCTGTAATCATAATTCTCAAGTTTATTATAGACTTAGTTTTCTAGTTAAATGGATTCAACTATCTCTGTCATTCCCTTTGTTATCGTGTCCCCTTCCTTCTACTGTTCTCAGAATTGTTTTGAGGGGGAAAATTAATGTCAATTAGCCTAGTATGGATTAGGAGCTCAATAAATTTTATCTCTATTGTTGTTGAAAGTCTTGTTGAATTACTTCACTTATTTCAATATTTAACTTCTGTGTACTTAAAGAACTATCGTAATAACGTCAAAGAATAATTGTCGCAGCATTTATTGGGCCACCATTTAATCAGGCAAGCTTTAGAGGATTTACCTAAGCAACTGTCTGTGCTGGGCATATGAAAGATCTTGATAAGAATGGGAAATGCTTCATGCAGGAAGCTTACAAGGCCAATTCCACTGGCAGCTAACTTCAGTGGTAGGCAAGGTGGCAGAGCTTTAAGGGAAGTAAGAGTAATGTGTGAGAAAACAGAGGGAGATTTCATTCTTACTGTAAGAATTGGAACAGGATTTGGTGATGTCCTTTCATTTGGACTTGAAAGATAAGGAGGATTGTAATTGAGGGAACATTCCGAATAGAGCCAACACCTGAGCCACAGCATGACCTGTGAGCCTACCAAGCATGGACAGTATGGAAAGTGATTTAGACCAACTAAAATATCTGTCCCTTGGGGCACCTGGGTGGCTCAGTTAGTTAAGCATCAGACTCTTGATTTCAGCTCAGGTCACGATCTCATGGTTGTGAGACTGAGCCCCCGAGTTGGGCACCACACTGAGCATAGAGCCTGCTTGAGATTCTCTCATGTGCTTTCTCTGTCTCTCTTCCCCTGCCCCCCTCTCCCTCTTCTGTGCTCTCTCTCTCTCTAAAATTAAAAAAAAAAAATCTACCCCTTTGCTCATTGCTAGCAAAGTATTTTGTGTCAGGGTGACCATTTCATAGAAGGTTGCTTGCCCAGGCCTGCTTCTCCAGCCCTGATTTTCTCATGAGTTTTAGAGTGTGGTTATGAACAGGTTACAGGAAGCATCTCTCACAGTGCCCGGCTCTCAACTGTTTGTGAAAATGTGTAAGAGCTTGACCAAGTTGTGTGTGAAGTATACTGTGAATGCCCTGACGGTGTTACCCATGTAGAAGAGAAGTCCGCCACTCACGAAAAGTTAGGGACTCGAAACAAAGGTTTTGGAATCAATGGCACGCAGGTGATGTCTGGAGATATGGATAAGACCTCATAGGAAAATAATTCAGAGAACAAGAGGCGAAGTCTAATGACACAGCTTTGAAGAACAGGTTTGTGCATAGCAAAGCAAGATGGAGGAAACGAAAGCCGCCGAGTTTCAGCATCCATAGACGGTCCCTTTTAGTATGTTGATCCATTTCTGATTTTTTTCCTACCTATATCAGATATATATTATAACAGTTTCAAACAAAAACCGAATCATACTGTCTACGCATTTTGCCAAATACGGAATTCTGTGTGAAAGTTTTCAACTCAACAAACATTCATTGAGTCCTTACTCTACTCTGAGTGTTGGGCAGAATGAGGAACTGATCAGAAAATGTCAGCGCCCTCATTGGGTCTACATTCCAGTGAGGAAGAAAGACAAAAAGGAGATACATAAGAACAGACGTAACAGCCAGAAGGACGAGTAAGTGCCATGGAAGACTGAGGGGATGGGAACTTACGGAAAGGTTGCCGGCTCTTTGGTAGAGGGTGGTCTGAGGAGGAGATGATATTTCAGCGAACTCCCAAAGAAAAATAAATATAACAAATAAATAAAAATGTGGCGTTAGTTTTCTGGACATTGTGCTCTTTGTTGTCCATCTCAGCTTTTTAGCTGTTTAATTTGTGATTTGGTTTTCCCACCAAATAAACATTTGCCATTGTCTTTAAAAAAAAAAAGTCAGAATTTATCTGGTCTTGAAGACAACAAAAGAGACAGACCGGTGAACAGGCAATTCGGTACATCTATTATAGGTGAGAAAACAGAGTATCACGGAAGCCTCGCCGAGAAAATATCTAACTTAGCGGGGGCTGGGAAAATAGTTAGAACACGTCTAAATCAAGCCTTATTAAGCACGTAAAACAGGTGAGGAAGGATATTGGAGGCAGAGTAAACATGAGCACAGGAGTGTGTGTGTGTGTGTGTGTGTGTGTGTGTGTGTGTGAGTGCTGGTGGTAAGGTGCTGAGGCAAGTGAGAATAATATCTACGAGGTCCAGAATGTCGATGGGTAGGTAGAGAGGAGGGGGTGGGTAGAGAAGTAGGTGATGGAAATTGTCTTCCAAATGGCTAGTTCTCACAATCATTTGCAGTATTAATAAAGAGGAATGCAGAAGATAGGTGGTGTTCTAGAACCTATTTATGCTAAAGAGCACTGCATGTTACCTTATGGTTATGGTTCTTTATGATGCTTTTTGCTCGTAACTGTCTCATAAGCAACCACACACTTCTGATTAGAACTTTCTCCTTAACAAGCAAATCTCTTAATGTCTTCCCTCTGTCCACAGGGTCTGCTTCATTTTTATTCATGGATCAATTTCTTAAATAAATGTTCATCTTTCATCAGGTGCTTCAACTGCTGTTCAAACCCATATTTCATCAAAGCTTTCTCATCTGTTGAAATAGGCCTTCCATGTAGAGAGATAATGATCTATTAATGGAAAATACACAGGATTCTTGAAATCAATTCTGAGCCACATCCCAGCTGTAGGACTTCATGGGCAGGTAACTTTGAGCCAGTCCTTTGAAACCTGTGCATCTCAAAGTCTCCATGTGTAAAATAGAGGTAAGAGTCAATCCCAATCTTACCGCTTTGCAGGTGGTCTAAACAAGATGGTGAATGTGGACAATTGCTTCGTGAACTGTGAAATGTCGCATGTAGTTCCGTTAATTTTGTAACCTCGGGGTTACAAACCTCAGTCGGCTAAGCGTCCAACTTCGGCTCAGGTCGTGATCTCGTAGGTCATGGGTTTGAGCCCCGTGTCGGACTCTGTGCTGACAGCTTGGAGCCTGGAGCCTGCTTCGGATTCTGTCTCCCTCTCTCTCTCTGTTCCTCCCCTACTCGTGCTCTGTCTCTCTCCTTCAAAAATAAATAAAAACAGTAAAAAAAATTTTTTTTAAATGTGTAACCTCATCTCTCATAGTTTGAAAAGAGAATTTACATTCTCTGTGTGTCAATGTCTCTGTTACATTAATTTTTTTGAACTTATTCATCTATAATTTTTATAAATCTAAATTAGGAGACCTCCTAGTCTATATCATGGCAGCTCATGGTAACACTATGGCCCTAATCTTCCTGTTTTCAAAGCTACCAGGGATGAACGACTTCTATTTTAGGGTAGAGTTCTCATTTAAGGAAAGTTTTTGTAGTTAATCCTGTTGTAATCAAAGTGAAATAGACAAGAGACTGCCCCTTTATGCTAATCGTATGAGGTTTCTGCTACAAACTGTAACGATGTGTGATCATCTTGGAGTCTCTTCTCTATCTCTCCTCGATCAGACAACATAGAACAACAACAAAAAAAAAATTCTAGTTAAGACCATTTTCTTTACAGTAACAATAATTATCATCGGATACCGACTGCCTAGAAAATAGTGTATTTTTGTGTTTTATGAACATTACCGTATATTTATCCCCAGAACAACTTTATATATTAGCTGTTATTATTATATCCACAGCACAGATGATTTTGCCTGACCGCAAGACCAGACCAATGGAGAAAGATTAGCAATGCAGACAGTAACATATAATGCACATAATAATATCTGAAACATTGCATACCTAGAGTTGTGTAGTTTAAAGACAGGCTCTTTGAAGTATAAGCTGGGTCAAAATTCAGTCTTTATCACTAACTGATAGTTTGAACTTGGGCAAATTTATTTAACCTCTTTGAGCCTACTTTCCTCATCTGTGAAACAAAGATGATGTCTGATAGTGTGTACATCCTTTCTTGTCTGAAAACCCTAGAATTCTGTGTTTCCTTGGGCTGTGTTGAATTTTTAATACCCAGAAAAATCAATAGCTGTAGCAAGTAGCTTTTAGGTAGTCAGATTTCACTGTTCTCTTTCATTTTTAAGAGTAAATAATATATTTTTAAGAGTGGAGCTGGTAGAGAACTTCTGCGACAGCAAATGGCAGGCTTGTTCCGTTTTGTTTTGTTTCATTTCATTTTTCCTCTTTCAGGTGTGGCGGAGGTCCTGAACTTTACTGCAGAGTCATATGATGTTAGGCCTGGAGGGGACTTAAAACTAGACAGTTTCCAAGAAACAATACTTACTATAACAAATAAATCCCCAGTTTCAGCAACTTGAAATAGAACTTTATTTTTCTTTCAGATTACAGTCCAATACTATGAGCTTGGTTTGAGGACAACTTCCCCCCAGGTGCCGCTTTCAAGAATCCAGGAGCCTTCTGTTTTAAAATTACCCGGGGAACAATTCAGGTTCAGTATATTCCTCGTGGAAGGGGGAATAGGTGCATGAGAGACACTCCCGTTTCCCCAAAGCCGTGGACCAAAAGTAGTACACAGAGCTCCCACTTGCATTTCATTGGCGAAAACTCCCACGTGGCTGGTTCACGGAAAAAAGAGGCTGGAAAATATAAAGGAAAACAGTGAGATTGGTGAACAGTAAACCATCTGTTCCCATCCACTCTTGACCAACCACATCTGGGATGCACATTTCTTCTTACGCAGGGACTCACCAGCTTTCAACAGCTCGAAGTGCGTGATCTCCAGATCCGGTGACTTCTCCATCGAGTACAGAGGTGGATCTGCATGAGCCGGTGATCTGCAAACTAAGAAGAACAGGCATCTGTCCATCCAAACACACATCCAATATACCCAAATATAGCAGGTCCAGTACAACCACTGAAACTCTCACTTAGAAAGACAGCAGGAAGCGTGGGCAGTCACTGGTCTACAGGGAAGATGAAATCCTGATGGGCAGGTGAAGTGTCCTTGCTGTCTGGCCAAGAAGGAAGTTCTTTGGCATTAGACCCTGGATGTGCTCCCTGGAAGAATTTCTTTTTTCGGTTGTTTTCCACGACCCTGGCTCTGGCTGTAGGAAGTGGTTCATTGTCCATCACCCCCCGTGGGTGGATAATGAGTCACATGGGTGTTGGAGGCTGAAGAGCTTTTACAAGAGTGTGTGTGTGTGTGTGTGTGCGTGCGCGCGCGTGCACACGTGTGCGTTGTTTTTGTTTGTTTATTTGTTTGTTTGCTTTATCCCCACAGGTTTTTCTGTTTCCTTTTTTATCTTCTATTTTGTTTTTAATGTCCAGGTTAATTGTTTCTCTGACAGTATAATGTCCTCAAAAAGTTTCCTTTACGGGTTGAATTGTACCACCCAAAATTAATATGTTGAAGTTCTAGCCACCAATACCTTAGAATGTGATTTAATTTAGAAACAGATCCTTCACAAGTTAAATTAAGGTCATGAGGGTGGGCCTTAATCCAATATGGATGACGTCCTGTTATAAAGGGGACATTTGAGGCAGACTCCATGTGACCATGAGGATGGCCAGCCACAAGCCAAGAGGAAAGGCCTGGGGCACATCCTTCCCTCGCCGTCCTCAGAAGGAAACAATCCTGCTGACTCTTATTTCGGACTCCTGGCCTCCAGAATCAGGCGAATAAATTTCTGTTACTGAAGCATCCCATTGGTAGCACTTAGTTATGGCAACGCTAGCAAACTAACACAGTTTCCTAAGAAGTTTCTGACCTATTTTCTACGATCAGTCCCGTGTGCAACACTTACCGTTCTTTTTTCCAGACCCCATCATCAATGTTTCCTTATTTCTCTGCTTCCTAATCCTCATTCCTGTACCCGTCAACTTAATGTTTCATACCATGGAGACACCTGAAGCAATCGCCTTGCGTAGAAAGATTTTATTTCCCCTTAATCCTATCTTGGTCATACGGCAAGATCAGCTGGGTAGATGTAATGGCTCCTTTTCTGCCAACAGCCTTTCCTAGAATCATCTCTTACCATCTGGGTCCAGATGCCATTCTTTTCTCAAGCTAGCAAGAGCCCGCGTTCTGAAATCTAGTTCCTAAGGCGTCTGCTCTCACACCAGTCAGTCCTTTTCTGAGCTCATCTCTTTCTTGTGATACCTGACTATGAAGTGAAGCTTAAAACGTACGAACACTTTTAAACTGCTTTTCTTAGAGGTGACTTAGTAGAAATGCGGTGTGTTTCCAGGCATCAACTAACCTAAAAGAGTTCATTTTTGTCTCATATAAAGGATGCATTCACGCGTTTCTAATGTGTATGGTTATTGTTTGTTTGTTTTCTTGGTGCAACTCAGAGACCCAGGCTCCTCTCATACTCAGGCTCCATGAATCCCTGAGGCCTCATTGCCTCTGCGACTCTCCAGCAGGAGGGCGAACACGGAGTGGGAAGAAGGTATCGCTACTTCTCTAAAGCCTGGACACTAATGGCACGTACCACTTCTGCCCCCATTCCACTGTCTCAAACTCAACCTACTGGCCGTTCATTGTTAGTTGTAAGAGGGGCCAAGAAATGTAGTCGAGCTGTATGCCCAGGAAGAAGAGAAGGCACAGATTTTGGTCAGCAGGTATACGCTACGCCATTAAAGATGTTATCCCCATTTTACAGATGATAAAATGGAGGGCTCAGGGACACCTGACTGGCTCAGTTGGTTAAGCATCCAACTCCAGATTTCGGTTCAAGTCATGATCTCACGGTTCGTGGGATCGGGTCCCGGGTTGCGCTGTGCTGAAAGCACAGGGCTTGCTTAGAATTCTCTCTCTCCTCTCTCTCTGTTCTGTCCCTCCCCCACTCATGCCCTCTCTCTCTCTCTCTCTCTCTGAAAACAAATAAATAAGCTTAAAATAACGGAGGGCTCAGAAATCATTTAACTTGCCCAAGATCACATAGCTTATCCATGACAGAACTGACTCTTGAATCCATGTATGTCTGACTCCTTAAACAAAACCAGAGGCAGCTAGCAGGATGCTTAATAAAGCCTCCCACGAAGCTTTACACGAAATATCTTAAAATGACAACACCCAATTTAAACTGATAACAACTTAACTTTGATAGCATTCCCAAAGTTAACACTTCTTTGTCCCAAATTCTGCCAGCTTTTGCAAATAAGAAATGCAAGAAAATCCATTCAATTTTAATTTCAGGTAAACAAAACCAAAAAAAAAAAAACACATTTAGTGTAAGTATGTCTCATAAAATATTTTACCTGGAAATCCTTCATTAAAAAAAAACAAAACAAAAAACAATGTTGTGAGAATTACAAAAGGCAAAGAATTTCAAGTGCAAAGAAGATGGGGATAATACATGCTTTAAAATATTCCGTGTTTGGGGTGCCTGGGTGGCTCAGTCAGTTAGGTGTCCAACTTTGGCTCAGGTCACGATCTCACAGCTCATGGGTTCGAGTCCTGGGTTGAGCTGTGCTGACAGCTCAGAGCCTGGAGTCTGCTTCAGATTCTGTGCCCCCCTCTCTCTCTTTGCCCCTCCTCCATTCACTCTCTCTCTCTCTCTCTCTCTCTTCCTCTAAAATAAACAAACATTAAAAAATTAAAATATTGTATGTAACATTCAAGAAAATATAATGCTTGAAAATGATAAGAACACTGCCTTTGCCTTACTCCTTGGAGGCGTGGCCAGTGAATCAGAGCTGCTCTTTGTCACTGAAAAATGTGCCTGAGTTGTCTCGGCAGAACTTTCCAGGGACGCCCATGATTCACGTTTTGTTCCTGGGAGACGGGTGGATGAAATGACCTCACGTGTAAGATCAGATGTTCTGAAAACTTGCTATGGATACTTAGTGCGGTGTGGGTGAAGTACAAATAGACAATCCCAAGAAATGCTAGCGTTAAAACTAAGTTATTTGTACTATCAAGAGCATAAATTCAATGTTTACGTTTATTTAAAATACGTACAATGACCGGGTGTACTTCGGTTGGTCTTTTTTGCTCATAGTCTTTCCCTAAACCATCTATCTGGACCATTTCTGGTCCAGATGCCATTAGCTTTTCCATTTCCTGCATATATTATCATTTAATACTCAGCGCAATCTGGCAGGTACAATTTGCCACATGTTATAGATTAGAAAAATGAGGCTCCGAAACGTTCCAAGGACACATTTCTCACCAGATGGGAATCTTGTAAGGCCTTTCATTGAGATTTCCTGAGTCCGAATCTGTTCCTCTTCCCATCAATGTAGTCAAAGGACTGTCCTTCCCTCTTGTCTGCCCTTCCCATCTTCCACCAACCTTAGACACACGACAACAAAAGTAGCAACTGGATATTACACGATGTGGGAGCCAGGTCTTTAGATAAGAAAGATGACAGAATGGGTTGTGCTCAGTGACCACGCAGTGGACTTTTCCAGAAGGTAAAACCTCGCTCTTCTTCCTAAAGATCCCCCACATAAGAGTCACTTGAATATGATACTCATCTGTAAGTAAAAGACGGTTGGTGAAGATTTTGGTGTTGCTTTTTTGTTTTGTTTTTGAATTCGAGTAAATGAAAACGGCAGGCAATATACCGTCAAATCCCCAGCAGACGCAGCCTTTGGCAGCGGAATGAAACAGGCCTTCGTCATCTCTCCTTTAAGTCGATTAAGCAAGCAATGATTCCCAGCCACCAAAACGTATTCCATTAAGCTCCAAAATTCTCCAATAATTTACCGGGTATGTTTTTCAATACTTGGAAAATCTACATGACTTTTCCATCCAAGCGCCACTAGGATGATTCATCCTTTTATTTTAGCGACGGCTCAGAAACACATGGGTATGTCAGGTAAGTCTGTCAAGGGGCCGCTAGAGGTAAGAGTGTGGAGAGGACCGGAACACATGCCGGAATTATCTTGCATCGACGAAGAGCGAACTTGGGACCAGGATACGTGTATTTCAGTCACCTTAAGGTTAGTCTTAAAAAAAAAAAGAGGAGGCTGCACTTTTGGTTTGAAAACAGGTCCATTCATAGAAAAGCTGGTACAAAGACACTGGAGCTAACTTATCAATGATTCCCATCAAGAGTGTTTTGAACCTGGTCCCCTAGTCATTTTTAGGAAAAAAAAAATTGTTAACAAAGACTTCAGTTCTCAGCTCTGTCTCTTTTACTCGCCTGGGTCCACATTGCTTTATCAAATGAGGCTGTGCAAGTAGATTTTACAGAATGAAGGTTATTTTTAACAAAATGGAGAAACTGTTTAATTGGGAAACATTTTAAGAAGCACCCCAGGCCTCCTTACGCTTGACCAGATAACCCATCACTTGCCGGGAAAGCTGTTTACCACGGGTACCACTGTTAACGCCTAGCACCTGTATGTTAAATTTTGTCTCCCTTGTCTGTGCATTTATTCATGCGTGGGCTGGAAAACTACTATAAAAATCAAAGCCCATGACCCTGAATTATCCGGAAGGTGCTTAGGTTATCCAAAGAGCCTCCCACATATTATCAGCCGGTGGCTAAACTTGTTAAATGGAAGAATGCTGGGCAAAAGTCAGAAATGATTATCTAGCTATTGCTATTCAGAAAACTGTGGTCGCTCGGACGGATTCTTCTGCCAAGACCTCAGACAGAAATGCTCCTTAGTTGGTTTCGGCTGTTTGGCAACCTGCTTTTGGAGTAACCGAGTCACCTTTTCCAAATGGTTCGAAACACTTTGCCGACCTTTCCGGAGACTCTGAAGTATGGTGGGAGAAGACCATAACTTAGTCAGGGGGTCATGAGTCCGGACCCCAGCGCGACCCCCACAAGGCTAGGCAGTGTTGGGAAAATGGACCTCTTTCCTCCTCTGTTGCAACACTTGGTGGTGAGGAGTCAGGTTAATATATGCAAAGAACCCAGCTGAGTGACTCGTAGGAAAGTCTCAGTAAACATTAGTGAGGAAAATGTTACACGGTACTTACGAGTTTCCCTGGCACTTTTTACATTACCTCTGCTCACCGCTAGCTTGTACGGCCATTGGCATAGGATGAAAGCAGATAGCTTCAAAAAACGACAGTGAGGGGCGCCTGGCTGGCTCAGGTGGTTAAGTGTCTGACTTCGGCTCAGGTCATGATCTCACAGTCTGTGGGTTCGAGCTCCGCTTTTGGGCTCTGTGCTGACAGCTCAGAGCCCGGAGCTGCTTCGGATTCTGTGTGCATGTGTGTGTGTGTGTGTGTGTGTGCGTGTGTCTGCCCCTTCCCTGCTCACTCTCTCTCTCAAAAATAAATAAACATTAATTTTTTTTTCAATCTGCAGTAAAGATACTAGAATGGAATATGCATAACAATAAAAGAAATCAAAGCAGTAAAATGTTAACACAAGATTTGTATTTCTGGCACTATGAAAGAAAAAATTCCTTGAAAAAGAAAACCCTCTTAATTCAAACGTGTATCCTCTACACGTTCTGAAGCATCTTTCTAATACTGTGCACGGCTGAATTTGTGAAAGAGGAAGAAAAATTCCAAAAGAACAAAAATAAAGAGAGAGGCAGAAGTTAAAGCGCTATGTTTGTTTTTTGGTTTTGCTTTTGTTTTTTGTTTGTTTGTTTTTTGTTTGTTTGTTTGTTGCAGAATCCAAAGCTCCTGAAGGAACATCCGCTGATGGGATCAAGGTAGCCGCGGGAGCTACAACAACCACAGGGGAAAGGAAAGAACTCGCAGGGAGTTAGAGATGGAGAGCCGGAGCTGGGACTCACCATCACAGATCAGTACTTTCACTGGCCAAAACTCGACGTAAAGGATGATCTAGGTAACCCCCACCCACCAGTACGGACAGACAACCAGCAAACTTCTTTATCTTCGTTGTTGTCTTAAACAGAGAAAAAGTCTCCTCTAAGAATTCACAACCATAAAGAATTTCACAGGGTCGCCGGGGTGACTCAGTCGGTTGAGTGTCCAACTTCAGCTCAGGTCACGATCTCACAGTTAGCGAGTTCGATCTGTCAGTGCAGAGCGTGCTTCAGATCCTCTGCCCCCCCTGCTCTCTCTGCCCACCACCCCTCCCCCCCGCTCATGCTGTCTCTCTCTCTCAAAAATAAATAAACATTAAGAAAAGAAAATATTATGGCATGTGGAGGAGGAACAGTGGCAGAGGTGAAATGTCCTAAAGTCTGTACTTAGGAGAATGGTAGAGAGTGTAATTAACTATATATTTTGTAAGATCAGTATACACATTACTATTTCAACAGTAACCACTAGAACAATACACGTAGTAGTCATAACGTCAAAACCAGCAGAGAAGTACAAATAGAACTTTAAGTCTTCAATCATTTAAGGAAAATGAAAACAGAAAGGAGAGAGCATGAGCAGAAAACAAAATAGAAGATAGCAGATATAAATTCAATTGTATAAATAGTTACCAGACGGAAATTAGCCAAATTTTCCCTTGCAAGGCAGAGAGTTGGGTTATTAGAAAAAAATCAGATCAAATGGTATGAAATAATTGGTACCGTGTCATAAAAAAGAAAAGAGAGGAGATGAAATAGCAAATTCTAGTCTATCTACTACCACCAACTACGGATCAATAACGAAAAGATACCGAGACATCCCAAATCTTTGGAAATTAAACAACTTTAAAATCATCTATAGGTCAAAAAATAAATCACAAGTGGGGTACTTGGGTGGCTCAGTCGGTTAAGCATCCAACTTTGGCTCAGATCATGAGCTCATGGTTCGTGGTTTTGAGCCCCACGTCCGGCTCTGTGCCGACAGCTCAGAACCTGGAGCCTGCTTCGGATTCTGCGTCTCCCCCCTCTCTGCCCTACCCCCACTTGCACTCTGTCTCTGTCTCCCAAAAGTGAATAAACGTTAAAAAAAAATTTAAGAAATCACAGGTAAAATTAGAAAATAGTTAAGGCTGAATGAAGAAAACCCAACATACCAAAAATTATGGGAGCTGGTGCCTGGAGGGAAAGATACAGCGTCGTCAGCTTGCATTAGGAAAGAAGTAACAAGCAAATTAAGTTTACGCCTAAAAACAAAGAGGAAAAGGGGATAGATTAAGTCCAAAGAAAAGATAAGAATGTAAATAATAAATTCAAGAGCAGAAAATAAATGAAATGGGTAACAAAAAACAATGGAGAAAATCAATGTAACAAAGCTGATTCTCTGAGGACACCAGCCAAGCTGACCCCATGCTTGTCAGGCAGATGAGACAAAGCAAGAGAGAGGACACGCATTGCCAATTTCAAGAATGACAGAGGACACAGTGTAGACTTTGTTCTGAGATAGCAGACGGATCAATGGCCCAGGTCAGAAAGCTCAGAAACACGCCCCACACATACCATGAACAATTGATACATGACAGAATTGGTGTAGGAAAACCTGAAATTGTTCCTCGATGACGTGGGGACAGCCGAATAGTATTACCCATATTACCCATATCCCCTCCGGCATAACCACGATCTGACCACAAGCTACACAGGGACTTTCACAAGCTGTGGAAGCTTACTTTTCGGTCCCAGTGGAGGTCCAGAAAAGACTAGAAACAATACTCCCTCACCCCATGGCTAGTACGACCTGTCTGTAAATGTCCCAGCTCCCTCACCCCTCAAGCGGATAAGCAGATAAACCTGAGATTCCATCTCTGTGCTGACTCCTGTGGTTCCCCCCGTGGGACCGACGTCTGATTTCTCACAGCAGCAGCTAGTTTGATCACATATTGGTCATTGTTGGCTGCCTTCCCCTCCTGGTTTCTTCCCCAATAACTTTTTAGGTTCACTTCTTTTCTTGTTTGACGTGTATTTATTTTGAAAGAGAGAGAGCGCACACACGAGTGGGGGAGAGGCACAGAGAGAGGGAGAGAGAGAAAATCCCAAGCAGGCTCCGCACTCGCAGTGCAGAGCCCAGTGCACAGCTCAGTCTCACAAACCATGAGATCATGACCTGAGATGCAATCAGTAGTCAGATACTTAGCCGACTGAGCCATCCAGGCACCCCTAAAATTCACTTCTCAAACTACTTATTCTCCAGTCATTTTCTCGCGGTCTTCAGAGTGGGCAACCAAGATTGTCATTATGTGTTTAAAAAAAGGAAGGCAGGAAGGAAGGGAGGGAGGGAGGGAGAAGAAGGCAGAGAATGGCAGAATTTTTACAAAAATAATCTATCTGCTGTCGCATCTCCGAGAGACCCATTCCAGCCCGCAGAAAGGAGGGGGTGATAAAGAAGAAACTGAAGGTACACGTCAAAGGATTTTAAGAAAAGTCCCTAGAAGATGATATACAACTTTAATTCTTAAGTGTTTTTGGCCAAAACGTAGTCACACAATCATACCAAAGTGCAAGGAAACTGG
This sequence comes from Panthera uncia, assembly GCF_023721935.1. Taxonomy (NCBI): domain Eukaryota; kingdom Metazoa; phylum Chordata; class Mammalia; order Carnivora; family Felidae; genus Panthera; species Panthera uncia. Next base: position 30,945,646 of record NW_026057579.1, read on the forward strand.
GAAGTGTACTCGTTCTGTTCACCTCGCTTAAAAAACTTAAAGGAGCCTAGATTATGCTGTGATGACATTTGGGCACAAGGGGCCGTCTCAATTTCACCAGCAGAACGACTAAAAATAAATAAATAAAATTTGGAAAAGAACTGACAACATAGCCTAAGTGATATTCTCAGCGTTCCTAGAACTAATTCAGCGAAGCCTGCATGAAGTTGATAACTTAGGAAAATCAAGCATGGAGGTGACCCTTAGAAAAACTACAAAGAGAAATTTCTTTTAAAAATTGCCACCAGTACGTGGAATCCAGGGTAAGATGAGGCGGGTCAAGAAATAGCTAATGAGGGCTTTTCATGAGAAGCGTATCGGCATCTATATTGAGAAAGTAAAATGTCATCAATAAAAACCAAGAAGGACGCGTCCAGCACTTTATCACATGCTGCAAACAGCTCAAATAAAAAGAATAGCCACTGGATATGACGAACAGGACGGGGATTAGCGAGGCCGGATGACTGCGGAGGGTCGAGGAGTGGAGGGCAGGGAGCTGTAATCGAGATCATCTGGGTCCTTACACCTGTGCATGAGATCCGACTTCCAGTCTCCCGCCACCTTGTTTCCCCCCTTCTGGAGTCCCCTCATTTTGTGAATATCCATGTTATCGTCCAGCATTTGGAACTGACCAGATGACGCCATATGTAGTCTGTCCACCAGAGAATGCGTAAAACCATAATTTACCGTACTCTGAACTTCTACTGAAGCAGCCTGAGTCTGCCCTACAGTCTTGAGAACATCTCATTCTGATCTTATGTATGTGATCAGAACACGCACGCACACACACACACACACACACACGTTTACATCACATGAACGTCACTGGCTTATCCCATCGAGCAACAGAATGAAAAAATATACAAAGTTAATCATCGGCTCCCTATTTGCTTTTATTTCACTCCTCTGTTTAACTCCCCTAACTGGGACTCCTGGAGAGAAGCCTCTTTGTATTTTTAATTTTAGTAGACAGTTCAAGATTAATTTTTTTATATTAAATACAATTTATTGTCAAGTTGGTTTCTGTACAACACCCAGCGCTCATCCCAACAGGTGCCGTCCTCAATGATTAATTGTTAAAGATTTAGCCATTTACCCTCTCGTCAGTCCATGATTGGCCAGCCCTATGCATCCTTTTTAGAGTTTCGCTAGTCTGAAGGTTGAAGAACATATTATTTCTTTAATTGTTTTTATCCGACTACTAGGGAGAAAGGATATCACATGGTACATTTCCTGGCCGTTTTTATTTTCTTTTCTAAAGTTACTTGTGTTTAAGTATTTTTGCCCCATGTTTTATTTGTTTGTTGCTCTCATGAGCTTCCAGCAGCTCTGTGTATATTAAAACATTTTTTTCCGTCACCTGTGCTGTGTCCTCTTTTGACTTTGTAAATAATCTGTCATAAAAGTTGTATCATTCCTTTCTTTTTTAAAATCTAGAGCCTTTTCTGGGACGCCTGACTGGCTCAGTCGGTTAAGCATCTGATTTCAGCTCAGGCCATGATCTCATGGTTCTTGGGTTCAAGCCCCACATCTGACTCTGTGCTGACAGTTCAGAGCCTAGAGTCGCCTTCTGCTTCTGTGTCTCCCTCTCTCTCTCTGTCCCTCCCCCACTCACACTCTGTCTCTCTCTCTCAAAAATAAATAAACGTTAAGAAATAATTTTAAAATATAGGATCTTTTTTTTCCTAATTTCTTTTTTTTTAAGAGAGAGAGAGGGTGCAAGTGGAGAAGAGGGGGAGAGGGAGAGAGAGAGAGAGAGAGAGAGAGAGAGAGAGAGAGAGAGAGAATCCCAAGCAGGTTCCATGCTCAGTGCAGAGCCCAATGCAGGGCTCGGTCCCATGACCCGGGATCATGACCTGAGCTGAAACCAAGAGTTGGGTGCTCAACCAACCAAGCCACCCAGGTGCCCCTGTTTTCCTATTTTTTAACAAGCATCTGAGTGAATATAAATTTGGGCACTTCCACAAGAATTCACGGGTACACAATTTCCAGACTCCCAAAAGTATCTATGCAAGGAGCGAGCTCACAAGGGCAATAAAGACTTGGCATCGTCATTTCGTTCAACAACGGAGTCAACCAAGTCCTCCGGTCCCCTGATTTCTACAGCTTGGCACTTCTGGGGATCCGAGCCTACAGAGCACTCGTTCAAGAGCACTGAATAACTCACGGCCGGAGTTTGGGTCACCCAACTCAGCCATTCCACAAACTGTATCTTCTTTGCACCAGCAACCGTGACAGACAGAAACGAACCTGCCTTTCTTTTTAAATGTCACCTTTTAAATCGCCGCAGTGAATCATTTTCTGGTATGTTGCAGGAAACCGATCTGAACAACAGCTTGCTTGTGTATTGTGTTTGTAAATTGCTTTTGCCAAAGATTCCAGAATGTGACGGTGTGTTCCATCGTCTCCAATTCTCAAAATCGGACACTGAGAGATTCGCAGAGGTGAGGAGTGGGGTGCTCCAAACAGGAAAGTCGTAACTGAACTAAGACACAGCCACAGGCTGCCTTCCAGACACTTAAAATTCCACCTCAAAATTCTATGAATTAAAAGAAAAAGGGTCATTAAATACATTCGACTTAAACTATCAGTATCTTTAAAACGCACAATTCTGAAAGCAGCGTCCAGTGGAGGGCTTGGGTTGGGGTACTTCTTCCTACATGATTTCTTCTTCCCAAGTGGATTCTACTTCTGCATTTATGACTCCCTGAGTGTTTGACTGCAGATGTCAAAGGTATCAGCAGATCTGGTGAACAGATACTTTGACTTTAACTTGAGTGAAATCAGTTTCCAGAATAAACACGCTAACACTTGCTCCTTAGATTTTCTGTTTTACCTAGAGTGTTCTTCCTCTTTTGACCTGACAAATGTTTATGGAAGGCTGGGCCCTGAGCTCTGAAAATAATAGGTTATTAAGGGAAAGAAGGAAATATTCAAAGTAAAATAGTTTATCATGGTGCCCTTGGTTGGAATTTGTGCTGAAGGGAGGGACCACCAAAGATCATGCCCTTAGGGTACTTGCCGGCAGGGGACAGATGGAACCTTGGCTTTGCAAATGATCAGTTTCACCTGCACCTTGAACTCTGATGAATATGGCAGAGATGATGACAAACTGCCACCCTTTATAAGGCGTTACTGCGTTCCGGGCTCTGTGCTTTATGTGGATTATCTCACTGAAGAGTCACACAATCCCAGCAACTCTGTGGGGTCGAGGCAGAAGCCCTTGTGAGCATCCAGAGCAGTGCAATCCAAAATGACTGTCACTGGCCGTCTGCACAATGCTGAGCCCCCGCACATAATTTGACCTCCAGGGACATCCTGGCGGGGAGGTGGCAAAGGCAGGATGGATACAGTGCTCACCGAGGAGTCTGTTAGAGCAAAAGTCATAGGAAATCGGAATCTACCATGGAAATGTGATCTTTACCTCGCCGTAGTTAAAGCTTGTTAGTTGCAGCTGAAGACATTTTTTTTTTTTAAATGAAGTTTCAGTAAGAAACTCATTATACAAGATACAATCATTTTGGAAAGAAAAGTATTATTTAACACATTCCCCATGTGATATGGCTCCAGATTGTAAAATGACTTTTCTGTATTGGAGTTCACTCAAATCTCATCCTGGGTACAATGTGCTTACAGATCTGATTCTAAAAATATCCCTTTGTATTTTGGAACTTAAAACTAGTCTGCTTAAGTGGGGGAGAAAGGGAGTTTCAAGTTTCTCATTCTCTTATGGCTCCTAAGTGAATTGCTACAAAGTATATCATTTACTATCTCTATTATGCCAAGCATATAACATTTTTGAAGGGCTCAGGGAAATTACTCGAGTGTAGGATTGTTCGGGGTCACACTCAATGAAACAGCCTTTTTGTCACATCTGTTAAAAGAGTGAACGTTTCACTTCTGAACAGCTCTTCCTACATTTTTGAAGACTTTTTTTTGACTGATCTATCCCATGTAAAATCCCATATCCACGGCAAAACTATGGAAAACCCCACTGGAATCAAAGCATCACCCAGTCAAATGGACTTTTGTGAAGCCAAACCATATGGAGGTTTTGGTGAACTCGGGGGGTTTTTTGCAGGATATTCTTTGTGTATTTCACAGTGGCTGGAGGGAAGTACTAATCCAGAGTATAGCATGAAGGTGTCATTCAATTAAAGCGAAAAAGTCCTCCTGTCTCTCAAATGGCTTTATTTTGGAGAACTGGCGGAAGAAATCAAAACCAACACACTCAGAAAACAAGTACATGCCAACTCATGCAGTTAGAAGGAGGGTTTGCATTAACTGGTTGTCTTTAGTGGAACCACTTTGGATAGTAAAGTGTATTCTAAGAAGACAGCGATTTTTTTTTTTCAAATCTAGGACTGACAGCAAGGAAGAGGCAACCGTTTTCACCTGAGCTCCAACTTCCCTCTACTAAAGATTTAAGAAAAGTTTTCAGAGAGAAGAGGGCTGTATCCCTCGTCTCTAAAAAGTTTGGATTGATATTCTGTGCTCTCCGATACATGGGGCTGCTTGCATTTCAATTCCAATTAATGTAAATCAAATAAAATTAAAAATTCAATCCCTCGGTCATACGAGGCACATTTTAAGTGCCTGCTAGTCACGTGTATCTCGTGGCTCCCACATTGCACAGTAGAGGCACAGGAAATACCCTTTACCCTTCTATGTGAAAAATTTTGTTACATTGTGTTGGTTATTGATTAAGCGTCTCACTAACACCAACTATTTCTGATGTTCTGCCACACCTGGGGCTGTCTTGACTCTTTTTATGACACCGACACAAAAATTGGAAGACCCAAATGATTAAAATCGGTTATTTTTAATTCTGTAATTATTCCCTGATTATCAAGATTTCTGTTAATAAATTATCACTCAGAGTAGAATCTCCTAATCAAGACATCATACAGCAGCTTAAGAAAGGCACATTTTCAGGGCACCTGGGTGGCTCAGTCATCTAAGCGTCTGACTCTTGATTTCAGCTCAGGTCATGAGCTCACGGTTCATGGATTTGGGACCCATATTGGGCTTTGGGCTGACAGTGTGGAGCCTGCTTGGGATTTTCTCTCTCCCTCTCTTTCTGTCACTCCCTGCTCTCTCTCTCTCTCTCTCTCTCTCTCAAAGTAAATAAACTTAAAAAATTATAAAAAAAGAAATACAATGTTTTCTTGTGTAAATCCATAAATATTAAGGCTTCTTTATTACAGAAGTTAGCCTACTGTAAGTAATATAGAAATCATCACTGCAACAAGAACAATGCAACATGGCATTGACTTAGCAATCAAGAGGTCAGTAACAAGACAATGAGTATCAGAAAACTAAAGAGCCTTTTTATTCCTTGGAAAGGACACTTCTTTAAATTGTTGACACTGATAATTGGGAAGGCAGAACAATTGTCTCATAGACTTACAGTGCCAGGGAAGGAAACCAAAAACAGGTCGGTGGTTGTATATTGGGTGTTACTGACAGCATTCAGCAAGGTCTGAGAAGAAAAACGTGAGATCAGGTGAAAATTGTCTGCTTCAAAAGAGAACGGAATGAAATAAAGGTAAATTCTGGAACTTGAAGGTTGGTAAAAACTAGTTTTCTAGACTCAAAGCAGTAAAAAAAAAAAAAAAAAAAAAAAAAATTTGACAAGTGTTTTTTTTTTTTTACAACAAATATCTATTAGAACTCAGCCCTATGTCAAAAATTGGATTCAATGTATGGTTTCCACCCAAGCTCATTATCCCAGGTAGACTCAGGTCCATTAAGTTTACAGAAAGAGGTTTGTGGGTCAGAATGTAAAGAAATACCATGTATTTGAAAATTACATCTACAAAATAACTCTATCTGTGGCTATTGCCCTAGGGAGATGAGTCGCCTACTAAGGAGATGAGTCGCCTACCAAGTCTCTGGAGAAACTTCCCCAAACCATGAGCCCGAACAATCAGTCGGTCAATCAACATTAAATAAGTGCCTTTGACTCTTTGAGAGTTAAAACAACCTCAGGCCCCATAGTGCACCAGCAGAAGGAGAGCTATGAAGCCTGGCCTGCCTCCAAGGATGTGACTATGGAGAAAAAATAGTCAAGGGAGAAGCATCCACGGGCAGAACAAAATGGCATGGAGATAGAAGGACAAGGTGATTTTATGCCATGAAGATAAAAGGGCAAGGTGGTTTAGCAGACCCTGATTCTGCTTCCCGGAAGGTCTGCTAAAGGAACTTCCTGTTTCCCCGAAGAGGGCACCCTCATAAGGCCTGTCCAGTAGAATTTCAGAAGAACTATGGATCACAGGTGGGTGTGTTTTTCACATTCTTCCTCTTTATAAGCACCCGTTGTTGTAACTTGCCCTTGATCAACTCTTACATTTTGAGTTTGGATTGGGCGGATGACCCTTCCTTAGTTCAGAGGTTGCCAAGCCATGAGATGCCACAGTGGGCCCTGGATGGAGAAGAGACTGTATGGCACCCAGAAATCTCCACTGGAAATAGTGACAAGATGGGACTTACATCATCTCAGTTCAGAAGGGATGAGTGTAAAGAAAAATGAGAGGGCTATTCAGTGACTGCGGGATGAATGGTGGCCCAGACTTTCAGTGCTCATCAATATCCATGTCCTCTCCTCTCTGACCATCCATCAGGGCTGCCTACCCCCACCTTCCCTTGCACTTAGACATGACAATATGGACAGTGCTGGCTGTGGGATATGGGGAGTGACGTGTGTCCTTATCCAGGCGGGACCCATGAAATACCTTCCCTGTACGTTCCTCCTCTCTGTTTCCACCAGCCAGCTGCAGAAGCAAACACCAAGTGTCTAAAAAAGCCTAGAACTAAAACATCCCGGGTCCTGGTGCCTTCTGCCCTTCAGTGTGACGTAAGGGAGGTACAAACTTTTACGACACTAAGCTGTTAAGGCTTGGGGGTCGTTTTTACAGCTCCTAGCCTACGCTGAGCAATGTGGCAAAGAATTGCTGCTTCTAGTCCATTAAAAGTAGGATTCTTCTGTCTCACAAAGAGCTGAACGGATCATTTGATGATATGGATAGAAAACAGAGGACATTTCCCAGTTTCTAGGACCAATCTGAAGGAAAGGGAGAAGTAGGTACAGATGTTCTTACCCCCCTTTTATGAATTCACTATGGGTAGAAATCGTGGATCCACAACCAACCTAATTTTTTTTGTTGTTGCTCTATTAAATTCGGGGAAGGCAATGAAAAAGAAACTCATTTCTAATTTTCTAGGGATACTGAAGTCAAGCAAGCATGATTTCTACCCGATGCAAACGTCATGGGTTCACCAACCCATCTTAAAATGTAACCTCTCAGTTGACCTTGGCTTTTATTGAGAACCTGGCCACAGTCTCTTAACCCCCACCCTCCTTGTAGGAAGACAATAAGTGTTACACGATAGTGTCGTGGGTCTCAGGCCCTACCTGTTAGGGTTCCCCGAGAGATTCTCAGGTATAAGCATTTGTGAGTGTCCCTTGGAAGCTGAGTGAGGCATTTGGGGGGAAACTAGAGAAACTGCCCGGACATTCACAACATTACACTGTCTAACCCTCTTTTACCCCATCCCGTCGGCGGTATTGACTAGATAGGTAACCGTGCGGCTCAACGCCCGGTCAAGTGGAACACTGGGGCGAGGTACATGGTTTGAAAATGGCCGTCTGTTCTTCCGGGAAGTCACAGCTTTTCACCTTGGAAAAGAAGCCCTTTGCAAACGATTCTCAAAAAACAGGAAGGCCGCAAAGGTGTGACGGAGCGTGGCAGGCCGCACAGTGTGGCTGTCACCACAGCCGCTGACAGGGCGCTGTGTGGACAGAAGGTGCTCACCCAGACACCATGCAGGGCACACAGTTGGCTGACATGACATTGGGGAGGGGGTGGTATTCTTCCCCCAAAGACCAGCCGTAGCCGCAGTGGGAATCTGGGCATCACGACAAAAGACAAAGATGCATCGTTGGGCAACACAACAAAACAGTTTTATACAGCGACACGGCTGTCTTCTTTTAAGAGGTCTTGGGTATTGTTCTGATGAGTTACTTGGAGTTTACCCTGATACCTGCAGGGCTTATTTTTAAGATTTGCTGGGCAGTCTGGAACACCCTTCGTTCCGGACTAGTCTAGCCTCGCTTCTAAAGCGTGGTCCTTCGGGGGTCTACTGAATCTCAGATGCTCAGTGAGGTCCTTCTACTGAGTCCGAGCATTAGTCTCCTAACTCTGGGTCGGCTCACATGTACATCTGAATATTCAGCGATAAGTTCAAGAAAACTCTTACACAGGTTTCTGGAGCTCCTTCTTTATTTCGCCTCCTATCGTCTAATACTCTGTCCTAGAAATCACGGCTGCCTCAGACTCCCTGCTTCTCAATCTCAGTCTTCTCGGCTCAGGAGGATTGCTCTGACCTGCTCAGCTTCCCCCCTTCCTGCACGATGTTTCCATGTTTCTGAAAGAACCTCTAGGCAGAAAGCCAGAGCAATCCTGCACTTGTCTTGTGTGTTTCTCTCTTCTCAGGGTGACAGTCCTGTGCTGCTCACTGCCCATGTCTAAAACACCTGACTCAGGGTGCCTGGGTGGCTCGATCGATTAAGCTTCTGACTACCGCTCAGGTCATGATCTCATGGTTCATGGGTTCGAGCCCCGCATCAGACTCTGTGCTGACAGCTCGGAGCCTAGATCCTGCCTCGGATTCTGGGTCTCCCTCTCTCCCTGCCCCTCCCTTGCTCGTGCGCTCACTCTCTCTCTCGCTCTCTCTCTCAAAAATAAACAAATAAACTTAAAAAAATAAATAAAATAAAACACTTGTCTCATAAACGTTACAAAGGTTGTCACCCAGGTGTATACAGACTCAGAAGTCATTGGACTCTGTACTTAAAATGAGGGTATTCTACTATACGTAAGTTACACCCCAGTAAAGTTGATTGTTAAACACTATAAAGATGACAACATAATGCTCGGATACCTGTCACTCCAAGTGTTGAGAATTATTGTCAAGGTATAGTTATTAAGACATTGTGGTATGTGGATGAGTAGAACAAGATAGAAGAACCCAGAGACTCACCGTATGTTGAAGTTTCAACCATGACAAGATGGCACGATATGGCAATCAGGTTAGAAAAGAAGGTGATGGTGAAGGTCGGGGACAATTTGTTACCCACGTCAGAAAAACAAATTGCATTCCAACCTCCCATCATGTTAAATAGGTACACGTTGACTAAAGGCTTCAATATGAAATGCAAAAGAAAGACTCTTAGAAGATAACACAGATTAAGATCTTTGTGGTTTAAAGCGAGGGAAGAATTTCATATACAAAAGAGAAAAAATACAAGCAAGAAACATATTGACAGTTCTGACTACATTAAGATTGTAAATCTTCTAGTCATCCAAACCTACTATCTGGAAAATGGATAACAGGTTAAAAACCGTGAAATTGTGACTGCAACCACAACACTGAACACGTGAGTATCAAAGTTATATAAATAAATTCCGCAAATTGATAAGAAAAATTATAAGACGACTCCAACAGAATAAGAACTTGAATGAGAACTTCAAAGGTGAGAATTCATGGATGAGGAATAATTGTATGAAAATATTCAGTCTTGTAAGTGATTGGGGAACTGTTTACAACCCAACGAAAACCTATTTTCCACTTACAAACTTGGCCAAAAAAAAAACATTTAAAACACTGTCAATGTCAAGGGCTGGCAGTGATGTGGATAGTAGGAACTCTTTTATGCGGCCGTATAAATTGTTACAGTCATTTTGAAAAATAATGGAATTTTCAAGCAAAACTGAAGACCCACAAATCCAATAACCTCTCAACCCCCAGACTCCCTCACCTAGAAGAGCTCTCACATGCATGCACCCAGAAACATAGAAAGTATAATAGTAGCTTCCATATTATCAAATATCTGGATAATTACCAGGCTAAGTAGAGCTTGGTATAGTCGTGTAATGGAATAATACACACATAAGAGTTAATGTGACCATTTATTTTTTTTTCATTTTTTTTTTATTTTAGAGAGAGAGAGAGAGAGCACACAAGCAGGGGAGAGGTACAGAGGGAGAGAGAGAGAGAGAGAGAGAGACAGAATCTCAAGCAGTCTCCATACTCAGTGCAGAGCCCAATGCGGGGCTCGATCCCACAACCCTGGGATCATGACCTGAGCTGAAACCAAGGGTCAGACACTCAACCCACTGAGCCACCCAAGCGCATCCAATAGGACCATTTAAAGACAACTAAATAATAGAGAAGCCACAAAAAACTGAGCAATGCGTTAGTTGAAATACCGTAAATATTTAGCAACTGGTACGACACAGGCACGAACGTAATACTGGAGAAGAGTCCTAGAGATGCTCTGATGTGCCAGGAGGTAACTTCTTATTTTCTGGGTCATGGGAAAGTCTAGAACCTGCCGTGAAATTGCTCTGAATATCCAGGGTAGTTGGGCCCCAAAATGGCTTTAGGACAGCGACTATTTACTAAGTGGCTTTAATATTTTACAAACGAGCATACAAGTGCTTGGCACGTCCATAGGAGCCATAGATCCAGCCGTCAGTGAATAAGCTACAAAGGAGGGTCATCCCATGATGACAGACACAGACATGATGGTGGAAGTCATCTGAGGGGTGGGGTGCAGAGTTGCCATGGGTAGGGCAGAGCTCTCAGGGACCTTCTCAAGGATTAAGGATGTTCCCTCTCGGAAGACATGATGCGAGCACACCAAGGTTCATATTACTGTTGATCTTCATACTTTTCCCCCGTCAGAAAACCATGGGCTTAAAATTAGCCATTACTTACTGCAATGAATAAAATCGGTGAGGAAAAAAAAAAGGGATTGAAAATGATGAAAGTCACATTTCGGATCAAGGAACACATCCTTTTGGCTGGAGGGACAGAGGTCGCATCCAGATGAAACAGCCTGAATGTCCAAAGGAGAAGAGTTGAGAAAAGACCGTGCCCGATCCTGGCCATGCAACTTTGTGACAGTCCGTTAACCACTCGAACAATCCAGCAGGCATACTAATAGGGAACAAATGTCTTCCGTGGCCAGGGTTGGTCAAAGCGATGAGCTGGAAAACTAGACTGACCCTGTAAGTTTCAGTGTATCTATGCCGGGAAGCACTCCTGTTGTTCTGAATGTTTCTGCTGCGAATCGGAGATGGGTTTGAAGACGGAAAGGCAGAAACACAATCGCGTTTTCCAGGCCCGCACAGGCAGCCCCACACTCAGATTCTGGTGGAGAAAGATGGAGAAACTCTCCAACGTATTTCAGAAATGCAGACTGGGTTCCTGGCGTGTTCTCTCCTGGCCTCCAGTAGACTCCCCCTTCGCGTCGCTAGTGGCGAAGCTCTGAACCCCACGGCTGCACATGTCTCTTCCGGACACAGTTTTCCCCTTCCTTCTCTGATTGCTATACCACACGGAAGAAGCGGGCCTGTCTTTGAAATGAACCACGTCAAGAAATAAACTACCCAGTCAGAAAGATACCTCCATGCAAGGCAAATCTTTTGTTTTCAGAAGGCGGAGGCTGAAAATAATGTGACCGCAATTACTGACGGTAAATTGTCAGAAAATGTGACTCATTTAACAAAGTTTAAAGTGGGAAAGCCTGTAGGGGCTGCTGGGTGGCTCAGTCTGTTAAGCGCCCGACTTTGGCTCAGGTCACGATCTCCCCGTTCGTGGGTCCGAGCCCCACATCAGGCTCTGTGCTGATAGCTCCGAGCCGGGAGCCCGCTGTGGATTGTGTGTGTCCCTCTCTCTCTGTCCCTCCCCTGTTTGCACCCTGTCTTTCTCTCTCTTAAAAATAAATAGTAAAAAAAAAAAAATTTTTTAAGTGGTAAACCACTGTTCAAATGTTTGGTGACTGTTTCCTTTTTTTTACTTAACTAATTTTCAGGGAATAAAAAAACACTTGCGGCCACCAAGCTGTTTTTGCAAGATACTCCATCTAGAACGCTCTCTTACCTTTACCACTCCAAAGGTGGGAATTTATTTTTAATTTCTTTCTTAACTACTTCTTAACATCCAGCGAGAGTTTCTGAGAAAAGCAGGATGCTTTGACCCTACCGGTTTCAAATCTGAGTTCATTTTGACCTTCTGTGCTTTCAAGAGTCGGCAGTCAACGTGCCAGATGGCTTTGGCTAATCTTGTGTTGTTCCAAATATGCCAATTTATGACACCCAGGGAATCTTGGAGCCTTACAACTTGTTTGCTTTCTTCCTGGGTTAAGTCGGTATATGCAAAGTGAACCAACAATAATAACTGATTGAAAAACGTGTCCATGTGGCATGTTACCAAGCTGGATCGAGAGCAGGTATTCGACAGTCTGGAAACCGGTTAGTGGAATCCCAAACTATCCAGAGGGAATGAGAGCGAGTGCAGCTTCACTTTAGGGAAGAACCACACCCGGGTAAATGAAATGCCTGAAAGTTGAAAAATCCATCTAGTGCAAGGAGAGAGTTTTGGCAACGCAACGATCTTAGAAGGGCTCTCAATATTTCTCATGGATTCGCTAGAATACAAATATAAACCGTCAGTCTTTTATCCGGTAGGTATCAACATCAAAAACAGAAATAATAATGTAAAAATGAAAGAGACAAAAACTCTACACGATAAACTTCATTAGTTCTTTAAACTGATAGGAGAATAACATATCCCTGGTAGAATTCGAACTTATATAATGTTACGTAGGAAAACTGGACTTGAATATGATAGTCCCCATATTAAAAATGCACATAGTGGGGCGCCTGGGTGGCTCAATGGGTTAAGCGTCCGACTTCGGCTCAGGTCATGATCTCACAGTTCGTGAGTTCGAACCCCGCCATGTGGGGTTCTCTGCTGTCAGCTCAGAGCCCACTTGGGATCGTATCTCTCCCTCTCTCTCTCTCTGCCCCTTCCCCCCTGCTCTCTCTCCCTCTCTGTCTCTCAAAAATAAACTTCAAAAGATGCACATAGCAAAGGTTGTAATCTATAAATACTTTCCAGAGATCAAAGCTAAGTAAATTAATTTTCAGTGTAAAATTTACATGGGAAATAATGGACTATGGTGAAATATTTTCAGGAAAATAAAAATGATAATGGAAAATATTGGAAACAGCTTGAACCTTGATCTGTAGGGGGCACTGGCCAAGAATTCAAATGACTTATTGCAACTTGTTCTAGAATATACCATCTTGATCAAATATCAATAACGTTCCAAACAATTCATTGTATATTACAAAGGATGCTAGGTAGTTTTGGTTAAAATGTTTGTTTTGGAACACTCCAGACAAAGCACAGAGTCTAACAATCCTCACATCCAAGTGGCAGGGTCAGGAAAGTGGTAGAGAGACGTTCTGTACCCATTTCTGAGATTTCCTCCAATCCAACGTTCCATCTCCACTAAACGAGCTTGCTCTCCTTTCTGAGTCCCCCCGACTTTGTATACACAATTTTCTGACTAAAATATCATTGCTCTTCTGAGTTCCTTCCAGTTTTGACCCTCGAGTCAATTTGTCGCCACGGTCAGAAAATTCCAGTAAGTACTCTGCTGTTTCTCTTCTGTGTAATTGTTACTTTTGAAAACACAGTCTCCTCCTGCCATCAACCTGCTCAAAAACGTTCGGCTTCTGTTTTGGGTTTTAGTAGAGTTACCGGACCAGCATTCCCACCATAAAAAATACAGCACAGGGGCGCCTGGGTGGCTCAGTCGGTTAAGCGGCCGACTTCGGCTCGGGTCATGATCTCACGGTCCGTGAGTTCGAGCCCCGCGTCGGGCTCTGTGCTGACCGCTCAGAGCCTGGAGCCTGTTTCAGATTCTGTGTCTCCCTCTCTCTCTCTCTGACCCTCCCCTGTTCATGCTGTGTCTCTCCCTGTCTCAAAAATAAATAAAACGTTAAAAAAAAAATTTTTTAAAAATACAGCACAGTTTTGAGAAAACAGTTTTCAGGCATTGGATAACAGGCAATGCAAGGCCATGATCCCTTAGAGAATAAACACACCTGAGGGGAGCCGCGCCTTCATCCAGCCCTCTGTTCAGGGACAATTTCCTAAACGCAGATGGAAACCAAGTGAGCATCACCGTCCTGGAGAACTGAGGCATCATAGATCAGAGTTCAGTGCTGTTAAAATGGCTGGGACAAAATCACTAGGTCGGGTCCAGACAGGGGGCAGTTGTCAGAAAGGATACTCTGGAACTGAGAAGTCCTTTGGAGGGTCCCCTGCAGGTCTGTGGCCAAAGGCAGGATGCCCATGCTTGGGCTGAGGCCAAGTGAGGCCCGGCAGAGAGCAGCTGCTAGGAGCAGGGAGTGGTTAAGGTCCTAAATGGCACCCGGTGCTGACAGATGTTGAAATTCAGGTCCAGCCACAGTGGAGAAATCTTCTTAACATCCTGCGTTCAGATAAGATATCAGAAAGCCATGAGTAAGGACCACAGGCTAAAGGCACAGGGCATGGCCATCTTTGGAGAGCACATCAAAACGTAATATCACTATGATCGTATCGTAATGACATAATATTCCCAGTAACACAGTATGTGCAACCTGTAGCCTTTAGCACATAGTTGAACCAAAGCTTCCTGCTGATGTTACCCTCTGCAGGAGAGCCGTGACAGGCTGGCTTTTCTGCAGCTGGTGGTCGAGGACCATATATTTTGCTCGTGGCATTGGAACACCAACAAGAAAGAGAAGCGGACATTTCTGTCGGAGGAAAAAGCACGAGAAAAAAAAAAAATCAGCCTTCTATTTCCAGTTGAAAGGAAACAGCAGTTGTAAGAAATATTTGTGCATTACTGTCCCACTGCCGACCACACCAAAATTTGGCATGATGAACACAGTTAATCTGGTGTCTGGATTTATTTCTAGAAGTTGATATTAACCCCCTGCTTCTCCAAAAAAGGTACATTGATTGGTCTGCTCTGATTATTTGGGTCGATGGAATCTGACCGAAGGGTTTTGTTACTTGCTGATACAAATAAAAATAATTTTACTTTGTATTATTATTTTTTGTAATATTTATTTTATTTTTAAGAGAGGGAGAGAGAGCGTACGTGTGTGTGTATGTGTGTGTGCCAGCAGGGGAGGAGAGGAGGAGCAGAGAGAAGGAGACAGAGGATTCGAAGCGGGCTCTGTGCATGATCATGACCTCAGCTGGAGTCAGATGCTTGAGTGACCGAGCCACCCAGGACCCCCAATAATTTTATGTTTAACCAAGGCAGTTCACTTACATATTCACTGAGCATCCGTCCTGTGGCAGATAGACATTGACCCTGGCACTCGATTCTAGGATGTACCGTCTTATACAGAACCTACAGGTCTATACGTCCTGATGTTTCAAAAGCAAAACATCTTGACCCTCTAGACTTGTCATTCTTCTCAAACATTGAGCACATTAGAGAATGAGCATTTTAATGCTCACAATACCGCAATGTGAGTAGTATCTTGCCCTTATACAATTATACAAACTACAGTAAGATTCCAGGTAGTTTCCCCCTGGTCATCTAGCTCAGAATTTAATCTTCAGTCTCACTGAATCCAAAGCCAATGCTCCTTTTACCAAATCATATTGGAGAGTAGAGACTGGTCCATTTTGAAGGCATGATAAAATGGTAGGTAAACCGGGTAGGATACACCCCGGACATGTTTATTTCCAAGTCTTGTAAGAAGTCAGGGGCAATGGGAGTGGGAAGGTACGGTGAAGCCTCCTTCTCCATTTGTCTGGATCTTTAAAAAGCAGACTTTTCAGGGCGCCTGGGTGGCTCAGTGGGTGGAGCGTCCGATTTCAGCTCAGGTCACGATCCCGCAGTTCGTGGGTTCGAGCCCCGCATTGGCCTCGCCGGGTCAGCGCAGAGCCTACTTGGGATCCTCTGTCCCCCTCTCTCTGCCCCTCCCCAACTTGCAGTCTCCCAAAAATGAATATTAAAAAGAAAACCAGACTTTTTCAAAGGAAAGGCAGGCATGTAGCTTCTTGTCCATTTCTCTTGCTTTGTCTATTTTCTTTTCCCACCCTGAAACGGTGCGGAAAAAAAATGCCTGCTGTGTTCTAGTCTAAAGCAGAAAAACACCGCTGTTGTTCAGCTAGCGTATGTACATGTAATATTTGATTTGGGGATGTTGATAAGCAGCGTCTATTTATTATTAAGGAAGAACAAGCTCAGTAGTGAGTACACATATCTGAGGTGTAGGGTGTTGAAATGAATCATTAAGTTCATCTACATGGGCATAAATTCGGTTTCCTCTTCGCCCTTGTCTCATATACCACCTGCCCACAGTGGGGCAGAGAGCCATCATCAGTCCTCGCCTACAGGAGGGAACGTTTACTTGAAGACCACTGAACAAGGACCCTTCCCCACTCTCTTCTCCTCCTGTCCTGTAAACCCAGTGAACCACAAGACTGCCTCTCCATGGTCGTCTGGTTCTTTCCTTCCACATCTACAGCCACTTCTGGAAAGCAGAGGCCAGTGGGGCTTGGGGCTGGAGCACTGAATGCCCTAGGCTTGGCAGGCTTCCACAGCTCGGGTCTGGCCTGCAGAGCTGTCTTCGCCGGCACTGGCGTCGGTCCCTACCCTCTCTCCGGCAATGCGCCCACGTTACTTTGCCTCACACCAAAGCCAGGAGCCTCGGTTTGGTACTCCAGGCTCGGATGCCTGAATCCCCCTCTTCCTCCCACTGGAGAGTCCCCGATCTCAACTTATAGCCAGAGACCATGGAAGCGAAACGACTCGATCTTGAACAAATAGTTAACACCCCCGAGCTCAGCTCCTTAGCCCACAGAGCGAGGGGGCCGAACGTGGCGATCGCACACTCTTGTGGACTCGTTATGATTCCTTTTAGGTTAGTTCCTCTGCTAAGCTCAAGCATAGGTATCATTCACGTAATAGCAGTACAATTCACAAAACACAGCTCACGTAAAATAAAGCTATTTTAGCTATGCAACCTAAGGTATATTTAAATATATGTACAGTAAAATACGAGCACTAACGGTAAATCTGAATTTGTTGCCTTGATGCTTGTACTATCATTTCTGAAGGTGGAAAAGTTTAAATACATAGACAGGTAGAGAGAATAGTCTGGTCAACTCCTTGCGTCTTCATCCAGTTTGTGCCTGTCACTCACTCGTTCCATCTAACTCCACTACCCCCAGTTGTCTTTGATTATTTGAAAGCAAATCCCAGTAATGTCATGTCACCATGTCACCTATACTGTATAAAATTTAGCATAGACACACACACACACACACACACACACACACATATTCAGCATATGTCTGAGAGATAAAATTTCTTAGCAACTTAACCAAGGTACTCTCAGCATACCTAAAAATAATTCCTTAATGTTATCAGCTATCTTATCTTGCCCGGCTCTCCTCTTCAAGAATTTTTAATGACACATTGGGTGGAAATCTGCCTGCACAATCATGTGTGAACGGCCCCGAAACCAGACCTGCGGCCACACCAGGAAATGCAGTGATTTCTGCAACTTGGAGTGTAAATAAGAAAGCCTTCTTTCTCATAAGAGACTCGTAAATACTGAGAACAAACTGAGGGTTGATGGGGGGTGGGGGAGGGGAAGGCGGGTGATGGGCATGGAGGAGGGCACTTGTTGGGATGAGCACTGGGTTTTGTCAATTTGACAATAAATAAACTTATTTGACAATCAATTATAGTTAATATAAAAAATAGTTATATATAAATTATATAATTTATATATAATATAAACAACATATAATTATATTTAATATATAATAATAAATATTTGTTTATTTATATATAAATAAATTTATTTATTTTTATAATATAAATTATATATAATTATATATAATATATTATATAATTTATA
>NW_026057579.1:30963882-30979754 GCF_023721935.1 Panthera uncia
ATATATTTATATTATATATAACTTATATATTAATATATAATTTATGTTATATAAATTATAGTTAATAGAAAAAAATAGAAAAAAAGACAGAAAGAAAGCCTTCGAGTCTGTAGTCCTTCCAGGCCCCACTGCTGATAAGCAAAGGCCCCCAGAGTTGGAGCCCCAGGTAGTATGAGTCCAGGCGTCCTTAGTGTTCGTTTTTGTTTTTGTTTCTGACTCGGTGGGGGCAGTGGAAAGCTTTGATCTGCCACTTTCTTTTCAAGAAAGAAAACAGTATTAGAAAATACAGGGGCAAGACCAATAAAAAGAAATGGTCCTAACTGGAATGAGATCACTTCAAGAGGCCTACTTGGTGCGAAGATTCTTTTCTTTTAATAAAGATAGAGCTCACGGGGGAAGGAAGCCAGCCCAAATCAGGGAAAAGAGTGAACCAGAGAATGCTTTATAGAGCAAAGACTGCTGATGGGCTCTCCCAGGGGCTGAATCAAGCCTGTGAAGTGCTCTATTTGACTCAGTCATCGGATTCTTTCAATAACTCACATTATGACTTTCCTGTGCCAGGCACAGATCTGAAAGCCAGAGCCAGAGCAAGGAAGAAAATAGACAAAGAGCCTACCCTCAGGGAGCTTGCCTTCTTCTTAGAATCTGAACCCGTTCATGCTTTGTGCTTTTTCATTCTTTGTTTCATAGGAGTAAGAAGGCCTTTTAAGGGAGGTCAGGCCTTCCTCCACTGGCCCCAGGGCCACACGCTCCTAGTTTCTGACCCTGGCCACCAGACCACCAGATTCAGAACATATGATTTTTATTTTTTAAAAAAGCATTTGAGTTTGTGACGCTCTTGTTAAGCAAATCTCTTTTGCCTTCAGATAGAGGTCATCAACAGTGCTGTCCATTCGCGGGCCTTCCTATGGAAGAATTTTTCTCTCCAACACGTACGGACTGAGCCTCTAATCTATGATGGTGCTGGGCCGGAAGCCAGCACTGCACGGAGGTAAGTTCTGGCCCACAACGTCCTGGAGCTCTGGGTCTGGTGGAGAAACCCACCCGTAAACCTCACACTAATGTCATGTGACAGCTACTACATTAGATGTGCAGAAAGAGAAGGGGGAGGGCAGTGAGTGTTCCCGGCTCCGGGAGGCAGAGAGTCAGGGAAACATACAGAAAATACACACATCCTCCAGGGCCACGAAAGAGATCGACCTTAAATGTACTGAGAGTACGTTTATAGATTTCTTATTGATAATTTAAAAGTTTGCTTCAGCAAAAGTTAGTTATGTCTCAGCGGACTTGCTTCCCCAAATACATCGTGTCCTCTCTTTTCCCGTCAAGCAGTACAAATGTAATCTCTGGGTCTACTTTACTTTGGATAATCACAGTTACAAATTAACAAGACCTAAATTTAATACGTTTTTTTTTTTTCAGGCCATTAATGTCACTCATGTCAAATGATTGGTTGTTTTTTTTTTTCCAAAAGGGTAAGGGCCATCACACATATGGTGGAAGGATTTGTATGCCGATCAATTTAATGGCAGCCAAGATGCATGTTGTCACGGTAGAGATGGAATGTCGGCTGTGGCTTTCCTCCAGCAAATAGAAAGAAATCCTCACGCAGAAACTATCGTAAAATCTCAGCGCTGAATTAATGTCATCGGCTCCCATGTCCAGTGTCCAGATGAGACAGTCCCTTTCTTTTACTATTAAATGTTTATTTATTTATTTTGAGAGAGAGAGAGAGAGACAAAGACAGAGGGGGTAGGGGCAAAGAGTCAGAGAGAGAGAGAGAGAGAGAGAGAGAAAGAATCTCAAGCAGGCTCTGCACCGCCAGCACTGAGCCCAACGTGGGACTCAATCTCACGAACCACGAGATCACGACCCGAGCCGAAACCAAGAGTCGGACACCTAACTGACTGGGCCACCCAAGCACCCCAAGATGAGACCCAAGAAGCATCCATGAAAGCTGGAGATATGTGGACATATTGGAGCTTCCGCTCCAATGCCATTGTCCCCAGGCAGCCTCTGCAATGTTCAGTCAGCCTTAAGGAAGGGTCCCTTCCCCTGCCTACTAAGCAAACACACTAGCTATGGTGTCAGACAATTCATTCCCCTCTGCGCTCCCTGGAGAAAGAAAATTGAGCAGTAACTTCCCCTTATCTCCTCCCTAGGAATACTTTACATCTCTGAAACTGGTTGTTTTCAGGGGTTTTATGATAAAAAATATCTGGATACAAGGGATCAAGCTTAACTGCTCCTACTAGTTGGACCTGAGTCCCCTTTGGGCTCCTGGACCATTTTCCGCCATATGACCCTACCCCCCCCCAGCACTAACTGGGAATCCTCACTTTCCTCTCTGACGTGGCTCTCATGTTCCTGTCTGTGCACCTGCTGCAGCTCCTAAGCATTCCGTTTGGAAATAGGAAATGAAAGTTGGTCCCTTTCTTCTAATAACGGCTTCATGAATATCTGACCCAGCCGGGTACAAACTCACGCCAATCGGGAAATTAGACAATTTGGCCAGGAGAAGCGTTTGTTCATCTCTTTCAAACAGAGGCTGGTAGTTGTTTCAAATGGCCGCAGACAAGTATGTAAACCGGGAATCTCACTCCTTCGTCTCCCAATATTCACTCTCACAAACCATGAGATCATGACCTGAGCTGAAGTCAGACGCTTAACCGACTGAGCCCCCCAGGCGCCCCAATCTTTTCAAATCCATATCTGACTATGCCGTTCCCTAAGATGGTCCACCGCTCCATAGTTCCTTACATTTCACCTCCCCAAGCACCCCCGTGATGAAACCCCAGGGATGCCAACCTATGTGTGCCCTCCAAACCCACAGGAGGGCTCTGCCCATCCTTTCCCTCCAAGGCTCCCTCTCCAGGACTCCTTCCATGATCTCTTCTCCCCACCCTCCTACCGAGTTGGCCAGCCCCCTCCAACCCAGAACAACCGCGTAAGGTCACGCTACAAAGCAAGAGCTCTCCCTTCAGATCCCAGCCTACCCCCTTGGCTCCCGGGAACGTCCCTCTATCAAGCGTCCTCAGGAACCAGGGCTCCGTGTTTCTCCACTTGGCTGCATTCCTGGCCATCAATGCTCTCTCTACCCTGTAGCAATGCCCTGACAGGACAACGGGAAAACAAGACAACACAGACAAGAAATGACTCAGACGAAAAGTTGCAACCCCTCAAAGATTTGACAAATTTCAATGCCCACAGACTCAAGCCGTCTACCCGTCTGTCACAAACAAGACTCCCTCTGGGGGGCTGGCTTGCCTCCCCGCACCCGAGCAAGGGGCTTTGCCTACTGCGGAGGTTCTCAGTGACTGAAATTCATACGGTCTCAGAGACGGAGGGTGACCTTCTCTGGTCTGCAGTCAGCTTCCCCATCCTAATTTTTCTATCCCTAACTGCATCCCATCTAGGACGCCCGCCAGTGGGAGTATCACTCCCTTTTGGGGGGAGCCCCATTCTCACCCACAGCGATGTGGTCCTCAATTATACAGCCAGAGGAGAACAAAATTGCACCCGAAACGTAACGGCTGAACTCCCGTACGTTTTGTAGGACCCTGTCTTAAATCCTGAGAGTGGATCGCCAACAGTTCTCCATGGTCTCCAGCGAGAAGTAAGAGCAGAGCAAGTATGCACGGCTCCGACCTTGCAGCCTCCACGAGGAGGTGCCTCCCCAGAAACCACGCTGAGGCTACAGGCTCCAAAAGCAAAGCACCACTGGCCTGAATCCCAGTGTAGACAGTGAGGGGCTAGGTTGCCAGTTTACAGATGCTTTGCGTTCTTAGAGGCAACCACCTCGCTGCATGCTTTTTGCCTCTTCTGGAGGGGACAACGTTTCCTTTTCATGCATTCATGTTCACAGTAACTTTCCTTTCGGCCCAAAACAATGGGTGGTCTTTGCTCTACGTTTGTGAAATGGACAGATTCATGGTGATCAGAATAAGATCCCCTTCCCCATAAGGCTGCGAGCCCTCTGGCCTTAGATTATTCGCCAGCACCCTCCTGCTGCTCTCTGCTTGGCTATCAGGTACTTCGGGTTCATGGGTATCCCTTGAAAAAGGCGAAGCAGCTAAGTGATTCCTTCCAACCTTTGCACATGCTGTTCCCTCTGCATGGGACTCTATTCCTCCTCATCCCATGACTTATCCCTGAATCTAGCAAACCCTGTCGTTTAAACTCCTCCAAGAAACCTGAGATCTCTCCTCCCAAACAAGCACCTCGTAAGGCAAGCCTGCGTTTCTCCTTCATGACACGGGCAATGTTGGTCTTTCCAAACAGACTCCTGAGCTCCAGGGAGGCAGGGACCACATCTCCCTTATTTGTTCTCTCTAGTGCTCGGCCCAAACAATTACATTGAACCAATACTTTTGAAGAAAATCATTTTCCCAAACCAACAGGTTATTCTGGCCCAGAAATAAATTCTGTATCTCCTGGTAGATAATATGTACATATACATATACATATACATATACATATACATATACATATACACATACATACATATATATATTATTAGTTTGAAGTTTTGAAGTGGCAGGATTTCACTTTTTCTTCTAATTGTACATATCTTACATACACTTAAGGGTTCTTTTCAGCCACAGAATATTCTATTAGACTTAATTCTGTGAGAATAAATCCTGGGATTTATTCACCTTCTCTGTAGGCTGCTCCCTGTCTCCCGGAATCCTGCTTCCCTGCCAAAGCTTATCTGCATTCAAAGCCATCTCCAGGGTCACCTCCTCCATGAAGTCCCCCTGGCTGTATTCAAGCACAGGTGCCCCCACCTTGGTTTGGACTGGAACCCCCATGGTATTTTCTTTACGGGTGCCATCACATCCTACCATACACAGTCATCAGCTGGGTAATTGTCTTACTTTCCTCCCTTGTTCCACGAGCTCGTAAAGTTGTACTGTTGCACGCGAGACCAAAGGCAATGGATAACTTCGAAGAGGCGTGATGTAATGAAAAAGACCACAGTTTATTTTTCTTATTAAAAAAATTAAGTTTCTTTATTTTGAGAGACACGGAAACAGCACGGGTGGGAGAGGGGTAAAGAGAGAGGGAGGGAGAGATTGAGAATCCCAAGCAGGCTCCGCACGGAGCCCGATGCGGGGCTTGAACTCACTACACTGTGAGATCGTGACCTGAGCCAAAACTGAGAGTTGGACACTTAACCAACTGAGCCACCCAGGTGTCCCCCTTCATATTGTTTTTTAAAAACTGTATTGAGGGGCACTTGGGGGGTTAAGGGTCTGATTCTCAGTTTCGACTCAGGTCATGATCTCACTGTTTGTGAGATCGAGACCCACATGGGACTCTGTGCTGACAGCTCAGAGCCTGCTTGGGATTCTCTCTCTCTCCCTCACTCTCTCTGCCCCTCTTCCACTCACACACACACACTCAGTCTCAAAATAAATAAACATTTTAAAAATTAAAACCTGTATTGAAAATAGAATAAAAAAGTATCCCGAGTACCCACAATCTGCCCAAAATACTCACTAAGCAACTTCTTTTTTTTTAATGTTTACTTATTTTTGAGATACAAGGAGAGACAGAGTATGAGTGGGGGGAGGGGCAGAGAGAGAGGGAGACACGGAATCCAAAGCAGGCTCTGGGCTCTGAGCTGTCAGCACAGAGCCCGATGCGGGGCTCGAACTCACAGACGGCAAGATCATGACCTGAGCCGAAGTCGGATGCTTAACCGACTGAGCCACCCAGTCCCCCCCTTTACCAAGCAACTTCTAAGAGGTCACTTAGCAAGTATTCGATACGTATTTTTTTCAATGATACATATTTTTAAATGAAGGAACATTTGGCTGCGCCATCCCCTAAGGATGGGGCTATTTACACCGAAATTAATAGAAATGAAATAAAATTAAAAATGTAGCTCCTGGCCACTGTAAGCCCCATTCCAAGTCCTCAATCATCACCAAAGTCTGGTGACTACAGTATCGGATGGTGCGGTTATAACACTTGCTTCAGAACAGAAAGTTCTATGGGAAGTGCGGGGTCCCATGAATGAATGAATGAATGAATGAAAGAATGAATGAACGCACAGTCCCTCAGG
This sequence comes from Panthera uncia, assembly GCF_023721935.1. Lineage (NCBI taxonomy): Eukaryota > Metazoa > Chordata > Mammalia > Carnivora > Felidae > Panthera > Panthera uncia. Next base: position 30,969,953 of record NW_026057579.1, read on the forward strand.
AGGCTCTCCAGCGAGGCCCTCTCCGCCCCTGTCTGACTTCTCCCACGGACTACACTGTGTCATAGGAACATTCTGCCCAATTTGGAGATCAGCTTCCCAGCGAAAGCTTCTTTGCAGCTTGGCTTATTTAGAAAGAGCTCGGGAGAGCAGGGAGCCCTTCGTGCAGGCACCACAGCTGCCTTTTGCACAGACCCATCAGCCACATTATGACAGGAGTGCTTTCCAGCTCCAATTTGTCTAATTCTCGTGTGTTATATTAACAAAGGATGCCTGGCCAGAACATGTCAGTCATCCCCACAAAGAGCTATTTCTGTCTTCTCTCTCCTTCCAGAACGGCAAAGATTGATCTGAGGCAGATCGTCTTTTGTGTGTGTGTTCCTGCGCACAGGCTGGCAGCAGCTGTTCTCAAATGCAGCATCGATACGTGTTTTTATGAGTCACTTCTTTTTGTAATGTGCGAAGCTAATCGTCTCGATTATGACACCAAAAAACATTTGCCTTGAAATCTCGAGTGCCGTGTTCATCGCTCAGTCGTGCCGTGAGTGCGGCGTTCCTTGAAATGTCCGTGGTGTTGAATCTCAATTTCGTAATTCAGCTCCATGACCCGGCAGGGTCTGGAGTACCGTTCCCACTGGGCTCGTGTCTTAGCCTCAGTCATCTAGAAAACAAAACCTAAGGCTTCACTTGGGAGACGCCAACCCAGGGTAGAGAATGAAGGGGAGTAAGGGCAAAGAAACCTGTGAAGGCAGGTGACGTCATCATGGGTCTGCCTCACCGCAAACCTTGAAGCTACAGAAGGCAGACTCAGACTTGTGTTTACCAGGCACACAGGGCTCCTCAGGGAGCCTGCAACGAAAACCTGTGCCTTGGAGTAGAATATGGGAGAAAAGAAGGAAGGGGATTTATCAACCTAGCTCCTTCCCCTCCCTACTCCCATTGACCTGTTCATCCTATGGAAAGTCAATACCACCAGAATCCTGGTTTGCACTGAGCCCCTTCAGCACCAGTTGGGACACCAGATCTTGGCCCTACATGAGGTGCTTCATCAATGACTAGAAGTAGATGGGCATCTCACTGCAGATGGGCTGGGGTGCGGTGGAGGGGGGGGGTGGTCAGGCAGGCTCAGGGCTTTCCACTCATGCCAGGCACATCATCAAAAGCTGTGCCCACAAGTGAAATCTAGGAGGTAGGTGATGCTTTAGAAGGAAGGGGACAAGTCAAAGAGTTGAGGCAACCCAAAGAAGTGCCCGATTTCTTGGTCCAGTACGGCTGCTGTCCTTACATGTGTGTAGGGTTCAGCAACAAGACAACAGAGGATTCTATAAACCAACTCCCACCCAACTTCTTTTTTTCCCAGAAAGGTCAGAAGCGTCTCCTCGCTCCAAATCAAAACACTCCCAAGTGATTTGAGAAAACATGGGGAATCACAAGGATGCTCTTAAACTGAATTCTAAAGACTCGTGTTTGTGGGAGTTGGAAAGAATAATCCTCACTGAGATGTTTCGAGTGTCCTTGCTGTCTAGGCCAGTGAGCCTGAGACAGCTCCACAGAAAGATGACAGCGATGGCCGTGGGGAAGAAAAGGTGTCACTGAACTCTCAGAGACAGAAGACGAGGTAATTTCAGCCACTCACTCCTCCCCCATTCTTGGAGACCGTCCTCTGGTCTTCCCAGCAAAGAAGGGGAGTTCAGAAGAAGAACACCTGCTTTGGTCTGTATTTGAAATTTGAATCCCAGCTGCATTTCGACTAGCTTGTGACCTTTGGGCAATTACCTAGGGGAGACCCATGTTTCCTCCATAAAGCAATAATAATACGCATCTTAGATTGAGGCTGAAAAGATTAATATTCAAAGACTTCAAGGTTCCGGACACATAGCAGCTTGGGTGGACAGTCTGAGTTGACCCAGATGATCTACTCCTCCTGGTACTCGTGCCCTGGCATAACTCACAACTTATGACTTTGGGCGAGACCCATGACTTCCTCCTACCCAATGGAATACAACAAGGTTGACAGGATTTCACTTCTTTGATGACATTACATAAAGCTAGAAGGACTATCATACCGAGAGACTCTTTTCCTTGTCAGCTTTGAAGCTATAAGCTGCCATGCTGTAAGCTACCCTAAGGAGAGAGGCACATGGCAAGGAACGGAGGGGAAACTCTGGCAGATGGCCGGTAAGAAACTGAGGCCCTTATCCAGCAACCCGCAAGGACTTAAAATCTGCCAACAACCATGTGAGCTTGGAAGTGGATCCTTCCTCAGTCGAGCCCCAGATGAGTACTCTGCCCCCTAGCGGACCCTAGTTTACAGCTTTCCAGAGGACCCGGGCTCAGATTCCTGACTCACAGAAACTGAGATAATAAAGGTGTGTGGTTTTCAGCTTCTAAGTTTGTGGCGTTACTGTTATGCAGTGGCAGATATGTGATACAGCATCCTGTCCACAGATCCTACCTCCCTCACCTTGGACTATCCTGTCATGTACTGGGCAGGGGGGAGAATGGGAACCATGCCATTGAGATCATTTGTTTACTTTAAACATACCGAGAGAAGATGTTTTAAGTTTCCGAAGAATCTAAAAAGTGTATGCATATGTGTGCCTGTGTATGTGCCTGTGCTTGGTGGGGGGGGGGGGGGTAAGAAGGCAAAAACACTGTGTTTTACAACAAACTGTGCACAGAAGCCACTGGTCTTATCCTGAATTATCAGTAGTGACAAGTGCCAACATCTCATCCCTAAGGCGACAAATGACGTCACTAAAGTGTGCCTGCTCTCCGGGCCAGTGCTCGGCCTGCCTGCCCTGCTTTGATGTTAGCAGTTTGACTTCGGCAGGTCCTCAGCCTCACTCGTTGCCCAGGTTTCCTTCTCAGGGCAATATGCACCCTGCCTCCGTCCCTATAGCCGCTCTATTCCCACTGCTGTTCTGCAAGCCTCCAGCTTTGCAGGGGATCTGGATTTCGTGTGCATTCTCCCCCAGATGCCCTCTGCTGGACTACCTTGGTGGGGGGGACATCCACATCCTCATCCCCCAGGTGGGAAGAAGGTCAGAGCTCTGTTGGGCTGTCTCCCCCTCCCTCTCACACGCCTTTCCTCCCCTGGCTGTTTATGGTGTCCCTGCCCCCTTCTGTCTCACTTCCAAGTATCTCTTGATCGACAAGAGTTGAAGAGAAATGTTCTCTTTTTCTGGCAATAAGCTCCTCCCTGGAGCCAGGAACCATCCCACGCTCACGAGACCGAGTTTCTGTCGATGCTTTGTACGTTCAAGATAGGATGATGTTTTTCCGGGTTGATGATTATTTCCTTTGCATGTAACATAACTATTTCATCGGCTTTAGTGTGTGATGTCTATTTCAAAACAGAGTAAGAACCAAAGTTTCCAGTCAAGACTCTATTTCCCACCCTGGGAATGGTAAAGTTCATTAGAGTTGCCATTCATTAAGGGCCTCACAAAGTGCCAAAGCACTAGCTGTTCAGCGTGCCGTTCCGCGTTTGATTCTTCTCAAGCCCTATGAGGCGTGTTCTGTAGAATCCCGTTTTACAGATAAAGACGTAAGATTTGGACTTTCGTGAGCCTCGGCTGGTGAATAGTAGAGTTGTTTCAGGTTGGCTTCAAATCTCAAGCTCTTGCTTGGCAGAGGAGCTCGGACCCCAAAAGGAGGCACGGAACCTCACACCACCTGTGTCCTTAATAGGTCCCAGCTTTGTTTAAGTGACTCTTGCGATACAGATGTACCGGTTTTTCATCAGACGCAAAAACAATCCCAATGTTGAAACCTATGTTTTTAGGTCAAGATATTTCAAAATTATACTGAACGCGGTTTTTGGTAAATCTTCTAGATTTAGATCCCGTCTACACTAAAGAAGATGATAACCGTTCCCAATGTTATTATGGTCAACTTGTCTTGTAATACACAAAGTACCCAAGGTCCCATCTTGACAATAATATCGTGCCTGCGCCTCTTTCTCTTTTCTTCATTCTTAGCCATTCTTCCAGAAATTTAGATCAGTTTGGACCCTTGAAATGTAAGAATCAATAATAAAAATATTTAATGTCTATAAACATCTATATTAAATAGTTCACTAAATTTTAATACAACTGTACATCTGGCGTCATAGAAAATTTCCAGATTTTCATCAACTTCTTATATTACAAGACCCCTCTTGCCACTTACAATTATTATAAGAACAAAAATCAGGGGCGCCTGGGTGGCTCAGTCGGTTAAGCGTCCGACTTTGGCTCAGGTCATGATCTCGCGGTTCATGGGTTTGAGCCCCATGTCGGGTTCTGTGCTGACAGCTCAGGGCCTGGAACTTGCTTTGGATTTTGTGTCTCCCTCTCTCTCTCTCTCTCCCCCTTCCCTGTTTGTGCTCCGTCTCTCTCTGTCTCTCAAAAATGGATAAACCTTAAAAATTTTTCCTTTAAAAAAAAAGAACAAAAATCATGTCCATACCCAATCTACTGACTTATTTGATGAAAGCAACAGGTGCAATTTGCAAGCAGGTGGAGACCTAGTGAGCACTGTAATCTCTGTCCTGCGGCTCCTGGGAGTCACATCCAGTGCAGAGGGGCTGACCAATGTCACTGGGATGGACAAGAATGCCGATTATCGGTGTTTTTGAGGGCAAAAGAACAACGATGCATTCTTAGTTTGCTGGGAAGGAGGTCGCACTGGTCCCCCAAATGATTCATCCCCCATCCGATATGGCAATTTCCCTTTATGACGGCCGCCAGAATCAAATATTGCTCTGAATAGCAGGTGCTCTGACCCCACACGGGGACACGGTAAGGTAATGAGCAGCAGGGGAAGAGAACAGACTCTGTTGCCGTAAAAGGGAAGGTCGTTCAGCTCTGCCAAAGCCGCAGCACAGCTGTCAGGTGCCCGGGACGGCTCCCGCCTGAGTGTGCGTTCCGTGAGCTGAGCTGGGGTTGAAGAAGACACTTGGATGGGAAGGGACGGTAGCGATCATCCAGCCACAACCCTGCTCTACCGTTTGCCCGGTGAAGAAAGTGGAGCACACCGAGGATGATTTCCAAGGTCACCTACGCAGTCCGATCCAGAAAAGTAGGCCCCTGCCCTTGAGATCATCATGTCCCAGATCTGGAGGCCGTTGAGCAATAATTCAATGGCTACGGCCCTCAAGATAGTGATCAGTTTGTTCTAAAACCTTGCAATCCCTCTGCTGGCTGAAAAAGAAAAATCTTCAAGTGTATTGCCGATTTATTAGGGAAGAGGGCGGCTGTTAGAGAACCATAAAAGTGATTACTATTCCACAGGCAGCATCAGAAACCCTGCGTGGCCCTCAGGCCTGGCTGGCCGAAGGGCTGCTCCCCGGGTTCTTGCTAACAGAGCTGTGAGTGAGCTCTGAGAGCCTAGGGGTGCAAAGCAGGTGACTCACAAAGGCAGAAGCCTGCTCCAAGGAAACGTAGCAACTTCGCCCATGGTGTCTTCCGCTTCAAGGGTAATAACCATGAACTTCGGGGCAAGTTCTCCTTACGGGGGGCTAATGAGTCCTCGCAGGGCTCCCGGCAGGCAACTATTCCTGAACGCCAAACAGAGCTAAGAAAGGAAGGAGAGGAAATGGAACTTTCCTGAGGCTTTCCAGTCACTCGGTTATATATATTCCTTTATGGGAAATGCTTCTCCGTGTGGAAAGTATGCCAGGGTTTTATGCCTGACATCGTTTCCTGTTTTCTGTTAGTTTTTGTTGTTGTTGTTGTGTTTGGGTTTTTTTTTTTGTTTGGGGGTTTTTTTGTTTTGTTTCGTTTTTTGTTTCTTTTCTTTTTTTCCTTTTTTTTTTTCTTTTTCTTTTTCTTTTTTTTTTTTTGCGTCATTTGGATTTTGTTTTTCAGTGTGTTTTGTCTTTCCAGCCTAAACCAGGCAAGCTTCGTAATGAAGTGGCAGTAACCATTTGCAGATTTTAAAGCACTTGCGCAGACAGTGTTTTGTGTGGTCCTGATGGCAACCACGTGAAGCATGTCCCTTCTCCATTTTCAGGTGAGGAGACCGCCGTTCGGAATGTTTCTGCGAGTGGAACGCGTCGTGCCCAAGCTTAGGCTCTGACTCCAAATCCAGACCCCTCGCTCTGCGCAGACGTGTTGCTCATCAGAAGGAGGGCTGAGCCCCCCACCCGCCCGGTGACCCATCGCTTCTTTAAAGATGTGAGTTAGCTTGTTTCCACGCCTCATTCTTCGTTGCAAACTCTTTCAGCCTCTCACAGAGCAGTCCGTTTCTGGTTTCTGACCCTGCTCTTTGCCAAAGTGCCATCCGTCAGTCGCCGCAGAGGTGTTGACGACCCACCGCAGACGAGGCCCAAGGCAGGCAAAGGGAGGACGAAAGTAAAAGCAACTGTTCTGGATTCGTGGGGAAACACTCCTGACTCGCAGACAGAATAAACAGCGTCGCATCCGCCCCAGCTAAGGGGATACCGAGAGTTTACGAGGAAAACGGGAGCACACACAGCCTTAATGAGGACATCAGTTGAGAACAGCAGCCCAGGGTAGGAACCAGCCCAGGACAGGGGACCCTCCGTGGAGCAGATCGCACTGCCAAGCAAGTCTCTTGCCCGACTCTCGTCATGGCCAACAGCTGACGGTGACTCCAAGCTGTCATGAGCTCTCTCTGCACGTGTTTCTCTGCCCCCTCGGCCTCGAATGCCGTTATAGTTCGACGTCCTCAATAACCCTTCCTTTCTTAACCACGGGCCTATCATCCCCTCTTGAACACCGCAGACTAGGTTAGATGCCATCCCTTAATGTCTCGACACCTTCCTCCGCCCGCGGGCTTATTATGCAGTGTCTGTCTTTCCCGCCACTGAAAGAATCATCGTTCACTGCAACATGAATACGCTAACAACAATTTAAGGAAAATAAAACGAATGCTGTTGTATACACTAACAGATTCGATTCGTTAATATATAATGAGGATTTTTAACCTATGTGTATACGTGACCGGAATTTTCTTTTCTTGTCTTGGCACTGAAATTACACTGGCTGATCAAATAAGTTAGAAAACTCTTCTCTTGTTTTATTCTCTACATCATCTGGGTTAGCATGGGGATTACCCCTTCTCTGAAAGTTCAGTTAAACCCGCCTGGAAACCATGTGAGCCTGGAGTCTCTTGGTAAGAAACACTTCGATAACCTATTTAATTTCATAATAGGTATAGGCTTACTCATATGTCTTCTCTCTTTTTTTTTTAATTTTTTTAATCTTTATTTAGTTTAGAGAGAGAGAGATACAGAGGCAGAGACAGAGCGGGAGCAGGGGAGGAACAGCGAGAGGAGACACAGAATCCGAAGCAGGCTCCAGGCTCTGAGCAGTCAGCACAGAGCCCGACGCGGGGCTCGAACCCACAAACTGCGAGATCATGACCCGAGCTGAAGTCAGATGCTTAACTGACTGAGCCACCTAGGCGCCCCAGATGTCTTCTCTTTTTAAAAAATAGATGTATGATTCATTTCTAGAAGAATATCAGCTTTATCTAAATTTAGAAATTCTTTGGCACAAAGTTTTTTCAGAGTATTTTCTTATGAATTTTAGACCTTTACTCTTTCTGTTTTTCTGCCCTTTGTTTTGTTTTTAATACTGTTTATCAATGACATTTTTTCTTTTTTTAAATATTGTCAAAGTTATGCCTATTTTATTGGTTTGTGCAAAGGACTAGACTCTAATTGTGTTGATAAACAACATGTTCTCTATTTTTGAGCAAAGAAAAAGCAAACACACCATACTTAGGAAAAGTATTAGTAAGGGAAACTCATAGAAATAGGAGCAGAAGTGTGTGTGTGTGTGTGTGTGTGTGTGTGTGTGTGGAGATAGAGAGAGAGAGAGAGAGAGAGAGAGATTTATTTTATGGAAATGGCTCACATGATTATGAAGACTGCCAAGTCCAAAATTTGCTAGATGGACTGGCCGGTTGGAGACCCAGGGAAGAACCAATGTTGCAGTGTGGGCAGAATTCCTTGTTGCTCAGGGGAAGTCAGTCTGTGTTCTATTCATGCCTTCTACTGATTAGATGAGGCCCACACACACAATGGAGAGCAGCCTGCTTTCCTCAAAGTCCACTGATTTAAATGCTAATCTCATCCAAAGCCCTGTCACAGAAACAACCACAATAATGTTTGACCAAGTATCCGGGCACCCGGACCCAGCCAAGCTGACATGTAAAATTCACTTTCACAGGTACCCATTCCCAATCGCTCTGTGGACAGTGCACAGGGATCTGTTATGACTGGGTGTCAGTCTGCAAGGGGGGACCCTTCACCTCTTGAGCTCTAAGGCTTTTAACCTGCATGACTGGGGAAGCACAGCCCCTTCCCCAGCCACAGCAGGGGCTGACACCCGGCAGCAACTTCATGTGGCAGGACGTTGGCCCCCACTGCTGTTTTGCTGCCTTGAATATTCATCATTAAGAAACGCCCTAGCCTTTCCACTGGTCTCATCGGAGACCTGGGGTCCAAGCTATCCACTGTCTTCTACCAGAGTGTTTTCCATGAACTGGCATTTATACTGTTTCTCCTTTCCAGCCTTACTTTGTATTGATGGTAAGTTTTGTATTCCCTGATTAATTTTGACTGAAAAAATTTGTCTTCTCTAGTGCCTGGCCATCTGTAATCGTCATCCTAACTTCACCCTCATCATTCTTAATTTTTAAATGCACATGCTTATTTATACTTTTACAAAAATTTCTAGGGGCTCCTGGGTGGCTCAGTGGGTTAAGGGTCCAACTCTTGATTTCAGCTCAGGTTATGATCCCAGGGTCGTGAGATTGAGGCCCATGTCAGACTCTGTGCTGAGCAAGGAGCCTGCTTAACATTCTCTCTCTCAATCTCTCTCTCTCTCTCTCTCTCTCTGTTTCTCTCTCTCTCCCTCTGTCCCTTCCCTGCTTGAGTTCTCTCTCTCTTTCTCTCTCAAAAAGAAAAAAAAAATGTCTAATGTCTACATAACATGGGGTATTCCTCTTTTTTCTAGAACACAGATACTATCTTATGCTTTAACGTTCACTGAGCATCACAAATTTACCACTGTAATCCAGCATTTTTGTTTTGCATTTTTGATATAAAATAGTTGCTTTTATAATCACTAGCTTCTGACATGACTCACTAATTTCAATAACCTCTTCCTATTGTTATTTTTACCCTGGTTCACTTGTCATCCTCCTAAAGTGTATCTTTTAGAAATATCTTTAATGAACGCTGTGTGTAGGAAAATCTTGAAGTCCTCTTACATACGAAAATATAATTATTTTGTTCTCAATATTCAGTGATACTTTTACAGGGAATACAATTCTGGGTTGGTGGTATTTTTTCCTTCCCGTTTTTGAAGACGGTATTTATTTCTCTTCTGGGTCCCTGTGTTGCCGATGATAAGATTACCCAAGTGACCAGGGTCCCGGAAAAAGCATCCAGTACGTCCCAAATTTGAATTTCTAAGCTGATATTGGGAGCTCTTGCTGAAGAGAAACTGCCGTGAGGTCCCCAGACTCCACACTCACCTCCCAGGGGCCGTGTCCTTCTATCCTCATTGAGCTTCAGCCCTTCCAGCTTGTAAAAGCCAGACCTGAGCATTCACCCTCCCTCGGGAGAGTCTATTTCTTATGTGAATGGATGAAGAGGCAGAGAAGTGGGTAGGAGAGAGGCTGAGGACACGTCACACCAAGGTGACAGTGTGTGTGTATGAAAAAGATGAGTTTTGATCTTCATTCCTACTTCTTTCACTAATGGTGCGTGTTGTTTTGTTGTTGAACTCATTTGACCCTGGTAATAATCTCGCTGTGTAGGAATGTGATTATATTAGCCCCACAC
>NW_026057579.1:30979764-31153937 GCF_023721935.1 Panthera uncia
TTGGAGAAGGTTCTCTGTTGCTCTGTGGGAGCAGGGATCATGTGTGTTCTGTTTTACGTGACATCCTCAGTGCCCAGCAAAATGCCTGGCACATAGCGTATACACTCTAAATCAATGCATTACATGAAATCGAAGTGAATTGCCTCAGGGAGTGAGGGAGGCTTTTGACACAGATAATGCAAAAATTGGTTTGAAACATGACCTGGAAGGATATTTAAGGGAGTGGAGTAAATGGGTTTAGAAAAAGTAAAAAGCAAAATGAGCACAAGTAATGCAGGCATTAGGAACAGAACCTAACTGAGCGCAAATAATATTCTAGGCCTCGATACTATTAAAAATGCCAAGATGATTTCCATATGTGAGCACGGGAAACAGTAAGATGCTAACATCACAACGCGCAGTGAAAGATCGTGACAACATCTGGGGCATTTTTTAAAACAAAATGCTCTACGCATGCATGGTGGTTGTAAGGGAATCGTTAACCCTACTTCTATCTAATGAGATTTTTAAGAAGGAACACGTCTTGCCTTACCTTTTCTGAAAGCAATTTAGAAACATTTTCAAAGTTCTGTGTCCCATTGCTAGCCTTCTGTCCCCAAACTAGTAAAACGTGATGCCAGCTGTCTTCATTCTCCAGCCAATATTGCTGTGCTCTGTTTATCTCGAGTCAGCAATGACTGGAGGCCGGTGGCCCCAGCCACTTTCCTAGTGCGTTATCGGTGGTTACGTAGGAAGATTGCTTGCTTTTGGTGACCCCTTACAGTTAAGGACAAATGGTTCCACTTGGACAAATTCAGGTATAGCATAAATAACTGAACTTATTTATAAATAAATAACTACGTACATTTCTATGTTAAATATTAACTGATAAATACAGACAATATAGAAATAAGCAAGGTTGAGTTGGCAGAAGGCCCTCTGTAAATCCAAAAGTTATAGGAAATGACTCTGGATAAGTCATTAAGAATACTTATTTGGTTTGTCTTAGGCCACGCACTCTTCTATGAACTAGGGAACCTGTAGGAAACAAGGCAAATAGAATTCCAATCTCCTAGGAACTCACATTTAGTGAAACCTGCGGTGACGGAACACCTGAGATAGCATGCCTGTTCAGCTGAGCTGACAGAGGAAGTCCCTGAACCCCGGTATGGCTTGACATTCACCCTGAAATTAGGATCTCTGCGCCTGAAGCTCCCACATACGTTTTGTCCTCAATCCCTAGTTACCATATGTTGCCTACCCAACTTGATATTGCAGAGAGAGAGAGAAAGAGAGAGAGACTATGTCAATCTCTCATTAAATATCTGCCCTCAATATCTGCCACATTACCTGGCACCTTAGGCAAATCATTACTGAGCAACAGAGCCATACACAAATACTATGGGAGCAAAGAGGAAATAGTATTTAATTCAAACTGGGAACATCATATTTAGTTTTCAACCCAGGGCCATGGGTGTTACAATACTGTATGAAGCAGGAGTATTCCATTGAATAAATGTTCTAGTTAATCACATCTCACATGGAACTTTTACATATACATATGCTTTCTGATATTTAAAAACGTTCATATCGCTCTCTGATAACAAAGCTTGGGTTTTATGTGTGGTGTTTACAGAACTAAAATAAAGGGGAACGGGTACCCTAGCATACCCTTACCGTAGGAAATAAGTATCTGGGTAATTCATGGAATGTCTCTTGGATCGAGATGCTACCCATATGTAACATCAGAACTTTATGACTAAACTGGATAAAAACCTTAAAAAAAATCAGCTACTGGAAACACACACAGGAATAAAGGCTATGATCTTCATGGTGATGGTCACTTGATAGCATTGATTTTAATAATCCAGAAATGTATGGTTCTCGACAGTGATTTTAACCTCTTTTTTCATTCATATTCTTAATTGGTACAGAAAAACGGCTCTTGGGAAAGTCCGGAAATTATTCATACATTTTTTTATTTCATTAATTCTAATATAAATGATGATTGGACTTTCTGGAGATTAAATGAAAATATGAGATAAAATGAATGTGGAAAAAAATGGATTCTGTGACAGACTATTTTTCATTAATATTTAATTCGTTGCAAATTTTGCTACCTCAAAAAGTTTCTGCTCTCTGCTTCATTAAATAAGTTCTGTCATTATTCAGTGTAATTATAGCTTTGGGGAAATTTTCCCAATAAAAGCTTGGAAGAGAAAAAAGGAAGCATAACAATTAATGATAAAAGCTTAGCTAATAGTTCTCAGTTTCCAGACTTTCTGAGAGTTCTGATCAGTATGAGTTTCTGTGACCTATACGGGTGGGTTAGATGAATGTTCATAATTGATTTAGACAAGAGGCAGGGTGTCAGGAAAGCAAACAGATTTTTCTCCACTTAATAATTTCCCTATATGTCGGAGCATTTCCTGAATTCTCGAGTTCACTCAGCTATTTAATATATACTGTGTATATGGAAAACATCTGCAGATTCTCTGCTCTGGCCAATTCCCCAAATGTTTGTTCAAAGTCCCGGGATGAGGCATTTTAGATCCATTTGAGAAATACTCACTTTTGGTCCATTTAGATCCAATTTTATTTAAGCATTTGAATTCCTGACATTATTGCTTCCTGTCTGTATGGCTCCCAACTGTAGATCAATGATTTGAATTCTATTATGCATAAGGCCTAATGTGTTTTCAAAAGTCAATTTGTCCTCTCCACCTTTTAGAATATGTCTTTCTTCTGGGTCTTGTTGTATCCTGAGTGCAGGGATATGACCTAAAGATGTGCCAGCTCATGCAAACATCTTCCTTACAGCTCGGGCGGTCTACCCCACGAGATACCACCATGAATATTAGATTTCCCACTTTAGGAATCGACTCAAACCTACATTATATAATCTGGCATATGGGAAGAATTTAATAACATTTTGTTCAACAAATGCTTCTTCTTAGTTTGGACAAAGTAGATGGGTCAAATGCTTGACCGTAAACCCATGTAATTTCTTTGCAATTCCCATTGGACCACAAAGCACAAGGCATCTTGCATTCTTGATAGAAGTTACTTCAATTCCCACAGCAAAGTTCTGAAGTAGATAGCACTGGGATCATTTTAAAGATGAAGAAGTTAAGACTTACAAAGGTTAGTCACGTTTCCACACACCTTGCCCCAGCGAAGTAAAACACTAAATGAAGACTTCTGTCTCCTACTTCAGAGTGCTTTCCATCATGAACAGATATCCCCCAAATCTACAACAACCTCTTGCTTGACGTAGGTGCAGTAATGCTCTATTAGAGAAGGAGAACTTTCTCAAATCAGACTCAGGCCATGAGTAGAGAAACATGCCAAAAGGCTCAACCACCAAATAACTAAACCTTCCCATTTTTGTCAGCTGCCAAACTTCTAGAAAAATCCCACCGCTAGTCTCTTCTTTCTGTTAAGATGCTGAAAATGCCTAACAGAGGTCAAAAATTGGAATCCGCTGGAAGGAGTGAATTGGGTGATTACCCCCTGGCACTCAGAGCAGGTCTAAGTAAGGACAGTTGGAGGACTGGCTTAGCCCATTCACCTGCTCGCTGCACAGAGGCCAACTGAACCTGTTCTCCGTTCCCAGCATTATATGCTATGTATCTGAGCATACAGCTGGGAGAAAAAATGAGAGGCTCATATATAAATGATCAGTGATAAACAATACAGTGTGATTATCCTCTAAGCAGATCAAATTTGGCTCACCACCTATTTTTAGAAGTAAAGTTTTATTGGAACACAGCTATCGACATTCCTTTATACTCTTTTCTATGGCTGCTTTGACCGCACGGTAGCAGAGTTCAGTAATTGAAATAGAAATCACGTGGCCCACAAAGCCCAAAATATTTACTATCTGGCCCTTTATGGAAAACATTTGCCTCTCCCTATTCTAGGCTAAGAGCCTTATATTACAGCAACATCAAATTCTCAACTATTATTTTCAGAATCCCCATGTAATTCCAAGTCTTTCACAAGTGCTTCCCTCTGTTTACATATCACTTAAGAAGAGGTTCAATTGTAATTAACAAATCCCACAGTAATTTAAGCAGTGAAAAGATTGGAGTTTCTTTCTTTCTTACATAAAATCTGAGGTACGTCCAGGACGTTCACTCTGTTCTGAAAAGTCTTACAGTCTTGATGAGTTTTCCACTCTACCCATCCATGAATATGGTCCTCAACCTCAGGGTCCAAGATGGTGGCCGGGACTCAAGCTGTCACTTCCCACAAAGGAGAGGAATAAATGAAGAAATTGGAAAAGCACACAACTGCCCTAAAGGAGTTTTTAAGGTGATTGTATAACATTCACTTGTATATCCCATTGGCCAGAACTTAGTCTCATGGCTCTACTCAGTCACGCGAGAAGCTGGAAATCACAACCTCCACCCAAACCAAACTCGAGGACTTTAGGACTGTAGCACGGAAGGTAGCTGTCTACGAAAGATTCTTGTTTCCTTTCCCCAGTGTCAAGTTATTGCCAGGAAGTGGCTGCCTAGCCAAGGACTTGATTTCTCAGCTCCTCTTGTACCTAAACCTGATCAATAGCCTATGCACACTGATGTAGTGGGTACTTCTTTGCCAAGGTAATTAATTCAAAGGCAGACGCACCCTCTCCACACCGGAAGGCCAGATGTTGAAGATGGTGGAGCCACAAGATAGAAAAGACATGGGTCCTTGAATTACTGAATAGAAAACAGTCTACTTCCTGATGATTAGAAAGTCACATTTTAGACTTTTGTGTGCAAGAAATGAACTTCTATTGGGTTGAGCCATGTCGATTTTAGGGTTTAAATTTAGGGTTTAGTACATTTCCCACAGTGCATTATAATATTACAATATTAAAATATTGTGTTCAAGGGGCGCCTGGGTGGCTCAGTAGGTGGAGCGTCCGACTTCGGCTCAGGTCACGATCTCGCGGTTGATGAGTTTGAGCCCCGCGTCCGGCTCTGGGCTGACAGCTCAGAGCCTGGAGCCTGCTTCGGACTCTGTGTCTCCCTCTCTCTCTTCCCCTCCCCCGCTCATGCTCTGTCTCTCTGTGTCTCAAAAATAATAAACATTAAAGAAATAAAATAAAATAAAATGTTGTGTTCAATACCAACGAGAGGACCATGTCATTAAATCGCTATACCCTCAATATCTGCCACATTACCCGGCACCTTAGGTGAATTATTACTGAGCAAAAAAACTGTGCACAAATACTATGGGAACAAAGAGGAAAAAGTGTTTAATTCAAACTGGGAACATCACATTTAGTTTTCAACCCAGGGCCGTATGTGTTATAATACTATATGAAGCCTGAGTATTCCATTGGATAAATGTTCTAGTTAATCTCATCTCACATGGAACTTTTTATTCTGTCCCACCACGTACCTTCAAATAACGTTGTCTGTGCTGCCTTGATAGACACCTCGTATATTTAAGAGGAGGCCCTGGACTCTGGGAGAATTTATGAAGAGTGACCTCAAGGAGCAAGATCAACTTACAAGCAATATCGGTCTCTCGTTCAGGCCCCAATATGGCGACCGCATGGAGAACAGAAAGGCTTTCTTCAAGCTGTCATTTTAAAATATCCACACTCAATTCCTGTGACAGCCAGAGCCTTTCCCACCAACATGGAGACTCAGGGTGTTGATAATTCTTGATGACAAGGTGAGTTTCCAAACAGAGCTTTTTCTTCATAAATGGAAGAAAGTTAGATGAAAACCTGGCACGGCTTGCCACCCCCCTCACTTTCCTATCCCTCCTTTCTCCGCAAAACTGTCCTGTCCTTGCATTTAACAATCTGAACAGATACCAGCTTTCTCCTAAGTACACGGCACTGTGTTTGTGTGCATTTTTTAGTAATCTTCTCTCCTTCTAGAACTTGTGTGTCTGAAGGATGAAGGCTTCCTTCTTATTTGCTCTTAATTTTCCTAAGCTCTTAAACAGTGCCTCGTCTCTAGGGGCAAATATGAGACTCGGTTTGAATGCAGAATCAACTAGTTGGACTTCAGTTAACAGGAAAGCTGGAGGAGAAAACTATAGCCAGTCCTGGGCTTGGAAGAAAAACGAATTAAAACCAAAATCTTGAGAAAAAAGTAAGTCTTGGAGTTGCAGTATGGTGAAAACATTTCTGGGCTGGAGGCAGGAGGCTTGGATGCTGCTCCCAGCTTGGCCACCCACCAGGTGACCTCGGGCATGCTAGCTGGTCTCTCTGTGTCTCAACGTCCTCATACTTACAATGAGAGCGCTAGAAGAAATCAATTCCGCAGGACTGTCATGACCCACAACCCACCCTAGAGAAAAAGAGGCCACAATTTAAAATAAGACTGGGCCACCTACCAGTGACAGGACTTCTGTTTTATATCATTAATCATTTTGTTTTATTTTATTTTATTTTATTTTATTTTATTTTATTTACCAGAAGAGACAAGTGTGGGCCTCCTGAAATAAGATACACCATGAGCGAGTTGTGAAAGGCATCCCACCCTTGTCCTCCCAGAAGACAGTGGGCCGCCTCTTGTAATTCCAAACCTGACGTTTCAGTGGCCATGACGGTGTATGGAAAATGGAGCCCAGGGAGGCCCGCCCCCAGACGAACAGTGCTCACCCCACTGAGGCACAACCAAATCCTTTTTCCCCCATTCATATTCTGCCTGGAGGGCAAAACATCCTGGTGGGCAACACTCATGTAGCTTTCCTAGTCCTTTCCCGGTCCATGCGGGCAGTAGCGTTTGTCTGAGAAATCCTTCTCCTTTCAAGAGTGGAGGACGGAAGGCTTGCTAACGCTGGGGGGACTCCCCCAAGACTAGAGAGGACCCTGTGACTGCCAGTTCCATGGGCGGCAGGATCCATATTGTCTCTGGCTGGGCCTCGGTTGTTGCTGGAGAGGCCCGGCGTGGTGTGGAGGGGCAGGGACTGTGTGCCTTAAATGGAAGCAGAGGGACAGAGATATGTTGTAGTGTGGACCCGCAACTCCAGCGTGGACACTCCTGTCACGTGGCAGAGGGCAGGAAGGCAGAGGGCAGACCGTACGGCTCTGCCCGTTGGGGAAGTTCTTTCCAGACTCCGGACGCCCTAGTGGATGAAAGCTCCAGGCAAGGAAGAACGCCCAAAAGCATGGCTTTTGACCATGCCCTTCGGCCACCGGGTCCTCCTCTCTGTATGTACATCAAACGCGAGAGACATGCTCCTGCCTTGGGGCCTTTCTGCTGCTGCTGCTGCTTCCATCAGAGACACTTTCCCCTAGATTCTACTTGCTAATTCCTTTACCAACCTGGAGGTTTTGTTCAAACCATACCTTCCAAGCGAGGCCCGCTGGGACCACCCTGTGATTGACCACAGCCTGTCCTGCTCGGCTCTCGCTCTCCCTGATCCGGATCTATTTCTTTTGGACAGAGAACTTCCCACTTCCTGACATGCCATATAATTTGGTTCAAAGGGTCTGGCCTTCCCCAGATGTGTGCTCCCCGGCAGCGTGGGGTGGGGGGGGTGGGGGGGGCGGGATTTGCTCACACACCATTTCATGTGCCCGGAACAATAACTGGCTCAAAGCAGACCCTCAGTCAGTGTCTGTTGACTGCCTGACTGAATAGGCTTAGTAGGAACTTCCATCAGTTTTAATTTGCTTTTGACAACAGACACCTGCTGGCAGGGCCTGGGGAGTTGCTCACACAGCACCCACGGTATGAGTCACATTCACAGTGCTGTGTGCGCTTTCCAGAACCGATCCTTTGGAAAACAGAAAAGTAGCATTCAGGTAGCCATACATCAAGAGGTTCTCTCTGAGGACAATTCTTTGGGTTCGGGAGTATTATTTTTCCCCATCTTATAGACGGAGTAAATGAAGCTCAGAGGGTTTAGCCCACCTGCCCACAGTCAGTCTGAAGCACTGTTTTCAATGATCGGCATGTTGGTATTAATTGATTTCATCCTAGGCTGATCATGAAGTACCTAAGATTAGAACCCCCATGTCACAGGTGAGGAAACGGAGACACAAAGCGGTCAAGTGACTTTCCCAGGCTCCTGTGGACACGAGGGATCAAGCTGTCCCTCCCAGCCCCATGCCGTTCCCTTCCGCCACACGGCCTCTAACTCTTCTACCAGAATCTTCCGTGAGACTTCCTTCAAAAAGTATCTTTCTCCTGAGAATTCTAGAGAAACGTGTCCAACATTTTTCTTTTTCGCCTCCGCTTTTCTTTGTGTTTCACTTTGACGTTGACACAAAATTCTCATTTTGATGTGCAATTTGATCATTCAGAGGATTCGTATTCTCGTGTCTGTCCTCTCTTGTTGCCATTTCCGTCTGGGGAGATCTGCCGGTCTGTGGGCAACACGTTGAGTATAGCTGTAACCACAGCACGGTGAGCAAGGAATTGGAAAGGTCAACAGCCACGAGCACTCCTCTTCACCAAGTGCAGGGCTGGCCCAGCAGTTCTGCTGCCGCTGGGGGAATGAGTAACAGCAAAGCAGATCAAAAGGAAGAGACCGTTTCCTTCTTCCGCTAAGATGTTCGCCTACCTCTCACCACTGGGGCTGGTCAATGCCCAGCGTCACCCCATTTCCTAGCAGGGCTAACCTAGAACATGTTGTTTATTAAGTGTGATCAGTTGGACCAGCCTCTCTGAGGAGTGGTTTTGGTTATTCGGTGCTCGGAATGACTAAGAGAGGTAAGACAAAAGACAAAGGATGAGGTCATTTTGGGCCCGACAACCAGATGGGGCCCCCCAGACCAGTGCTTCTCAAACCACTTGCATAAAGGGCAAGTTTGTTTCTCCCCAGTCTTTAGAAGACCAAACTTTGTGAAACATGTTCCAAATGAATTACAAAACAAAAGAAAACAAAACAAAAAGAAGCAGAAGAGATGGAAAGAAATACAAAGTAAAAACGCCTAATTCGTATTATCCTAGATGATACTAGATTAATACATAATGAATACATCAGATTAGATCAGTATCATTGGATTATAAAACTGCTCTGTTAGGTTGCTATTAAAAGTTTCTAAGAGCTCGCTCTCCATTTTCATACTTATCTCATTGCAGGTGAACACCAGGTAGACCCAGAGACCACACGTTGGGCGGCAATGTTCTAGACCAGGCTGGGTAGAGCAAGGCCTTTCCCGGGTGGCAGTGGAGAAAGAGTCTGTGGCAGACAAGTTCAGCCTAAAGAACAAACACAGGGGCGCCTGGGTGGCTCAGTCAGTTGAGCATCCAACTCTTGATTTTGGCTTAGGTCATGATCCCAGGGTCATAGGATCAAGCCTCCATCGGGCTCTGTGCTGAGTGCAGAGCCTGCTTGAGATTCTCTCTCTCTCTCTCTCTCTCTCTCTCTCTCTCTCTCTCTCTCTTTCTCTGCTCCTCTTGCCCACTGGTGCTCTATCTCAAATAAACAAATAACTAAATAAATAAAGTTTAAAAAAAAGAACAAATACAAAACTCACCCTAAAATGGGGCCTGAAAGGGGTAACTCAGCCCGGTAACAGTGACAATAGCAAGAGGGAAGCTGATCCAAGCCCTGCAAAGCGACATCCACAGGAGCAGAGGACAAAGCGAGGAAAGAGATGGGATGAGTGGTGGGAGCACTGCCACGTGCCCGCAACGGCTGATTGCTATTTTAGCATCCGATTGGCTAATTTGGTACTTGGAAGCTGTATGTTTAGCATCCCATTGGAACACGGTTATTAGGAGCTCAGCAGACTGTGACCTCCCCGAGAGCAGGAGCAGGGTCTTCTCCCCTCCACGCCTCCTGTGTGAGGTCAGGGTCCTGGTTACCTGTGCTGGAATGAATACATCATCCTAGTTTAACCAACCCACCCCAGTTTGAGTAGGCATCTGGGAGGGCAGGACACCATCTTGGGGAGCACTGTCAGAATTCTATCTGACTTGATGACTCCACCCCGTATGACCGTAGGGTCCCCACGTACAGGGCAGTGCCCAGTGAATTTGTCGGGGGGGGGGGGGTCTCTTTCCCACCACAGCTGCCGTGGCGGAGTTCACACTGAGTGTGATCATCTACCACTAATGCCTCGAGGTCCCGCCTTCGCTCCTTATGTGACCTGCAGCCACTACGATTGGCTGTGCAGAAACTCTCAACACGGCAAGAAGACGTTGTTTTCCTCCAACAATTACACCTTTTATGGCTCTTTACGTTAGAGTCTCTCTCTTTCCATTTCATAGTCCTCTCGGCAGGAGGATGAGGAACATTTTTCCCCAGGGATTTCACCAGTCGATTCTTGAGAGCTGTAAACCATGTGCAATCTTTACTTGCCTGAATTAGTGACAGAATCCATGATTTTCAGCTTTCTCCCATCATTGGGTGTGTTAGCGATCTCCTCTCAGCGGCCCATGGAGAGTGGGCGGCCGGCCTTCCGCCTTCTGCATCATCCCAGGAACCTGACTTCCAGCCCCCGATCTTCTAAGCCGTGTATTTCAACACGGGAATTTTCATTACAAAACAGCCCCCACGTGACCTGCCGGATAGGCAAGAAGTCCAAGGTGAGCAGTCAGAGTAAATTTCTCAGCATCTAAACTCTCCTGATTACAGTTGGTTAAGAAAACTGATACCCATGTGACAAGGAATCTTCTCGAAGGGACTGTCCTCAGTGCAATCACTATGCCAGTTATGTCTATTGTCTATTGTCTATTCATTTGAAGACCTTCTCTCTGAAGAGATCTGCTTAATAACATCCAAGTGCTGATTAGTTGACGAATCATCAGGAGGTCACATCTTGATCTTGGCAAGCTGCAGGATAGAAAAAAAAATGAATTCAAAGAAGTTTTAGGGCAATTGTTCTCAACTGAAAGTTATATTGCTCCCATCCTCCCGCCCAACTCCTCCAACCTCCAGGGACTTTTAGCAATATCTGAAAACATTCTTGATTTTCATGACTGGGGCTGGGGGTAGCGCTGGTGGCATCTAGAAGGCAGCGGCCATAGGCCACTGCAGGCTAAGCAGCCTGCAGTACTCAGGACAGACCCACGATGAAGAATTGTCCAGGCTGTGTCGTCAATAGTGGGAAATTAAAGAAGTCCTGCTCTGGAGTCATGTCACTGATGAGCAAGTAATGAGCAATTCTGATTTAGATTGGTCTGATACTTCTGTTTGGGAGACCAGTTCCCTGAGTTTTTTCCCAGAGATCAATGTGCAGTTGTAGGATTTGCTTTGAGAAGTCGAAAAATAGCACCACCTTGGGAAGTAAACTGTTGAGGCAACAGACTTTTAGAACAAGCGTGCGATTGTCTTACCTCTGTGGGCACATATCTGTCTTTGGCAACCACTGTTGGACTGAGAACTGTCATCTCTCTGCCTCCTCGCTTGCCTGCTGGCAGATGCCTCCGCCCTGCAGTGTGATCCTGGCCAAAGGTCACAATTTTGGCATTCTGAGACCTTCCAAGGGTGGCAGCTACGTGCAGGGGCAGCATCGGAGCCAATAGGGGTCATATGAGAAGCGATTATTGCTAGTTGAAGAATAACTTGTGGTCTGGTCCTCCGGTAAACATCTTGCCCAAGCTCTTCCAACTTTCATGTGCAGATGAAGGTCCTGGTGGAAGGGTTGGGGGAGGGGGGGTCTTGATGAAATGCAGGTACTGATTCAGTAGGTCCTGGGTTAGGCCCCAAGATTCAGCCCTTCTAAGGAGACCTCGGATGATGCCAAAACTGCCTGTCCAAGGCCCACACCTTGAGGAGCGAGGTTCTGGAGTAGAGCCCGTGCTCCTGCTCCTGCTCCCGTCTCATATTTACACCCATGGCTTACCTCCCCGAGGAAGTTGGGAAAACCACGTGGAGTGGTGGGGAAGGAGTGTATTTCAGAATCCGGAAAGCACGTATTTCATTCTGCCTCTTCCCCATAATGGTTGCGTGACCCTGAACAAACGAGCCAGTCTTTCTGATATCAGTTTGCTCACCTTAATGTGGGCATGATCATTATTCCACCAGATCGTTGGCAAGAATTGAGTGAAATTACGGGACCTCAACCCTTCGTCCAAAACACTTAGGGCCAGACGTATTACGAAATGCCGAATATTTTTAGTTTTTTAAAAGATTAATACGATGTATGCGGGGGGACCATGCTGCCCTCCTGGGCCACCAACTCGTAATCAAATATGTTAATATTTATGCGGCAAAATATACAAATACTATGCCAAACAGGAGGACTGAGGAGGAGAAATTAGCTAAAGTTCACAGCAGGTGTTGCTTCCAGATGTGTTCAGGTCGGATATGAGTTAGAAAAAAGCTTTCAGTTTTCAGAGGGTGTTCGATTTTGAAAGTATAGCTAAGGGGACGGTGGACCTGTGCTTGGCTTGTGAGCACATTCAAGTTTCTGTTGAAAGAGCGTGACACACTTCTTCCCAGCACATTGTAGGCCGCGACGGTAAAGCCCGGGAGACTGGACAAGGGGCCGTGCCTGACCCAGGGTCTGGGAGAACCAAGGGAGAGCCCATTCATTAGGCCCAGGCAGGATCCAAGGTCAAAGCCACTTCAGCACCTGGAGTATCTCCATATCAAATCCTGACACCTTTCTTTAACCCAACCCCTCGCACCCACACATTTGCCCTCACACACTCACGCACAGCCCCACGTGTACACATGTACACAGTCACACGTATACTCACAGACTTTCACACACACACACGCAGTCACGCACTCTCACACATACATATACACACCCGTTCCCATTTGCACGCATTCCTAAAACCATCAGGACCCGGGGCAAAGTCCAGAACTTGGGGTCTGGGTTAAGAAGCCAGGCGACTTCTGAGGAAAACACACCCCGATCCCCCCTCTAGCTCAGAACACTGACGGAGAATCTCTCCTCGGAGGGCATTTGACGACCCTTCTTGAAAATATACCTGGGAGCACGGACACCCCATGGAAGGACAAGTCATTTCCTACCTCTTCAGTTTCCACGGGCAGTTAGACGTTTGCAGGTGCCCAACCTCTTGCGTTCTCTTTTTCTTTCTTTCCTTTTCGTGCGTGTGCGAACTTGCCATCGCAGCTCTTTGGGCAAGATTTGGAGATGACAACTTTGCACAGCATTGAAGACAACACAAAACGCCAGAATCACGTGCCAATCCCAGGCTACGCCATCCTCCCATTTTTCCAAGACCCGTTGCCAACCACACGCAAAGCGGAGCGCGAGCAAGATGGGGGAGCACCTCCACGCGGCGGCCTCAGCGACACGAAGGACGCACGCCCGGGGCCCACGCTGCGGGAGACGTCAGAGGGGAGGGCCGGCCACCCATCCTGGAGGCGGCCGAGAGGTCGAGATCTGATATGAAAGCCGCGGTCACCCTGGAAGGCAGTGTATCTTGCAGTGAAAAAAGGACTCTGAGGTTATCGCAGAGATTACTGGAAGAGGGCATTCGGAGAGGCAGTGTGGGGCATGGTTGTGAGCCTGGTTTCGGTAGCCAGCCTGACCTCAGGGCTCAACTCCGCTGCTGCGTAGTGATGTGACCTTTCCGTAGCTCTTTCAGGGACATGAGGATGCACTGCTCCGCCTGTGAAGAAGGATGATAGGACCCACCTCATAAGGCGGCCGTGAACACTGAATGAATTAAAAGACGTAAGGTCTGAGAAGAGCCCGGGGCAGGTACCTCTGTGTCCTTCCCACTCTTTTATCTATCTAGCTCCTGTTTTCTAGACTGAATTGACTGGCAAGCCATCCCTGTTGACTGGGGTCCCCTGAAGGACAGCAGCCCTTCCAAGCCCAGAGAGACATCCTCCACGGGGACGGGCCCATCTTCTCCTCTCCTCCAGAGCTCCGACAAGGTCCGCAGAGGACGGGATTATCCACCGAGCCCCACGTGCCATGTTAGACTTTTGGCATCTTTTATCTCCCAAGGTAGACATTAGTAGTCCCCATTTCAGGGATGAGAAAACCCGCTCAGTGACTCTAAGAGACTTGCCTAAATCCACACAACTAGTAAAAGGGTGAGGCCACGTTTGGAAAGCGTGTCCACACAGTTTTCAAGCTCCAGGTTCTTTCCACCCATCTCAGCCTCCATAGTTCCTCACGACATGTGAAATCCATGCCTAGAAAGTTTGAGCACACACGTGGGATCATTGTAGGTCGTTTCAGGAGAAGGGGGCGGGGCAAGGCAAGAGAGGAGATGGAAGGCAATCCAACCAACCACAACATACAAACCGTGACCAAAAAGCTCCCGGTCTCTTATTCCCATCTTGTCGCCCGATCGAGGCCTTGTCACTGGAAAAATGTGGGCGGCACCCCAGATCCGCCCAGCTTTCTGGATAACTCACGCCTCCGTCCCCGTCCAGTCCTCAGGCCCCCATCTGAGCCGGCGGCACGGATAAAGCCAGCGAGCAGCCAACCCCAGGCCCGTGAGACAACCCCTTGGATGCCCACACGGCTCTGGATTCCACGAGCCCAAGAAGGAAAGCGCTCTTGCTTTCAACAGCTGAAAACTTCTGCCTGGGACCCTGGCGAGGTACCACCGAGGCCTGTGTGGCCCAGCAGAAGGCTGCCCTGGCTGTCCGAGGAAGAGGAGAAGCTAGCCCGCCGCTCATCTAAGGGATAGGGAGACGGTGCGGTTCCCCCGCCGTGTCCCCGGCCACCTCTCCAGCCAGCCGGGCCACCGCACAGAAGCAGCACCACTCAGAGAAAACGCTTCCAAACAAGTAACCCATAGCCCGCGTCGGGGCCCCCGGCCCACGAGCCGGAACGCTGAGTGACAATGAACGGGAGACCTCTCAGCAGAGGTCCAAGTTGGAAAGACTTATTGCAAACGCGGCCATAATTTCTCGGCAGAAAAAAGGACACACTCGGGGTCATTCTAAAATAGTCTTTGCGGAGGTATCCGCTCCGGTGACGGCGTCGCTAAACCAAAGGAGTCCGCGGCGCTTCTGGTTTCCTGTCAAGCTGATCAGATGGCATTTGTCCGTAGAATGGCTGCATTTGGGCAGCAAAGGCCCAGCACGTCTGCAAATATTAAATTAGAGGCGGGACGGGTGGGGGCAGGGTGTCGGGGGAGGGCACGTGGCCCAGCTAATGGCCTTGCTGTGGCTGCTGCCGGCCCTGGAGGTGGCCGTGGGGACCTGATGAATCTGATAGCATCTCTGAGTCCGGGCTGGGCGGTGATTCACCCGCTCGAGACTCATGAGCTCAGGGTCACCCAGGGACCGGGAGCCTCCTTTCAGAAAAGAGAGGCACAGACGTCTAACACCCCTCTTGCATTTCAGTAACTCTCTTTGAACGAGTAGACGCCGGGTCCTACTGGCTTTGGGGACACGTCATCCATGTCTTGTTTGCCTCCCGCCTCTCTGACCCCGGTCCCCTTTCTCTGCATCCCTGATAAGCCGGGGGTCACCTGGATTTCGGCCCCAGCTCTCTCACTCTACTTGCTCTGTGGTTAGGATCTCCCTGACTCCAGAGGCTGCGGTCTCCCTCTGTGTCTGCGCTCCAGCCCCGCCCCTCTCCCAAGCTCCAGCCCCACAGAGCCGGCAGCCCGTGTGGGCTCAGCTCCGTGGGGCCCCCCCACCATAGGGCCATCCCTTTGTCTCCACGCGTGCCGCCATCTTGCCTTCCCACCATCCCTCAAGTCAAGTAATGGACAAAAGCAAGAACGATTCTAGACCACGCTGTCTCCTTCATCTGCCTCAACTATTGTGGCCCTGATCATGCCCCCCCCCCCGCCCCGCCCCGCCCCGTGCCCCTAACCTCACTCCATTCCGTACTTGCCTTCATACTTTTACCAAGTACGAATTTGACCTCATGAGGTCCTACTTAACAGCCTTCGGGGTCTTCCGGGCGCCTGGACAGTCATTTCCAAACAGCGTTTTCTGTCACACGAGGCCCTTGGAATCTGGTCTCTGCATTCACTCCCACAGCACCTCCCCTTTCGTGTCAGTGGTGAGCTCCAGGGGTGCCTGAGTGGCTCAGTCGGTGAAGCACCCGACTCTTGATTTCCGCGCAAGTCATGATTTCACATTTGGGGAGATCGAGTCCCAAGGTAGGCGCTGCCCTAATAGTGTGAAGCCTGCTTGGGATTCTCAATCCCTCTCTCTCTCTCTCTGCCCCTCCCCTTCTTCCTCTCTCTCTCTCTCTCTCTCTCTCAAAAAATAAAATAATAAAATAAAATAAAAATGTCGAGCGCCAGTCAAGAACAATCACGTATGACCATTTCAAGTTGCTTTGGCATCTCACTGCCCTCTGCTTTTCTTAAATCTGAAACACCACCACCCTTCAGCCTTCCTGACTTGTTCCTTTGCCAAACTTCAAATCCTTGTTCTCCTTTACTGTCCCTCCTGAGCTCGGTCTCCTGTCACGGGTTCTACCAAACTATGTTGTATGTTTACATGTCTGTGGCTCGACTGTCCTCTGGCTGCATGATCTTGACGAAACACTTCACTTCTCTTTGTCTCACTTTCCCTACCCGTAAAATGTGTATAGTGACACCTACGTCCCAGGGCTGCGCTCAGGATGAAATGAGTTGCTATGTTTAAAACCAGAGTGACCGGGACCTAGGGGGTTCTCAATACATGTGAGGTTACAGGACGGAACAAATGGGTCACGGTGTGACTCATGAGTTCCTAGCAGGCGTGGCTCATCTGTCTGGAGATTACTTTCTTTTTTCACCTCGCCCAATACTACGTCCGAAATATTTTTATATTTTCAAAAGAGCTCCTTCTGGTTCTGTTTGTTACTGTACATTCTTGCGTTGTACATTTCACTTGGTTTAAACCTAAATTTAAACTCGTGTCAGAATATAGAGCATAGTTGGGGCACCTGGGTGGCTCAGTCGGTGAAGCGTCCGACTTCGGCTCAGATCACGATCTCACGGTTTGTGGGTTCGAGCCCCGCGTCGGGCTCTGTGCTGACAGCCTGGAGCCTGGAGCCTGCTTTGGATTCTGGCTCCTTCTCTCTCTGTCCCTCCCCACTTGTGCTCTCTCTGTCTCTCAAAAATAAATAAATGTAAAAAAAAATTAGAATATAGAATATAGTACTAACCTTGAGAGGGATGCACGCTGATGAAGAAAAGGTGGGAAGGGGGCCCCAGCGTGATGGAAATGCTCTCTGCCTTCTTGACTGGGTGGTGGCTACACAGGTTATATGTAAAAGAGACCCACTCAGCTTATCCGCCGGAGATATTTGGGCACTTTACTATGCAAGCCGTTCCCCAAACAAAAACAGAAGAATATGTACGATGGGAATATACCGCATTCGGTGATGGTCACTCTGTGACAATGCTGACCTGTTAGTTTTTCTCTGGCAAGCTGATCCCGTAGCATTTTGAATGGTGAATTTTGCACCCCCTGCCATCCAGGAAGGGAGGAGGGCAAGGGAAACGAGAGAGCTAGGTCTTTTCCAGTACTCTTTCTACGCACACCGTCGCTGAAAAGTGAGAGGAGAGTAGGAACCTTCAATGAGCCGAGAAAGGGCTAGTCCCATTGTGTCTGACATACCCCAATATGGAGAATGCTGCTGAGCTCTGGTCCCCGGGAAAGGAAAGGGAATTAGGTCATGAAAGAAGGTTAGTAGGAACATGTAAAGAAAGCCGGTTCTTCTATAGAAGGCATTTCCACGGAGATGAAATTCCACTGAAGTTTGGGTCAGTCTTCTTCTTGTTCTGAATCATCCTTACCCCGGCCATTACTAGGCAGTCAGCGGCTGGTGCAATTTCCCTCTGCTCCTTCAGTCCCTTGAACTGGAAACCAAGTATATAAACACTAGTGAGCCCAGATCTGAAAGCATCAGAACCCCAAACTTCTTTTGACCCCCCTCTTCTCTCTGAAAACTTTGATGATGTCAGCCTGAGCACAGCAGTGGGTACTGCCCACATCATGTAAAGAACAAACCAACGTCGCTGTCTCTGGGGACCTTGGTCCCCTTTCCTGCATTTGGAAAATAGCACTGAATGCAAAATGATGTTTATAATGTTATGCACACAGCGTATTTCTTTTTTTAACGTGTATTTATTTTTGAGAGAGAGAAAAGAGAGAAAGAAGGAGAGAATGGGGGAAAGGCAGAGAGAGAGGGAGACAGAGAATCCGAAGCAGACTCCAGGCTCTGAGCCGTCAATACAGAGCCCGATGCGGGGCTGGAACTCACGAGCCATGAAATCATGGCCTGAGCCAAAGTTGGACGCTTAACCTACTGAGCCACTCAGGCGCCCCACAACATAATTTCTTACTGTATCAAGGCCAGAACTGCCATTCTACCTAAAAAAGGGAAGGGATTAGACATATTTTCTAACATGGGCAAATACGTGTGTATGGTGATGTGCCGTCATAGATGTCTGCCAGAGCAATATTCTGAATCATTCTTCGTGTATTATCTATTGTTTCTCTTAGTGTCGAACCTCCTCCATGGCTGCTCGAAATGCCCACCTTCCAAAGGGGAGATCGGGACCTTTCGTGAAGACGTGTCCGTGTTTGTCCCACAGTAGTGAAGACAGCTCTATACTGAGACCTGTGCACGTGTTTATACCAGCTGTCTCGATAGAAATGGTGAATAGAGCGATGGTTGCTGCAGATTAAAACGGAAACCGAAGCGGGAGTTGGGAGCGGCCATCAGAGGCCCACGCGAGGGATCCGGGTGGTGACGGAAGTCTGTTTTGGAGCACTTCCATGGAGTGTCAAGATCCTGGTTGTAACAACGGACTCTAGTCCACTAATATGGTACCACTGGAAGGGGGCCGGAGTGGGGACAGAATAAACCACAGGGTCTCTCTGCATTATGTCTCACAATTGCATGTGAATCTACAGTTTTCTCAAAATTCAAGAAAATTTGATTAAGCAGCCGAAACAAAAAAGAGGGCAAGGATTGCCTCTGACACGCAAGTGAGGTTCACGGGGGTTGTGTGGCGAGTAAGGAGGGGCCCACGCATCAAGCTCCACCTCTTAGGGTTTGCTGCGAAGGAAGGAAGGGATGGACCACATCAGGTCGAAATGGTCTACACTCTCTTCTCTGTACTTTTTAGTCGGGAGGCACGATGAACGTGTCAGCACAAGGGTCCCCTTACCCCCGTCTCCTTGGAGAGTTCTAGAAGGTTTCAGCCTCCTGAGCAGAGCCAGCTGCACCAGCTTTGAGGCCGGGAGTGTCCAGGGAGCGGGGAATCCTGAGTCCGCTCTTCCTGAGCCACCTTACTGAGGGACGTCAGCGCAGGTTAGGGCAGAGAATGCCAGCACGGCGAGCAGCTACCAGGAGGGTAGACATGACACCCGGGAACCCAAACCCCACCTCAAGAACCCCAGAGCTCCCTTCTGCCAAACACACAGACGCTCCTTGATAAGGAGGAGCTGGAAGAGGCAGAAAAACTTCCTGGGTGGTGGGCACACTGACATGCCCCGATTCCTTTCTTTTTTTTTTTTTTAATGTTTATTTATTTTTTGAGAGAGAGAGTGCAACAGGGGAGGGCAGAGAGAGGAAGACACAGAATCCGAAGCCGGCTCCAGCCTCCGAGCTGTCGGCACAGGGCCCGACACGGGGCTCGAACCCACACACCGTGAGATCATGACCTGAGCCGAAGTAGGACGCTTAACCGACTGAGCCACCCGGGCGCCCCTGCCCTGATTTCAGCAGAAGGCACAGAACCGCTGCGCTCCCCCTGGACCTCACCCTAGTGTAGTCTTTATGGTAAAACTGTGATCATAAGTTTAGTGCTCTCCTGAGGTCTACGAGTTGTTCTATCGAATTATCGAACATGAGAGGTTCACGGGAACTCCCAAAGGTACAGCCAGTGGGTCAGAAATGCAGGTGGCCAGGGGGACCCCCAAGGCACAGCTGACTTTTGAAGCTCTCGGCACAGAGCCCACTTTGGATCCTCTGCTCCCCCCCACCCCTCTCCGCTCGTGCTCTCAAAAATAAAATAGGCATTAAAAAAACCTGAATTGCTATATACCCAGTTGGCGACACAGAATAAACCCCCCTTCCTAAGTTCTAGCTCCATCCGTGGGCTTCTCAGCAGGCCAGGGCTCCTTCCTCCGTGTCCCACTGTACCCTGACTTCCAACCAGTTTCTCTAATATAGTTGACAATTCATTTGTTCACACGAAGGTCCCTGCCCCAAGGCCAAAGCTGTTCTTGGGGAAAGAGGAGGGGACAGATTCAGGCGGCCTGCAAAATGAAACCTTCACAATGGAAGTAGGAGCCTTCTTTCCATAGGTGTATTTTACAAAACCACCTGACCACGGACCGTGAACACATCGCCAGGGCTCCTCTCCCGGGCGGCGGAAGAGGCCAGGAGTGCAGCAGGGGCCCTGAAGCTGAGGCCTCATTAGCTTCCCCGCAAATCCGCTCTGGCATCTCATTCCTCCCTGGCGTCTGGTTCACAGCAGACATTCAGACCCGCTAGTGAATGAGAGAGAAATTAAGTGGTGCAGCCCAAACACAGATAAGAGCAAGAAGGAAGGCATTTCTTAACCTTGCGTTTAAAAGATGGTTTGATTCCTCCTATTCAGATGACAAGGGCCCTTTTCTCCCCTTCGGGGGCTGACCTCACTTGCTATTTTTGCCTGAGTCCCTGCAGTGGGATTTGGAGGGATTTGGAGGCTGTGATCACCGGGTCTAGTGAATTACAGAAGCTGGTGAATTTGGTCATCTGCTATTTGCAACCAGATTAGAAAAGTCCCCGGAGGAACTTGGGTTTTCGTTTCAATGCGAAATCACAAAAAGGCCAAGGAAACAGAGCTCAGATGCAAATTTAGGGCACATTTGAAGGAGGAGGGATCTAAGGCCTTAGTCTCAGAGCCAAAAGCGGTCTCTCCCCGGAGAATCGAAGTCATCAGGCCGCCCTGGTATTTTCTAGGGTTTATAACACGGTAGTTGTGGGCTTGTTCACAGCCATCCAGCATCGAGGAGCGTGTGAGGTAGCACCTCACGCTTGTCGTGCCACAGTGCATTCTAGAACGTTGAGCCCCTCTTAAATTTACGCCCCGTTTCCCTCACCACTGCCGTAGCCTGGGGGGGCCCTCCAAGCGGATGAAAGATGGGCAAAAGAGCATTAGATGAGGGGCCACAGCGACCTGACCCTGATTCCCACAGCCCCTTTCTCATCTGTGTGCCTTATCGTCTGTGATTATGGGAGCAGTCATGTCACCCACCCTTCTCTGGGCCTCCGTTTATCCATTAGGCCCTCCGCCATCTTGGCATGTCCCCACACTCTTGGCGTCATTTCAAGCTTGTTTTGCAGAAAACAGGCGTCCCAGATTTTCATCCCCTGTAGGTGAAGAGCGACACCTGCAAAATTATTTAGAACCCCTGACCTGGCTTCTATCTCCGGCTCTGGGCTAAGAGGCCGCCATCAAGGAGCTAAATAGAGGAGGGAGTGTCTCAGACCCGGGAAACTGGCGGCACTCGTGAGCACCTGAGACCAACCGGAATGTTCCACGGCAGGCCGTTGCCATGCAGTTAGCAATTGGAAATCATACAAAGGGAAATTCGAGAAGGCCAGGCAATAAAATAGAGATCATTTGTAAGACAGAGAAACATCTCCTGGGGAAGCATAAGGTCCCTTTTGCCCCCAGGGTTCTAGGAACTCACTGCTGCCTAACTAAGATGTTCTTGACTAAATTGTCAACCCCGGAAAGAAACGAGCTCCAGGCACGTCCTTGCCCACGTCCCCCTTGCCTGCCCCTGAATTCTCCTCCCCGTGCGGAGTGCATGAAAAGGTCCTCTGTGCCAAGGTCACTGAGAGTTCAGACCGGCCTCCAATTCACAGCACTTAAGGGCTGGGTGTGTTTCAGTGAGGTTCCCGAGACTGTGACGTCAGCCGAGATCCCTATCATCTGAGTAAAAGGAATCACATCCCATTTTAATACACATCCCCCTTGAGTACTTGGGGGGAGGGAAAATTCTAGTTATTGTTATTTTTTCAGACGATGGCCTCATTCTCAGTATTCAGGAGACAGCGAGAGAAGCCAGTGTTCCCCCCCCAGCACGACCACCGACTAGGTACGTCGCTGGCCGCTTGTGCTGTGTTACTTCCCGGGACGCCGACACCCAGCCTGGGAGGCAGAATCATCACCTTCATTTTAGAAATAATCATCACCTGCAGTTCCAAGAGCTCGGACTTCCCGAAACCTACACAAGGGATAAGCCGCTGTCTCGTTCTAATCTGGGATCTGTTCGACTCTGCGTCCCACCCTCGCGGGCCCTTGTACTGGGCGCCAGTGGGCCAGGGGACCGAAGCCCAGGCCTGCAACCAGCTTCCTTCCCTCTGGGCCTCCTGCAGTCTCCTTCCCTTCGGACTCGACTCATTTTCCCTGAATTTTTCTTGGGGGGAGTTGGCCGCCATGAATGTATCGGGGTACTGCTGGCTGTGTTTTTCCACTCACCTTGCGTTTTCTGGAATTCGCAACCCAAAGGAAAGCGACAACCGTTTTCACACATTCTGCATTAAATCCCTCCTCGGGGTTCAGGTTTCGCTGTGCCATGCTTCTGTTCACACGGTTCCTTCTGTCTACGCAACCAACTCCTCTCCTCCTCCAATTAGACTCATTCTTCAAGGCTCCTCCCTCCGTGAAGTCTCACCCGCTTGCCGAGCAGATGTCACCTCTGCTCCTCGGACCTTCGACGTCTGTCCCTGGCACAGCGCTTACCACACTGCCTGTGTCCTGGTG
Organism: Panthera uncia; assembly: GCF_023721935.1. Lineage (NCBI taxonomy): Eukaryota > Metazoa > Chordata > Mammalia > Carnivora > Felidae > Panthera > Panthera uncia. Next base: position 31,002,324 of record NW_026057579.1, read on the forward strand.
GGTCCCTGTGAGCTGGGAGCTCCTTCCGGTCCCCTGCCCTCGCCTGCATCCCTCACAGCGCCTGGAAGATCCTGCTTGAGACAACATAACAAGCGAGGGCCGCGCGTCCCGAACGACCCACCTTGTCTCAGTTGTCGCACTTTGCGCAAGTCGCCGCGCCTCGCTGGGTCTCTCCCTCAGCATCCCCGAGCGCCTGCCCTCGGAGCGTGGAAGGAGCTACTTTGCCATTCGTATGTACGAACGTGTGTGCGATGACCACTCACTCCTCGCAGCCGTAGAGACGGGAATACAGCAGGCCACTGAGTCAGAATCCTCCACGATGCACAATGAGGCCTTGTCTCTGCAGACGAGGGCCCTGCTGGCGTCTTGCCGGTTGGTCTCTGCTGCCCCCTGGGCCGCCAGCTGAGGCAGCAAGAGGAGGGGTCCGGCAGGCTGGCTCGGGGAGGACCCGCAGCTGACAGTCTCGCCCGGCTTCGGGTCCGCGAGAAAGTGACTTTCTCCCGAACAGGGCTCGCCAGAGGCCTGGGACACGCTCACCGAACTCGTGGGTAATCGAGACAAAAGAGAAGAAAACAGTTCGCTTGTACCAATCTGCCACTCTCCACGGAGGAACGGAACCTCCAGCCCGGGGTTCTTCCCGCAGACTGTCCGCCTGGTCCTCTCCACACGGGAACATCTCAGTGGGAAATACACTAAGCAGCAGGAGCACTCTGGGGGGAGTCCACAGTTGCAGCAAAGGACGTTGGGGGGATCCCGTGGCTCAGCATCAGAGATAGCACTACCAAGAAAGAAAGACGGCTTCGGTCGATTCCACGGGTAACCTGGGCTAGTGGACATCCAGAGCCCGCGGCCAATCACAACAACGCTGTCCTCCGAGTATTGTCGCTTTCAGATATATTTTACTTTCCAGGGCAAGAGAGAACCCTGGGTTTCACGTGTTCTCTTCCAAGAGTTGGTTTAGATTCAAGTTAGTTAACATATCACGCAGTATGGGTTTCAGGAGCAGCATTTAGTGGTTCATCACTTACCTATGACAGCCAGCGTTCATCACAACCAGTTCCCTCCTTAGCGCCCGTCATCCATTTAGCCCATCCTCCCACCCGCCCCTCCTCCAGCAACCCTCAGTTCTCTAGAGTTCAAAGTCTCTTATGGTTTGCCTCCCTCTCTGTTTTCATCTTGTTTCCTTTTTCCTTCCCTTTCCCTATGTTCATCTCTTTTGTTGCCTCGGTTCCACAGAGAGTGAAGTTATACTGTATTTGTCTTCCTCTGACTAACTTATTTCGTTTAGCATAATACATTCTAGGTCCATCCACATCATTCCAAATGGCAAGATTTCATTCTTCTTGATTGCCGAGTAGTAGTCCCTTCTATGTATAGATATACACACCACATCTTCTTTATCCATTCATCAGTCGATGGGCATTTGGGCTCTATGTTTCATTTTAAACAACTAGTAACTCACGAATGACTCATACACACATAGTGTTGTCCTGGGCACAGAGCTCTTTCATTGACATCATCGCATTGACCTGCTGTAGGAGAACCCACGGGAGAAGGAGAACGTGGTTTTTCTGCTGAACAGATGAGGAAATTAAAGCGCTGGAAAGACGTGGCCCCGCGGAGTCACTCAGTCCGAAGCCACTCATTCAGGAGGACAAAACCGGAATTCGAACCCAGTTCCTCTGACCGCAGATAACGTGTGCTTTCCATCAGTTACATCTGTCAAACGCTGCTTTGTTTTCAGGAGCTTTCCCGAGCTCTGCAAACCACCCCAGAAGCGGCCTCCTGCCTCTTTCCGTGCGGAAGCTCCAGGAGGTGAAAGGTCCACGAGGCCGGGGACCTGGCCCCCCACTGCTCTCGGTCCAGGCCACAGAACTCCGCCCCAATGTAGGAGTCGGTCAGTAAATATTTTACGAATGAAAGAGCGAAAGGCAGACTCAATTACCTGTCCCGAATTACACAGCTAATGGGCACGAAAGCTAGGAATTGAACCCTGGTTTCCCAATCCACATTCCGTTCTATAAACTGTTTTATAAACTGCAAGGCCATTTATCCCCAATATGGGCAGCAGCACTTACTGTTACAGATTGCCTCAAGGGTAGGGAGTCAGGAAACTAAAACGAAGTGTTTTCCTTTTCTTTTTCTTTTTTAAACTTTAGTCCCAGTACAGTTAACATACAGGGTTATATTTGTTTCCGAGGTGCAAGAGAGTCATTCAATAATTCTACACATTACTCAGTGCTCATCATGAGCATCTGTCCCCTTCACCATTGCACCCATCCCCCCACCCATCTCCCTTCTGGTGACCACCAGTTCTCTATAATTGGGAGTCTGGGATTTTTTTTGGGGGGGGGAGGGAGGTGGGGGTTGTCTTTCTCTTTGTTCATTTGTTTTGTTTCTTAAATTCCACCTATGAGTGGAATCATATGGTATTTGTCTTTCTCTGACTTTTTTCGCTTAGCATTATGCCCTCCAGATCCATCCATGTGGTTGCAAATGGCAAGATTTCATTCTTTTTTATGGCTGACTTATAGACTGTTATCCATATATCTTCTTTATCGATTCATCTGTCTGTGGACCCTTGGACTGCTTTCATCATTTGGCTATCGCAAACAATGCTGCGATAAACATAGGGGTGCATATACCTTTCGGAATTAGTGTTTTCATTCTCTTTGGACAGAGACCCAGGAGTAGAACTACTGGGTCAAATAGTAGTTCTACTTCTAATTTTTTGAGGAACATCCATGCTGTTTTCCACAGCGGCCACTCCAGTTTGTTTTTCCCACCAACAGTGCACGAGAGTTCCTTTCTCTCCACACCTTCGCCAGCACTGGCTGTTTCTTGTGTTTTTGATTTGAGCCGTGCTGGCCGGTGTGAGGCGATATCTCATGGTGGTTTTGATTTTCATTTCCCTGAGGTTTAGTGATTTTTGAGCTTCTTTTCGTGTGTCTGTTGGCCATCTGTATTTCTTCTTTGGAAAAATGTCTGTTCATAGAACAAAGTGTTTTCTTTTTTTTTTAATTTTTTTAATGTTTATTTATTATTGAGAGACAGAGAGAGACAGAGCGTGAGCAGGAGAGGGGCAGAGAGAGGGGGATTCTGTGTCCCCGAATCCGAAGCAGGCTCCAGGCTCTGAGCTGTCAGCACAGAGCCCGACGCAGGGCTCAAACTGTGAGATCATGACCTGAGCCGAAGTCAGACACTTAACCGACTGAGCCACCCAGGCGCCCCAGAACAAAGTGTATTCTTACTCGTCGTATCTACTCATTCCAAAATCATTCCAAAGGGGGTTCGTGTCCTATTTGTACAAACAAGTAAATCGAGTCTTAGGGAAATGACATAACTTGTCTAGGACCATACTTGGGGAACACACATCCATCCATCAGGAGGCCTGATTACCACAGCTACTCTGTCAGACGTGGAGAGAGGAACAGTGACAAGAGTCCTGGGAACGGTACTCATCTGTGGGTGATTTTTGCTTTTTCCACATAAGAGATAAATGTTAACAGATCGAGCAGTGAAACGAGTCGCTATCAACCCATTAGAGAAGTCTGACTAATGGGCAATTATCGAAAGGTTGATGTATAGTAAAGTTTGGGAGTGCTGTGATAACTCCGGAAAATGGGCAATCCCAAAAGTGTGCAATAGTTAGGGAAGGCTTTGTGGAGACCATGGCGTTCAAGGTCATTTATGGGAATAATAAAAGTCTCCGGGTTCCACCACGCACTGCCCGTGACAGGAACAAATAGCCCAACCTCCCTGTTCCCCAGCAAAAAGCGGGGGTAAGAGTCCGCCCTCCAGGGCAGCGAGAAATGAGATAGTCCTGGAGCATCCTCAGCTCAGTAGCCGGCACTCCATTCGCACCCGATAAATGCTCTCTATGAGAATGACAGCGGCCCCACACAACTAGCAGCCAAGGTAAGAAGCTGAGCCCCTTTCTCTTGCCTCTACTTTTAAACAAGCTCAGGGGGTCTTCTTCTGTTGTGTGACTCTTTCCCAACCACCCCACAAAGGGACAGCCTCTTCCTCCACGGTGCACAAACCCGAGTTACTATCAGGTTCCCTTCCGACACCTGCATTCGGGTTCACCTTGCGGCCCCGTCCAAGGCCCTCCTTCTTGGCAGACGGCATTTTTCATAGATCTCTCTGCCCTCAGTGCCGGGACAGGGTTTGGCACATTTTAGGCACCAGGCAGACGATGGGCAAATACACGAGGGATTCAGAGGTGAGTGAGAACACGAACTCGGATTTTGCGAGGCCCTCACAACGCAAAGTTTAGGTGACCGGCGTGGCGATGTGCTCCCTACATATTCACTGAACACCTACCAACCTGCTACACAAGGGGCTCACGTTTTGGAGGCAAAACTTTGTTTTCACCCTGGAAGAAGATTCCCGGTCCAGTGGAAAGTCCGAGAGCGCCTCCGAGATCCCTTAGAGCAGGGTGGTTCTGGCAACACACGGCTCACCGATGGTCCGGGGCTGGCGGCAGAATAAAATGAGACCCTTGTCCCAAGACAGCGGGGCATCTCAGGCCACGGGGGCAGCGAGAAGGCCCAGAGACTTTGTGGCAAGAACTGGCGGACGGCAGAGCAGCGGGCTCAGTGGAGGAAACATTGGAACTGAGAGGGAGGAGTGAAGGCCACCAAAGGAAGAGCCTGAAATGGAAAAGAGAACTAGACAATGAAAGGTACACGGTGTGAAGGAGCACAGGCCAGCGAGGGAAGGCAAGGGCTGCCAGGGCTCTGACGGGAGCAGCGGAGACCAGAGGAGGAGGGCCCCAAGACTGGCTGTGTCATTTCCCCCATGTCCTCTTGTCAAGCTTGGACTCTGTCCCCATGAGCATCTGGTACTCATCCCAAGCGGCCTATGGCCCAGCTTTCCACCAGTGTTGTCTTTCTTCCCTTCCCTCAAGAATGGACATTCCTTGGGGCGCCTGGGTGGCTCAGTTGGTTAAGCGTCCGACTATGGCTCAGATCACGATCTGGCCGCTCATGGGTTCGAGCCCCGCGTCGGGCTCTGTGCTGACAGCTCAGAGCCTGGAACCTGCTTCGGATTCTGTGTCTCCCTCTCTCTCTGCCCCTCCCCTGCTCGTGCTCTGTCTCTCCCTGTCTCTCACGATTAAAGAAACATTTAAAAAAAATTTTTTTTTAAAGAAAAGAATGGAAGTTCCATGAGAATTTATTCACTGATAGACGCCAAGTGCCCGTGACCAAACCCGGCATCTCGTACACGTTCAATAAAATTTGCTGAATGAAGGCATGCGGACGGCTTAGCAGTGTGCCCCGAGTATGAATGTCAGCTACCACTGGCTAGTCTATCGGGTATAATCTGTCATTTATGCTTTTAAAATGCATGCTGGGTCTGCTTCTGAAAGATATGACTACAGTCAGTACCCCCTCCACCGTTCCGGTGTGCATGGCTTCAAGAGAGGTCTGAAAATATCACATGGAAAATTCTCGAAATAAACAATCCGTAAGTTTTAAGTTGTGTGCCGCCCTGAGTAGCGTGATGAGATCTCACCCTGTCCAGCTCCATCCTGCACGTGCATGAATCACCCCCATGCCCAGAGCCCCCACCCTGCCCACGTCACCCACCTCGAGTCACTTAGGCTCTTGATTGTCGGACGGGCTGCGAAGTAACCTGTATTTTACCTACTAAGGGCCCCAAACGCAAGAGGAGCAGCGCTGGCAAGGCGGAGATCCCAAGGAGAAGCCAGAAAGTGCTTCCTTTAAGTGAAAAAGTGTAAGTTCTTGACTGGCTTAGTGGAGAAAAAATATCCTACGCTGCGGTTGCTGAGATCTACGCGACTTTTATTACAGTATATTGTTGTAATTATGCTATTTTATTATGTCATTGTCGGTAATCTCTCACTGTGCCGATTTTATAAATTAAATTTAGCGTAGGTATGGATGTATAGGGAAAAACCCGGGATGCGTGGAGAGGCTACAGCACTGGCGGATTTCAGCCGCCCCCGGGGGAGGCGGGGGGGGTCCCGGATCACATTCCCGCCGACGGGAGGGGACTTCTGTCTTACGATTTTATTCCACCTCTGTTTTCCCTCCCAGTAATTTTCACAAATTCGCTCCCCTTCTTCCCTGCCCCCACCCACCGCCCCCCTGGGCCTCTTCTGGGGCAAGAGCAAAGCCTCCTACAAGTTCCTCCTGACAGGAGAGCCCAGCGCGAGGGCATGTGGGGATAAGGGATACATGGGGCGTCAACAGAAATATTTATCCCGAGTTTCCTGCATGTCAGGCTATGACAGCTTGCCTTCTGTCTCAAAACTATGTTCATGTCAATAAATCTGCTAAACTCCTCCACCAACCTGCTCGCTCTTCCCACGGCAGAGAAGCTGTGAAGAATGGTTATTCTGCCTTAAAAAAAAAAAAAAAAAAAAAAAAAAAAAAAAAAGAGTGCTACTCCCCAGGGCAATTTTGCAAGGCACCTTCATAGAAAAATGTGTCTCTGACAACTTTGTACAATCCTACCTCCGCTCAGGAAGGTAGATGCTGAGCCAAAGTGCCATAATTGAAAAAGACAAGAAGCCATGTGATCTGTCCTCTTTGCACAGTCGGTGATTCCACATTGGGGGGGGGGGGGGGGGGTGGGGGGGGGGGGGGGGGGGGATGTAGCCGGGATCACGTGGGAGGCAGGAGACAGGGTGTGCGTGTGTGCCTTGTATGTGTGTGCGGTGTGTGTGGTTCCTTACGGTGCCCTGTTGGATCGGGTTATGCCCCTGAATTCGGTCTCAGGCTGGAGGTGCTGCCACGCCCCCTGCTGCCACCAACCCCCCCACCCCGCACCCCCCGCTGCCACCCGTGAGGCTTTCACGGTTTTGCAGATGCACGTGGTCTGACGGCAGAAACCACAGACTTTGGAAACACACAGACGTGAGGTCAGATCCCGGCCTCGTCCATCCCCGTGCGGGCTCAGACGTGTTCTTGAACCTCTCTCGGAGCCCGTGTGTCACACGGAGGGACCGGGGGGTGGGGGTGGGCGGACTCTTGGGAGGCTGTTGTCATAGGGGTTCAGTGAAGACCGTACGTGAACAACGAAGTTCCGTGCCCGACCCCCAGGGGGCAGCTCACAGAACGGGCTGAGGACGCTCATCGGACACACACCAGGTGTCCCCATGCCGCCACGTGTCGAGGCAACCAGGCGCGCGGGGAAGTGACCCTGGTGGGTGGCGATTATGACGGGACGAGGAGGGCGGCGCAGCTGGTGGGGAGGGGCGGAGGAAGGCCAGGTGTTCTCACCGGGGGGCGGGGGGGTTCCCCACCTCCCAGAGTCAGGGCCGTGGGGGGTTCCCACCCCAAAAGGACAAGACGCGAGTCTGGAACCCCCCGCTCTCCCAACGACGGCGGAAGGTGCGGCCCCTCTCGTGGCCGGAGGAGCCCCGGTTCCACCTGCCGCGAGCCCGTGTCCCGAGGCCCTCGGTTCAGCGGCTCTGAAAGTGAACTCGAAGCAGCCCCTTCCCTTTCTGGGCCTCGGTCTCCCAAATTATCCAGTCTCTGGATTACAGCGCGTGGCCGGGGATCTCCCCGGGGAGCAGGTGTCAAGCTGGAAGGGAGGATGCAAAGGAGGGCAAACAGGGGTCCAACTTCCATCATGAGACAATCGCCTTTTTTCAAAAAGCGTCAGGGAGGTTGGACACCGCTGTCCCAGACAACGTCTCCCTCCTCTGGAAAGGGACCAAAGTCAGACAATGACCTGAGGAGCACCGCACCCTCCAGGGCACCGTAATTTGAGCAGCTCGGCATAAGCTGCAACGGGAAGAAACTCCAGTACCACTCCCCAAGGGCCTCACTGGACTCGGGACATTGTCAGTCCAAGTGGCAAGCACGTGGGGGCTGGGGGCCTCTTGGGTTAATAAACTGGCCTGAGCTTTTCACAGGGAATTGCACGAGGCAAGGTAGCCACGATGGGCCTGGACAAGCTCCCGCGTAACCTGGGTTGCCCACAGGTCTTGCACATGCCCAGGGGAGACAGGAGCAGGCCCGAGGAAACCATGGGTTCCTGGGGGCGCCTGGGTGGCTCAGTCGGTTAAGCGTCCGACTTGCGCTCAGGTCACGATCGCACAGTGCGTGGGTTTGAGTCCCATGTCGGGCCCTGTGCTGACAGCTCGGAGCCCGGAGGCTGCTTCGGATTCTGGGTCTCCCCCTCTCTCTGCCCCTCCCCTGCTGGCACTCTGTCTCTCTCTCAGAAATAAACATTAAGATAAAAAAGGAACCCATACGTTCGTAACCGTCAGAGCCGGGGTGCTCTCTCTTGAGGAGATGTGAGAGGTAAGGAAGCCTCGCCAAAAGAAAATCCAACACAGACTCGAAAACGCACACCCCAGCCCAGATACAGCACACATATACGTGTCTGTAAGATAAATCATCTTCCGGGCCACAAAACAGGTCTCAATTAATTTCAATTTTTTTTTAACGTTTATTTATTTTTGAGACAGAGAGAGACAGAGCATGAACAGGGGAGGGGCAGAGAGAGAGGGAGACACAGAATCCGAAGCAGGCTCCAGGCTCTGAGCTGTCAGCACAGAGCCCGATGCGGGGCTCGAACTCACGGATCGTGAGATTATGACATGAGCCGAAGTCAGACACTTAACTGACTGAGCCACCCAGGCGCCCCTCAGTTAATTTCAAATAATCAAAACCATACAAAGGCCATTCTCTGGCAATGATGGCATTAAATTCGAGATCCACAAAAGACAGATACATGGAAAAAATCTCCAATATTTAAAAATCAACACAGTTCCATAAAACCTATGGGTCAAGAAGAAACCATAGAGGTAATTGAAATATATTTCCAAAGAATAAAAAGTTTAAAACAACATATAATGTAAGGGATGCATGTAAAGGATTGCTTAGAGGGAAATTCTAGCTTTAAATACTTATGTCAGAAGAACCCCTATATCAATAAACTGAGCCTCCCTTTTAAGAAAGACAAAGAAGAACAAATTAGAAAGCAAATAGGGGGAAAACTAAAATGGATATCAGTGAGGGGTGCCTGGGCGGCTCAGTCGTTAAGCATCTGACTCTTGATTTTGTCTCAGGTCATGATCTCACAATTCCTGAATTCAAGCTCTACTACGGGCCCCACACTAACAATGTGAGCCTGCTTGAGATTCTCCCTCTCCCCCTCCATTTCTGCCCCTCCACTGCTCACACTCTCTCTGTCTCTCTCTCAAAATAAATAAACTTTTTATAAAAAAAGTGGAAATCTGTGAAATAAAAACAGAAATCTAGTGAAAACAACATTTGTAATTTTGACCAGATCAAGGAGATTGGCAAGCTTTTAGCTAGGCTGACATACGAAATAAGAGAGGAAAAAGAAGGAAGGAAGGGAGGGAGGGAGGAAGGACACAAGGAAGGAAGGAAGGAAGGAAGGAAGGAAGGAAAGGAGGAAGTAAAGGAAAACCTGGGGAGAAAGAAAGATGAATCAAAAAGGAAGAAGTAAACTGTTTTGTTCATGTTTGACACAACCCCATATATAAAAAATTTTAAGGAATCCGCAACAAAACTTCTAGAGCTAATAAATGAGTTTAGCAAGACTGCAGCATGCACTAGCAATGCACAATCAGAAATGAAATTAAGAAAATAATGTAATTCACAATAGCATCAAGGAGAATAAAATACTAGGGATAATTCTAGCAAAAGAAGTGCATAATTTGAAAACTACAAAAGATTGCTAAGAAGAACTAAGTAAGTAGAAAGATATCCCATGTCCATGGATTCGAAGAGTAAATATTGGAGAAATGGCACTTCTCGCTAAACTGATCTACAGATTCAACACCATCTTCACCAATATTCTAGCAGACTGATCTATAGACACTGACAAGGAACTGACCTACTTTTGTATGGAGATGCTAAGAGGAGCCAGAACAATTTTGAAAATAAAAAACAAGGTTGGAGATCACCACCAAATTTCGAAGCTTACTATACTGCGACCATCATCCAGACCGCACGGTGTGTAAGAAGGATCGGCGTTATCGATCGGTGAAAGGAAATTGAGTGCCTAGAAAGGAATGCTTGCATTTATGACAAACTAGATTTTCAACAAAGCAGTGAGTAGTGAAAAGGATGGTTTTTTTTTTTTTCAACAAATGGCGTCAGGAAGGTTGTAGCAACATATGCAGAAAACAAAACAAAACAAAAGCCTAAGACTATTATTTCACACCATACGCAAATTTAACTTCTAGCGGGTTGTATACTAAATATAAAAGCCAAAATGACAAAGCTTCTAGAAGAACACATGGGAGAACATCTTTGTGACACTGGGTTGGGCAAAGAGGTCTCAGACACAATACCAAATGCGTAAGCTGTAACAGAAAAAAAAAACTGATAAATCGGACTCCATTAAAATGAAAATTGTCTGCACTTCCTATGACATCGTTAAGAAAATGAAAACAACAAGTCACACGTTGGGAAAAATATTTGTGAATCATGTGTCTGATGAAGGACTTGTATCCAGAATATATAAAACCATTTGTAACTCAATAATAAGATTCTAAACAATCCACATGAAAACCGGGCACAGGACTTGAACACTTGAACAGACATTCCGACGAAGAAAACATACAAATGACTAATCAGCGTATGAAAAGGTATCCATCGTTAGTAATTGGGAGAGCCCCACAATCATGAAAATGGGTATAATGAGAAAGGCAGACAGCACCAAGTGTTGACGAGGATGTGGAGTAAATGGAACCCCCGCACGTTGCCAGTGGCAATATAAAATGGTACAGCCCCTTCGGAAAATTTTGGAAGTTTCTTCCAACGTTAAACAGACCCAGCAACTCAATCATGAGACCAAGCAACCCTATACCCAGGAATCTACCGAAGAGAAATGAAAACATACATCCTCACAAAGACTCGTGTGTGCACGTATATAGTATCGTGATTCATAATAGCCAACCCTGGACACAACCCAGTTGTCCATCACCCAACGAATGGGTAAAGTGTAGTGTAGCCTTTCAGCAGCATACGACTCAGCAGTAAAAAAAAATCAATGAAACACTGATACCTGCTGCAACACGAATAAACCTCAGAATTATTACGCGAAGCGTAAAGAAGCCGGAACCAAAGACTGCTTATTATTCATTTCTATCAAATATCCAGAAACGACTAACTTATAGACACCAAAAGCAAATTAGTTTTTGCCTGGAACTGGGAGTGAGGATTTTACTGCAAAAGCAGGTTCGGGGGAATTTTAAGGGGTGATGGAAATGGTCTAAAACGGGAATCTGGTGATGGCTGCACCACCCCATAAATTTTCTGAAACTTTGAATTGTAAACTTACAGTGGGTGAATTTTACGGAATGCTAATTTAAATAAAGCTTTTAAAAAGCACAGCTGATGCTGTAAACACACACACACACACACACACACACACAACCAAAAAGCTCTCCAATTCCACATGGCTGAACATACTTTGAGTCTTAATGCTCCAAGTGGCTGAGACCCTGGGTCCCTGTTCAGTCCAGTCTGTTCCCTGAGATCTGAGATTTTCCGGTTCTGGGAAAACCCTGTGCCACGGTTTCCCTGAACGTTCTGGTTGCATTCGCTAGGCAACACTTACCATGATTTACACCTGTCAGACAATATCTCTTACACGCGCCTCCTTCCTCTGCCGGGGACAAGCTGAGCCCTTCCTCAGACTGACCAACACAACAACTCTTTTATAGTCTAATAATGCTTTCAGCTGCATTTTAAAGCAGGAAGCCCTGCTTGCAGAGGACTTATCTATTTTCTGTTGTAAAAATTTACCAATTAAATTGAGTGCATTTGACCCAATTTAAAAGAGAAGAAAATGCTCTGGTATTTTCAGATAAGGCTTTTCTTTCTTTTTTTTTTTTTTTCTTGGCAATAGCAGAGGCACTGTCTCCATTTCCCAAATCCCTCTAGGCAAGGAAACACGTTAGCAAAAGAGCTAATTTAGAACCGAGTTTGAATTTGGGCTGCCAGCGTCTCCGGGAATGTAGATTCCATACGAATCGGCAGCTTGGTGGGGGAGGGGGACTTGCGCTCTGACACAGGTCACGCTCTGACCCGCCGGGCAGCTCTCCCTCCTGGAGCGTGATGTTGTCCGGGAATGGATTTGTCCTTACAGCGCGTGAGGACTGTCAGTGCAGAGCCTCAAGCTGACCTACATCCTGAGGTTCCGATATCCGATGCCCATGGCAAAAAGCTTCAGGAAGATGCCCATGTGCTCTCTTTTGTAGAGAGCCTCATGCTAATTTGAAAGACTTTGAAACATGAAAGGGACATTGTCTTCTTTTCGAATGCACGTCCTTGCACGGTGGCCAAGAACCGATTCTGTGCTCCAGTCAAAGAAAATAGAGTCTAAAATAACACATGACTCCATGGAAATCATAATCAGGATGTCCCATCTGCCCTCACCCTCCTTATTCCATCAGAGATGTCGTCTTCATAAGAACCCATCTGACCTCGGGACACGTTCCATAATTCCTCAAATTCTCCATCTCCTTTAGCCCATCCAGTCTGTTCTCCTTATTGCTGCCAGAATAATCTTTCAAAACTTTAACCTCTTCCCTGCTCGTTATTCATTGTGAGATCCCTCTGCCTCTGGGATAAAGTCTAGTCACCCAAGCCTGGCACCCACCTCATGACCCACATTTTGACTGAAGCCTCACTACTGCTAGGCTCAGGACTCCTCGTGCCAAGTGATGGTCCAGGGTCAAATGGCTCGTCAGTTGCCAAACAAGCCACTCGTGTCCGTGGGCCATGCCCGGCCCTCAGCAGCATCCTCTGGCTGCTGCTTCTTCTAAAAATGTTTATGCTTTCTGGGGCGCCTGGGTGGCTCAGTCAATTAAGCATCTGACTCCTGGTTTCCTCTCGGGTCATGATCTCACAGTTCCTGAGACCAAGCCCCATGTCAGGCTCTGTGTTGACAGTATGGAGCCTGCTTGGGATTCTCTCTCCCTCTCTCTCTCCCTCTCTCTCTCAAAATAAATAAACTTAAAAGAAGGAAATCCACTTAAGGAGAAAAAGCTAATGCTTTCTTCAAGCCTCAGCTGCAATGGAATCTCTCTGGAAACTTTGAAATTGCTCTCCACCCAGAAATTCATCACTTCCTTCTCTCTGTGCTGTGGAACTTCACAGAGCCATCACTCAGAGCATTTCTGCTCCGATGCCACATAATGTTCATGTGTCAGCATCCCAGGGAGAATACAGACTCCTCCAGATCTGGCTCTTTCTTCTGTTCACTTGGCACCATTCGTTTAATAGAACCCAAGAATGGGAAGGGATTAAGAACAACTCCTGAAGAATGAAGGATAAGAAAGAAAGAGTGAGGATCCCTCCCAGCCTTTGGCTCGGAGGAAATGGTAGGAGACGAGAGGGGAAATGGAGGTGAAATACGCAGATATAAAGAAGGTTTTGGGGGACACGTGGGGCCTGGGGAGCGTCCAGTGTGGTTCTCAGGTGGCCCGTCGTAGCCATGAGGCCAGGGTTGGATGTGACAGCTCTTAACGATCATCAGCTTTTGGTGGGATCTGAAGCCAAGGATGTTGACCAGATCATCATTGGAGAGTCTATGGAGAACAGGCATACAGAATTACAACATTCCAAATAACCAATGTAAAGAGCAGACAGGAGAATTTAAAGAGTAGAAGAACCCAGCAAAGATCCAAAACGGAAAGTTCCAAGCGATACTTCTGAAAGTCGTAAGGGAGAAAGTTGTCCTCTGATCCACCCTTTCCAGAAAGTGATCCTGCAGAGCTCAACCACGTGTGGCAGAGGCAGTCACCTGTCTGCGTTTCGGCTTCTGGGAGTCCACCTGCTTTCTATACGACCCTTCCACTTATCTACTGGGTTTCGGTTCTGTTTTTACCTGCACATTCGGAAACGCCTGATATCCCCAGTTCATGGGTCTTCCCGAGGCTCTGAAATGCAAACTCGTTTTCCTTTTCCCACTTCTTCCGTAGGATGACGATTTTCAGATCTGTTCAAGTCAATTGTCACTTGTCGATGAGCTTTCCAGACTCCAGAGTCTTTGCTGTGCACTCCGTTCCTGTCATGTCGCTTCTCATGGTTAATACCCGTGTCACAGGGCTACAGGGCAAAGCCAAGGTGAATGGCTATAATTCAAAATGCTGCCTGTAAGGGAAGTTGAGTTTTTTTCTTCATCTTTCCCAAGGCCAGCTGGCCTGTCTCAAACACTGAGATTCTATCCTAGAATCACAGAAAGTTTAATTCAGGGATGGCAATAGAAACTCCTGAAGGTAGGGTTAGTCACACCATCTCGACTAGTTATTTCTAGGTCAGCACCTTACGTTACAGATTCTCAATAAACACTCGTTGATCGATATTGATGGATTCCTGCCAATACATGAGGACATTCTTGCCAAATCCCCAGCAGACAAAGCCATATTCAGATTTTAAGAAAACATTACTCCTACTGCTAGCCATACTAGTGACGCCTTTTGGACACTTGATGCTCTCCAGGCTCGGATGTGGTTGATTTCCATGCATTTAATACTTAGAACAATTCTAGTAGATCATTATTGACCCCTCTTAGCAGACGAGAGAAGAAGGGATAAATGATTGTTCTAAGATCACGTACGTCACTAATCAGTGCCCAAAAAGATACCTGGAACCCATTTTGCTTCTCGGCTAAAACATTGAATTAGCCCCTGGAAAAGATGAGCTTCCTTGTCCTACAGGAGTGCCATGTTCATTTTATGGCACGCTGCATCCAATAAGAGAGGTAAGACCATCCCCAAAAGCCAGGGCTAACCTGAAAAGCAGGGCAGAGTTGGGGCCGGTCCTCGGTCTGGTCACTCAGAAGAACTAGCATCCCTCAGTGTAGCGCTGAAAGGGAAGGTCTCGTGTGGCCAACGTTTTGGAAAGTGAAATTCATCATTTCTCAACCTCGGTTGGCGACCCTAGAAACCAACTGCTTATTCTGGATGATGATGAGAAAGCGCAGATTCTACGGACCCGCCTCAGACGTTAAAAACTACGACGAGGTAAGTCTGTGAACCAAACCTTGAACATCTTTCCCCACGTGGAGTCCGAATTATATTGGGATGAAATGCTAGAACAGAGAGTCAGAAACAGCCACACTGGGAGCGTGAGCCCGTAGCAGAGACAATGGGCTGCTGTCCAAAGGCAGCAAAGGGAAGGAAGCAAGGCCACCAATTGGTCAGTCATCTCTGCCATGCAACTGTAGGAAACGTGAAACCAGTAAACCAGGGGAGACTTTCTTAAAAATGTTCTTGGAATGACTTGGGTGGCTCATGTAGGGCTCTGAGCTGACAGCACGGAGCCTGCTTGGGATTCTCTCTCTCCCTCTCTCTCTGTCCCTCCCCTGCTCCCATTCTCTCTCTCTCTCTCTCTCTCTCTCTCTCTCTCTCAAAATAAATAAATAAACTTAAAAAATGTTCTTTATGCATTTCAGTTTTCTTTTCTCTCTGAATATAGGGATTTGAAAACCCGATGTGTCTCAGCATTTCTGACAGGTAAAATAGTATAAGCGAGTTTGAAAAGCAGTGTTCACTGGGTCCCCACGTGAATTTAAAGCAGCAGTAAAATGGAGGGGCCCAGAGCGTCTCGATCCAGGGGGAGGGGAACCGAGGAGAGCAGTCAGGCTGCTGGGTCACCAGACCTCTGCAGCCAAATGTCCCTCTAGAATTTTGTTCTACGATCCCAGAGTTGTCTGTCCCGCTCTAAAAAGACTAGCTCTATTCTTACACCGTGGTTAGTTCTAACACTGAGTTATTCATTTTCCTCAATGCCCTTGGAGGTGTCCATGTGGCCCATCTTCCCAGAGCATCGATTTTATCTAATGGTAAGTCATTTGAAGAATTATTCTTATACTAAAACAAATAGGGTTGCATTATGGAACAGTGGGGAAAATTCACGGTGATACGTTTTAAAGATGAAAGGAATAATTTCAAAGAAAAATTTCGACAGCACTGAATGCTTGGCTCTCTGACCTACAGACCCCTCTTCTCTCCTACCTTTAAGACGATACTTCATTTTTTTCCCTGTGTCCGGGACCAAATTTCGGTGGGCTCCAAACCTATGCCAGGCACTGTTCTGTTCGTGTGCATCGAGACCACACAGTGAATGAGTCAGAGGAGATCCCAGTTTTCATGGAGTTTACAGTCTGGGGAAACGAGGGAACACCTAATGCCAACTTCCAAAGAGGAGTAAAGAGGGAAAGGAGGCAGACAGTGAGCTGGGGTGGGAGAGGATTACTTCACAAAAAAGGGACTTGGGAAAGCCGTGTTCGCTGGGTCCCTGCATGCAGGAAGTGTAGGCAGTGCTTTCTGTAAGAAGGTGCGGCTTGAGTCAAAACCTGAATGTTAAGAGACGACCACACAAAGATCTACGGAGTGAGCACTCCAGGCAAAGGCCAGAGCGAGCAAAATTTCCCCAAGATAGGAGACACTGGTGCATTCAAGGACAGAAGGCAGAGCCCTGCACCTAAACTTTAGTGTACAAGGGGAAGTGAGGTGCTCGGGGAGACTCTATCCACCCGCTCATTAGACATCAGCATCGGAATCCCCGGGTGCGCATATATGAAAATGCAGGTTCCCTGGCTCACCCCACACCTACTGATTCAGAACCCAACAGGCAAAGGCCCGGGATTCTGCATTTTAAAAAGGGTTTCCAGGACATTTACTTACACGCACACACACACACACACACACACACACACAAGAAGTTTCAGAACATTGTTTTAAAGATAATTAAAATAAGACATTTTTGAAACATGGTAATGCCAGCCGGGTGACTGCCCTCGGGAATTTATTCAGGCAGAAGTCCTTGACGCTATCGCGAAACGTGACAGGGCTGTCTTCCACAACTTTCTCCTGGCTCCTCTCCTGGTGAACCCAAGAGCTTCTCGGACTTCCTTTATCCAGGATAACTTCTCAGGGAATATGGAGCAGGCGATCTCAGAAGAAAACGAGCTGTTCTCTCGGAAGAGCGGGGCCCTGTTGCACTTGTATGGGGGAGACCTGTTCTTCCCTTCAGTTTCCCTTATGAAATAAACAAGTGCTGACACGTGACTGGGCAACAGCTGTTCTCGCGAATTAACTATTTCTGAATTTAGCAAACTGCTGGGTTCCACCAGACTATCTTCGCAGCTGGTTCAACGAAGGCAGAGTCAATGATTATAATTTGGCGCAGTTGTGGGCCTTTTTCTGCAAAAGTTAGAGTATTTCTATATTTTTTGCATTAAAGAGAAAAAAGATGAATGACTTCAATTTTCTTGGAACTTCAATTACAGGGCTTGAGTCGTCCCAGAGGCAAGAGGGGAAGTTGAGACGTCAGAATACACAGAGGACCCTATTAAGAATCATCTCCTGTATCAGTAATGCACACAAAGCTTTGGGGTGCGTCAGGAAACACAAATTGACTCCTATTTGCGATTATTTGAGTAGTTTTTGATACTTACCAACGTCCCAGGAAGGGGTGTGTCTGTGAGATCGTTTCCATGTGACCATGTCATGATTTCCGAGGGGAATGGGATGCGCCTCGGGGTTTTAGCTTTATGTACCCCTAAGCCATCCCAGGAGAATAAGAGGGGGGTTCCGTTATCACAACCAGAAAACAAAGGGAGTTTAAATGAGATGTGTCATCAAATCTTGGATATTATAACTAGTGTTTGCAAGCACGTTCACAATTTAAACCACATCTCCCCTAACTGTGTCCCTTTGATTCTCGCAATGACCCTGGGAGGTTGAACTTCTCTGATGAGGACATGGAGATTCAGAGAGATCCGAGATGGCCCCCAGAGAACCCAACATGAATGCTCCCATGCCCTCTTGATCTGGATTCTAGATCATTCTGTCCCATGCTGCACTTCCCATGGATGTACTCAACTGCCAGGCTTGCTCTCCTCCAGATCTGAGAAAAAAATATTTAATGCCATATAGGTAGCCTTGACCTGAGGCCTCATTATGGATATCCTACCAATTTGCTGTTTCCCTTCTCTGATCCTGGTATAGGAGAATAAACAGACTCAGGGGGAATGATTTTATCTAAAATTAATTGGCTGTGGAAAGACGTTATAGAAGGTGTGCATTATGAAATATGTATACAGTTTATATATTTATGTGTACGTAAACCTATTTCTTGAAGTTTTTCTCATCCGCTATGTCAGAGACTCTTCATAACAATTGGAGTCAATCCTCTCCTTTGCCCCGTGAAATGGACATGTGGCTTGAACCTGCCAGCTCTTCAGACAGTTTGGGCCTGATGGATTCCCAGAGACATTTTGCTCGGCACTTCCTTCTTTTTATTTATACGTGTTTTTAAAATGGAATTTTACACTCGCTTCATTTGTACAAAAGGCAGCCGGGAGAATAGAAAGTTCCACTTTTGATCCACGGCCAACTTACCATTGTGAATCGAGTCCACCAAAATGCCCATCTGATGTATGTCCCCAGAGGTGCCTCGTGACTGCTGGCTCTCAGGCCCCAAGCGGGCACCAAGTGAGACATCGACGAACGGGGTTCCAGAAGGCTCTGAGAATTTGGGGAGCAAGCATATATATATATATATATATATATGTATAGTCAGAGGAATCCGATTTCTGAGAAGCTGCGAGAAAGTCTTCAAATTAAGAAACCTAAGGTCTTATGAGTGAAATAGGGAATAACAGTCAGAAGTGAAACCCGAAAATCCTTCAGAAACGGTGTTTGTGGTCACTGACATGAAGTTCTATGGACATGACCTGTGCTTATGTCCCTAAACTTCATGTCAATGACCACAAACGCACAGAATATATTGCGAATGGCACCCTATACATCCCAGTTGAGCAAAACTGAATTCCACACAACTATTTTGCATTTGTATTTGGATCTGCACAGGCTATTTAATGAATAGGTTGGATTATCTTCTGGTGCCTGGTATTTCACTTAAACATTCAGTGCTTTTCTGAAGAGATAGAGGTAGAGATTCATTTCTGATTAGACTTTCTGAAAACATTTCCCAAACTCGCTGAGTAATTTCATTGTACACTACTTAACCGATAGTCTCAAACTTTAGAAAGACGGTATAAAAGGTTTGCAGTGAGGGAATCATGCACCATGAAGGTTAGCAAAGGGCTGGGTTCACATAAATGTTTGCACAGTGGG
Organism: Panthera uncia; assembly: GCF_023721935.1. Taxonomy (NCBI): domain Eukaryota; kingdom Metazoa; phylum Chordata; class Mammalia; order Carnivora; family Felidae; genus Panthera; species Panthera uncia. The sequence continues at coordinate 31,021,435 of NW_026057579.1, forward strand.
CGCTGTTCGGTCTCTTAAGAATAGAGACCAAGGGGCGCCTGGGTGGCTCAGCAGCTCAGGTCATGATCTCACGGTCTGTGAGTTCGAGCCCCGAGTCGGGCTCTGTGCTGACAGCTCGGAGCCTGGAGCCTGCTTCGGATTCTGTGGCTCCCTCTCTCTCTGTCCCTCCCCCACTCAGGCTCTCTCTCTCTCTCTCTCTCTCTCTCTCTCTCTCTGTCACAAATAAACATTAAAAAAAAAAGGAATAGAGACCGTTTCTGATTGGAATAATCAAAGAATTCTTATTACCTCACAATGTAATTAGTCTACGGTCGAGGTGCCATTTGAGCTGTCCCTGAAAACTGGATAGTGCTTCCAAAAACTAGTGCGGGTAAGGGAGGGATTTGAGCCCAGGGGAGCCCTGCAAGCAGAGCCTTGGTTGGGGGTGGGGGGAGCTCACGGAAGAGGAAGGTGGTGGCAGGAGAGTCTGTGTCTTTGTTACAGGAGCTCTCACCACTGTCCTTTCCGAGACAGACAATCGGGAAAGCGCACAGGAAGCTACGTTGTCGAAGTGTGGAATATGATTAGTGTTCCCCACCCGTGTGCAAGGCGGCGTACTAGACTATGTAGTGTGGCCTTAGCATCTCTGTAACCCCTCTTAAGGCCTCTACGTGACAGAGGAGGAGTCAGGAACCGCATCTTCCAGATCCCCTCTCTCCTTACGATCCCCAGGTTCCTGGTCCCGTAGACCAGATAACTAGTAAGACCAGTTGAGAGGCATCCAGCCAGCCAGGGCAGAGTAACAAAGCTCAACACTGGAAACAAATCCCTTTTGAAGCGTCTCAGGATTGTTCAGCCACTCTGTGCCGAAGCATAGCCAACGTCACCTTAGAGCACGGAGCCGCGGGGTTGCCTCCCCAGTTAAATTCTGAAGCCAGATGTCACCTCTGCCCTTTCCTTCACTCGGCTTTACCACATCTCTCAGCCTTGTTGGCCAACATGTTCATTTAAATCTAGTAGGCTCACAGCTGTAGGGAGGCCAGTGATCATCCACCGTAAGAGTTGAGCACTTTCTTTAAAAAAAAAAAAAGTTGATTATTTATTTTGAAAGAGAGAGAGACAGCATGAGCAGGGGAGGGGCAGAGAGAGAGGGAGGGAGAGAGAATCCCAAAATGGCTCCATGCTGCAGTGCAGAGCCCGACGTGGGGCTCGAACTCACGAACCATGAGATCATGACCTGAGCCGAAATCAAGAGTCAGATGCTCAACCGACTGAGCCACCCAGGCCCCTCAGCTGAGCACTCTCTAATGTCAGGATGCCGGGGAGGTTTGAGACACAGTCCGGTCGGCCCCGGGTATAAGAACCTCTTTCGCAAGCGAGCCTGAGACAGCTCTTCTCAAACGCATGCTTGTCCCACGTGTACTGAGCAAGGTTGTGCGCAAGAGGGTTGATGCTCCTGGCTGTCAGATCACCTGCATGGGAACAAGCGGAGACCGGTGTGGACTCCACATTTGAGGCAGGACATTCTTTACCTGAAAGCCTTGTGTGCTTCTAAAACCAAGATGGGGAATTGGAAGGTTATTTCGAGGGAGGTACTCCATACTGGGCTCATTTGGCCATCCTGGATCCACTAGTGAAGGGTTCTGTTGAATCAAAATTCACTCAGGAAGAACCAGAAACAGACCCATTATTTGTATTGCCCTTTTATTTTTTTTTTAAATTTTCTTAACGTTTATTTATTTTTGAGACAGAGAGAGACAGAGCATGAATGGAGGAGGGTCAGAGAGAGAGGGAGACACAGAATCTGAAACAGGCTCCAGGCTCTGAGCTGTCAGCACAGAGCCCGACGCGGGGCTCGAACTCACGGACCGTGAGATCATGACCCGAGCCGAAGTCGGCCGCTCAACCGACCGAGCCACCCAGGCGCCCCTGTATTGCCCTTTTAAAGCCTTCATTGTAATCCGAGGATTGTAAATGCGTCGTCTCTCTTGAAACAATAGAATGAATGAAGACCAAGAAACCGGTCCCGAAAGCTCTCACCTGACCTGCTGTGGAGCGTGATCTCTTGCACGGTGACTTTTACCTGTGTTCCTGACGTTTCTACCAAAAAGGACAAATCACCTCTTTTATCGCTGTTTTCAGAATGCGGCTTTCATCAGCCAGATTTGCAAGTGTCCTTGGGTGGAAACAACAAAGCTGGGAAGGTCCGATCAGGCACCTATAGACAGTTGCCTTCACGGGGGGTAAAGACTGGCTCACCAGGGGCCCTCCAGATCGCAAACGGTCCAAATGACCACCCACCGTGGTGGAAGGCACTTCTCGCTTTGTCTTTGTTCACCTTGAGAACGCCCGTGGCCTTCGAAATGAAGCCCGGGCTCTGTGACTTGGTCGTTGCTGGCCCTTGCACTTGGGCCTCCCGCCCCCGCCTCTTCTTCAGCCTCACGGTCTGATGTCCACTCCTCCCCCGCTGTAACCCCCACAAGGCCTGCAAACCCCCGCCACCCACTGTTTCTTAGCTTGAAAAGCTTTCTGAGCCCCCAACCCCCTTAGGCTGTGACCTTCTCAGGTCTCTGATCTGTCCATCCCCATGGAGCAGCAGTGTCGTTTAAAACTTCCGTCTGAAGCGGGCCCCTTGGTGGCTCCGTCGGTTGGGCGGCCGACTCCGGCTCGGGTCCTGATCTCACAGTTCTTGAGTTTGAGCCCCGCGTCGGGCTCTGTGCCGACAGCTCGGAGCCTGGAGCCTGCTTCGGATTCTGTGGCTCCCTCTCTCTCTGTCCCTCCCCTGCTTACTCTCTCTCTCTCTCAAAAATAAATAAAAACATTAAAAAAAAAAATTTAAACCCCTCTCTGTAGTGAAAGTGTTTGAAGCTCCCCGGAAAGAAATAATTTTCCCTCCCTCCGTATTCCCCTTGCGTCCGTGAATACCTCATATAAAACAGGAGTACTTACCCTGTGATCGTCTCTTCCCATGTAATCTTCCAGATGAAGCCCAGCTGCCATTCATTTTTGTGTTTGCTGGGCCGTCATGACGTGTGTTTGGCACACGTAGACACACAGTAGTGATTTTTGAAAGGTTGCCCGATCATGATATGCCGCAAATGACGCGTCTAGTGCTTTAAAGATATTCCCCAGATCTGGGTGTCCAGGGAAGGACAAGGAGTGTCTTCTTCATCTTCTCTATTTCCTCTTTGGCTTCTTTTCTCTTCTCTTGGCCCAGGGAGAGGCAAGCTGGGCAGATGCCATCACTTTTGAAAGTGAACCCTTCCCGCCGACAGCCCCGGGGCAGCCGGTGCCTGACACAGCATTCGTGGAACCGGCTTGTCACTCCCAGAGAGTCAGGGGTAGAGCAATGAAAAGTTTCCTGGGCCACTGCATTGACATACTGCGTTTTCCTCACGCCCGCCTCTGAAATCCTCAGAACTTGCCTCCAGGTATTGGCTGACACCCAGAAGCCCCAATATGAAGCTTCTAGAGGAGACGTGGGAAGTCGAGAGTGAGGACCGAAAACGCCAACAAAAGATTTCCAGGGGGAAAGCTGTAGCTGGGTGGGAGCCCTGTAGAAGATGGCCCTGGGCTATGGCTATACATTAAAAGAGAGAGAAAGAAAACAAAAAAGAAATGCAAGTCCCCTGTCTGCACAAGGCAAGTATTGATCTTTGTTGCAGGGTCTCAGAAGGATCAGACATAATTAGGAATAGAAACCGTTCCTCGACTTGGCCACTTCCTGTCTAATTACTAATTAGCTGGGCTGTGTACTGTTGGAAGAAAGACGTGAATAATATTTGAGGCCTTCAGGAAAGGGTAGTAGTTATGGCAACAAGCAAGTCCGTGGACAGATAGAGGATAATGCTTGGTTTTTGAAGTCTATTTATGTGAATGTCTTTATACATATTTATCGTATGTCATCTAAGAACAGCTAAAACTGAGCCACTTGGCCATGGTAACCCAGATCTCTGCACATCGGTGTTCTCATCCATAAATTGGACCAAGAATAACTACCTCTGGACGCTGTCGTGTCGATATAGTGAGGCAGCAGTGACCTCAAAGAGTGAAGAGAGTAGGGCCCAGTGGATCCATTGAGTTAATGGCCAAACAATCACTCTCCGGGACAATCAGGTCAGACACCAAGTCAATTTAAGTTAACAATCATCCGCCGAGCCTGGCATGTTGTCCTAGATGCCATAGGGAATACAAAAGCGTCACAAAATCCAGCGCTTTCTAGAGAATTCCAAAGCAAGTATATGCGACCTGCTGTAAGAATTAACATATTACTGCACCAGAGACTCGTAGCTTTGCAATTGGTTCAAACAATATTACCTCGGGTCACTTAGCCACAGATTATGTCAGTCATTCAGATGCCTTATCACTGTCACACACTGACTGAGAGGCTTGAGCTCCAACCAGGGAAGAGAGAACAATATCAATCTAATTCGATATTTTGTTTACTTAGTCCTGAACATGCGCGCAGCACTCCAGAGTTTATAAGTCACTTTCCCACATGTGATTTTTCCATATACCCACGCGGGAGACAGGACCAATTTGAGGACACGTTGGAAAGGAGAGAAATCTGGTGAGTCCTGCAAGGTCATGGGTGGGACAGAATACCTCGGTGGGCTTTGTGCCTGGCACTCACACTCAGGGGACATCCTGCTTCATGGGACGACGGCCAGACACATCACAAGACGATTTACACATATCCAACCACTCGTATCCAAAATGTTCTCTTCTCATCGAGAACTTCTTTTGAAAACCAGCCCTCCGACTCACTTTTCAAACATCATACTGCCTCGAGGGGACACATGAAATCCTGGCGTGAGCTGGGTAGCATGATTCTCACCTGTCCTCTTACGAGAAGTTCAGGGAATTTGGAGTATGTGTTGTGTCGTACGACAGAAAACAAATGCATCTTTGGATTCTAGAAGACACCAAAGTTATGGGCCAGGAGAAAACCATAAATCTCCTGTACGGCACCAAAGATTAAAATGACCACTCACACCTCAGTGCAAAGCGTTGTGAATATTTTTAAAGGTATTGTCTTCATGACATCTATTGCACTGAGTATGACGTCTGTCACAAGTGAACTGCAACCCACCACAAGCCTCTGAAAAATGAATGAACCAGTGACAATACCAGTCCTGGCCCCCCACCCCCTTAGGACACCCCATGTCCCCTCTTGGAACACATCTCAAGCTGAGAAACACATCTCAAGCGTGTTAGGAATCCTCTGTGTTACCTTGTATCCTGTATATTTGCAAAGCTTAATTTCTCTTACTTTTCAAACGCAAAATCGATCACATTGGAGCTCTGATACGATATCCTGATATGCTCTCCCCCCACACCGGCAGGTTATCCTATGCACTCTCTGGGGTACAGGCCCCCCACTTTACAGATCACTTGTGTAGATCGCCTTGTGATAATTTATAATACCTGCACCTGACCACGGATGTTTACAATGTGGTCTCCGGTCCTGGGTAGGTTTCTTCAGAAATTATACGAGAAATCTGCCCTGCGCGTCCAGGAGAAGACTGTTCTTTTTCTGGAGAGGCCCTACTTTATCATGTTCACAGAAGGGCCCCTGAACCCCACAAAGGTTTAATTGCCACTCACCCAGATAATTAATATAAACATGTTTTTTTTTTCCTTGTTGAAGGATCTAGACAATTGCACTGGTTCTCAGACAAGACGCAGTTGAAACAAATTTGGTCACTCAGACCCTGAGAAGGAGAATGTTCCCCAAGGATGGGTTCTGCCGTTAACATTCTCTGGAAGGATGAGATACAGAGAGATATCTTGGGGATACAGGGCCCTGGGGTGTCATGCAAGTTGCCTAGTCTCACCTTGGTGAGTACAGGAGCCGTGAGGAACAGTGGTTTGTCAAATAAGGTAACACCAAGCGAGGTCACAGCTTAAGGACCTTGATTTCCAGACGGACAATCCCCACTAGTCGATGATGTTAATCACCAAAGTTTCTCCACTGGTATCACCTCACTTTCAGATGCCCTTCGTGCGCAAGAAGTCAGCCGTCCCATTAGAAAGTCTATTTCCCTAGCCTCTGCTTTTAAATCCGATTTTAATTCTTGTTTTTCTTTGAGGGGACATTGAGATGCCCAGGGCTGAAAGGAAACCTTGAGGCCTGGAAACCAGAGGACTTGGATTTCCTCTCACTTTGTCGATCACTCTGATCAGAATTTTTATATTCTCTGGTGGCTGCATAGATTTTCAAAGAGCAAGACCTTCAGGCCGCCTTCCCCAAGCCACAACCAGCGGATGGCATCTCCTCCGCGCTCTTATGAATGTTCCCTTTGCATTTATTACATGGACTGAGCTGAGCACTTACTTTGGCTCTCCTCCCTTTGGGGCAGGGACGGCGTCCTCAACACCCAGCCGTGGGCATGACACGTGGGCTCCGCAAATGGATGGCAGCGCGCACAGACCTTGATCCTACCCTCAAGGGCCTGCTGGGGGCTCACACGCTCACCGACGCGACCCGCTTCCCGAAGAATTACACAGGAAGTAGGTCTCCCGGTAACACCACACTCACTGGCTCTTCAAAAATTTAACGGCACCTCGTATTTTTCATCTCTATGTGGTAAAAAAAAAATCATTGTCCGCCCTTCACTGGGTCGAGACCTTGGCTGATGGAGGCTGTTTCATCATTTCTCATTGGGTGATCACAGAGCAAGTTGCCTGGGACGTTGTTCTTGCCTTCCACGGATAATTTTACATCCTTAACTCAGCTTTTCTTTCCAGCACATAAAAGTCCTCGTACACTTAGCCTCAAATAACCTGAGGACGCCAAATGACAGGCCAGTGTCTTGCACAAGAGCTCCTCATATACGTGCTGCAGATGACAAGACCTGAAAACAACTGTGGCCAAAGAGGCAGCCATTCCGGAAATAGAATGTACACCAAGAGGCAGTGCCTCGCTGATGTCATCGGAGTGTCCATACTCCAAAAACACTGTGGGTGGAATCACCATATCTGATCTGATTTTTCATTTTTAGTGTCTTATGTTACAAGCTCAGAAATTGCATATTAACTATCACGGATCAGATGAAAATTCGGATGCATTATTAACATTCTCGTTTATTTCTCAAATGGCATAAGAAGCGTTTAGAATGATACAGGGGATAAACATATGTAAGGGGACCGAAGGGCACCGGACTGCGTGAACGCAACGCTATGGGGGCTGCATTTTATGGGGCGGGCATGCTTCTTAAAGGGCAAAACCCTGGCAGCAATCACAGATTCTGGATCATCACTCTCCATTTGAGAGCCGGAGAACCGCCGATCCCTGTAGGCTTGCGGCGAACGTGAGAAGGCCCGTGGCCATGGTTGTTCCCTCTTAGGTAATGGTCTTTCAACACGTTCCCCCCCCCCCCCCCCCCCCCCCCCCCCCCGCGCACACGCACTCACACACACGTACCCACAGAGGCGAACCCGGCTTTGTCCCCGGGGGCCGCTGGAGCGCTCGGCTGATGATCCAGGCTAATCTGACTCTATCTGCACGACCGATGGGGTTGGGCAGGAAGAATTCCCGGGCAGTTCTTTCGAATGAAACCAGTTGGGCCCAGGAAGGTAAAACGGAAGTCACAGAGCCAGGAATTCAGAGGATACCTGGAAAGATACTTGCGGCTTCTGGGAATCGGTGGCAAGAGGTAAGACCTCTTTGCCTCTGGCTTTGCCCAGCAGCTCACTGGGAGAGTCCTGGGCAGCAGGCCAAGGGGCCCAAACCAAGATGACGTGGGGAAAGGGAAGGAACACGGCTCCCAGCAACCTTACCCCTAGGAAAGCACACACATGAGGAGCCCAGGTGCTTCCTATTTGGAAGCCGTGCCATATTTAGGGATTTCATTCACAGATGTGCATGGAGGGGAGTCTGCCCCGGCGCTAAACCACGTACCGGGAATTCAGGCCTAAATCCCACGCCACTCTTGTCCCTCCGTGGCCAGGCAGGGCTAGCAACAGTGAAAACAGCCACGCTGGGTAACGTGCATACATTGCGGTGTCTTCATCGAGGCCTGGGTTCCCGCTTCTTGGGGAAGTGTCCTCGGCTGCCTGCAAGGTCAACCTCCCCGGCGTGATTTCCAAGGCTCCCCGGGTGGTATCCCGGATGGGCTCTGGAACGTGCGCTGTCGCTGATCTCACGCTGTCGGCCGTCTTCCTCCTCCTTCCCAGGCATCGTTGGAGGGGCCCCCGTGGGGGGGGGGGGCCGCCATGCCGGGCATATGACAGGGGACATACCAGGGCTGGGCACCTCCAGGTTCAGCCTGCTGGGCAGCCCGGCTCTGTGGGCGTGCTCTGGGCCAGAGGGGGTAAAAGATCTCCGTCACCACATCGGTGGCACGCTTTGCCACGGGGGCACTGAAGCTGAGCTCCTGGTACCCAAATACCTTACAGAGGGGGTAGGAAGACGAGCTCTATTTGGGGCGTTCTGAGTGACACGCAGCCCATGGCGCTCAGCGTATCTCTTCCGTTGTGCTCTTTTCCCTAACTTCCTCTTCCATAGGCTGTTTCACTAGGAGGCTTAGGTCACACCCATATGCCAGGCAGGCCAAGGGGAACCCGGGGGTGAACAAACAGGCAAGAGACATAGGTCGGGTTCCCCGACTGCACACACACGCAGAAGCACACACATCCTTCTCAAAGTGTGTGCCTCCTCTCTGGAATGCATTTACTTCATCCCTCTTCCCCCGGGGCAGAAGCTGTCCTGTGTATGTGTAACTCACTCTGAGGCCATAAAGTCAGCTTGTACTTGAGAGCGAGCGTGCTGTCACAGCTCTGGAAGCATCCTTCCCTGGGAAGTCCGCCTCCCAGAGGCTTTGCCTCAAAGTGCCGGGCACGAGAGACACCAAGGAGGCGGCAAGGGAGAACGGACAGAAAGTGATGCTCAGACAGCCCTCAGGGGCCTGATGCCGGCTCCTGTAAGAAGAGGGAGGCGAGGCGCCTGGGTGGCTTAGCCAGTTGAGGGGCCAACTTCGGCTCAGGTCACGATCTCATGGTCTGTGGGTTCCAGGCCCGCACCGGGCTTTGCACTGACGTCACGGATTTGGATTCTCTGTGTCCCTCTCTCTCTGCCTCTCTCTCTCTCTCTCTCTCAAAAATAAGTACACATTTACAAATGTTTAAAACTGAAAAGGAATAGGGAACACTCTGCACAGTGATGCGGGATGAAGAGCGAGGTGGAGAGGGCTAGAGGCCGGCCCCCCTCCACCGTCCCTCCACCGTGAGCCCAGGTTCCCACGGGGACCAACTTACTTCCTCATTTACACCACGCGGGGCAGCCGAAGATGCCGGTGCGGTGGGTTTGCAGGGAGCAGGAAGCCTGAGAGGAGGGAAGTTGGGGTCCAGCCACGGGACAGAGAGGGGCAGCATGACAAGGCACATCTGTGGAGCCTGGACAGCGGGGAGCCCCTCCAGCCTCCCAGAGAGAAGCTCAGCCAGGCGGGCCTGCCATTTGCTTCTCCTGCCTGAGGGACTCCTCCCCTCAGCGTCTCCCACGATTCACAGACACACATGGGTTTCTCCCTTTGTGGCCCTGTTCAATACATATGTTTTGCATGTCTAACCTGAGCCCTCTTCCGGGTGCTTGGAACACAGCGCTGGATGAAACAAGCAAAAACTCTCTACCTCGTTGAGCCTCTCTTTCACAGGGAAAAGATAGGCAGGAAATATAATCAGTTGGCAAGATATCTGCTGGAGTAGAAGGGAGAAGGGCTAAGGAATAAAGTAATGCCAGGAAGGAGCTAGGCCAGAGCTGGGGAGCTCTGGGACTGGTGTGGGGGTGGGGGAGGGAGGGGGACAGCAGGAAACTGAAGTGTGAAAGGAAAGGCCTCCTTGCAGAAGGGGCGTGGAAGTGAAATCCGGAGGGGTGAGTACACTATAGTGTTGAGATGGGGGCATGCCTGGAACATTCTGGAATGGCAGGAAGGCCAGTGTGGTCAGAAAGGAGTGAGTGAGTGAATGAGAGGGAGATAGTAGATGCCAGAGAAGTAGGAGACAGCCAGCACTTTTGAGGCACATAGACCACCGAAGAGTCTTTGTGTTGGCCTTAGTAGGATGCCGTCACAGGGTGAAATAGGGATGTGTTACGATCTGACTTATCTGGGGTTTCCATGGCATCCGTGTTGAGAGTGGATAGAGGTGCCCAGGGGGAGAAGTATCATCATCGGTAAGAATCAGAGATGATGGCAGCTTGGCAAGCTATTGGCCATGATGATGCTGAGAGCTTCTCAGAAGGCAGGAGTCTTTGGAAGGCAGAGACAGCAAGATTTGTGGATGGGCTGTATGAGGGCCGTGAGACATAAACTGGAGGGATCACTGGCTACAAGTTCATTAACCTGAGAACCTCAAAGGGTGAAACTGCCATTTCCTGAGCCGGGAAAACGATGTAAAGAGCACGTCTAGGGGAGAAATCCAGAATTCAGGGTTATGCACGTCGGGTTTGCAGTGCCTGATACAAGTGGAGGTGATTGGATGGGCGAATCTGATGCCGGGAGAGAGGCCTGCCCTGGATGCACGAGCCTGCGAAGGGTCCCCGTGCTTCGTTGGCATTTAGCTCCATGACACTTACTGTCGTCACCCTGGGAGTAGATGGAAAGAGCAGAGGTCCAAGGACCGGGCACAGGGGTCTTCACGTGAAAAGATCAGGAGGACAAGGAGAAGCTGGAAAGGAAAAGCAAGGAGGGGAGGACACTCCAGATCAAGGAAATGAACAGAGGACGGATCCAAGCACAGACAGATCCACAGAAAAGGGAAGTGAACAATCGTGTGTAAGGCTCTGGGAGGGCGAGGAGGATACAGACTGACCGACTACCAACCATTTGATCTAGCAGCTTAGGTGTCCTCTCGTTGGTGACCTCAACAAGAGCCACGTCAGTGGAGTGATGGGGGGGAGGAGCCGAATCAGAGCAGGGTGGCAGAGCTGATGAGATGCTCGTCAACCTCGTGTCCTCTCCCGGGACAGGGGGGAAGGCCACGTCTACTCTCTTTCTCTCTCTCTGTCTCCCTTTCTTTCTCTCTTTCCTTCCTTCCCTCTTTTCCTCTCCCTCCCCTCCTCCTTCTCTCTCTTCCTTTCTTTCTCCCTCTCCGCCTCCCTCCCTCTCTCCCTCCTCTTCTCTTTCTTTCCCTCACCATCAGACTTTCATGGGAAGGCCAGCCCCTTAATCTGACCTTTGCCAAGCAGCTTTATTCAATTCTGAAGCGCTCCAAGAATTTTTCCCCCAAAGCCTCATTAAACCCTCTATCCTGTTGTTCGGAGACTGCAGTAACGCGCCTTTCCAATTCCGTTAAGAGTCCACATTCCTGGACGCTATTTGCTTTCATTTTTGCTTACAAATTAGCTAGTTCATATCGAACACGTCTCTTGTGGCCAATATCTTGCACTCGCAGGCAATGACAGCCTTCACACATCGCTGACACCCTACACCCCAACTTTGTCGTAGAGCTCCGATCTCAGTAAAAATGGGGTTTTACCAAACAATTTGCTGCTGCTACATAACCGGATCCCCAACTTTTCCGTACGGTAATTGATCTTTATCCACAAAGCCGATGCCATGTGTTTTTGTTTTTTGTTACAGCAAAAACTGATACCAATTTCTGTATTAGTCAGGATAAGTACTGGTGGACGCTGTGACAAAAATCTTCTAAATCTCAGTGACTTAGCAGAATAGAGGCTTATGCATTTCCTTCTCTGGGCACACTGGAATGTGACATTTTTCAGCCTCCCTTACAGTTAGGTTGGGGCCCTGGGACCCAGATTTCAGACCAGGAACGTGAGCAGAATGGTATGTGCCTACTCTAAGCAGACCTGCCCCCCCACCAAAAAAAAAAACCCTCTGTGACCCTGCTCATGCCCTTCACTTTAAGGTCACGCTGGAGGCCGCATGTTGAAGACAGAGGTGTCATAGCAGAAGAGCCGACTGGCTGCTTGGGTCCACCCCCAGAGGAAAGCCACTCAGGATAGCCAGTCAACCTACACTGACCAGGATGTGCGAGAGAAATAAACATTTATTGTTACATCCCTCAAATAATTTACTGCAGAAACCTTGCTGATAGTAAAGGGGGTTCCGGGGGGAATGAAGGCAACGAGTAAAGACAATTTGAGGATTTCCGTTGTAAAGGAAGGAGAGAAATGAGATGATAGAGGGGTAATGTAAAAAGAGAGTTTGTTTATGTGTTTTTTGTGTGACAGGAAAGACGATTGTATGTTTGTACACTTATAGAAAGATCTGGTAGAGAAGAAAAACTAACGGTGAGGTCAGACGTCAGACAGGTGCCCAGGCAATGGCCTTTGGAAGGCGGGGAGGAGATGGAACCTGGACCACATGTGTCAGGAATGACATCAGCTAGGAGGACAGGCAATTCGTCCCTGCAATGAGAGAGGCAGTGGTACGAATAGGCACAGAAGCAGGTTGGTGGGTAGATGAATTGACAGAAGCTTGCAGAAATTCTCTGGAAACTTCGATTTTTCTCAGCAAGGTCACCAGCTGGGATGGAGAACTGGAGAGGTGGTTTCAGAGATTTAAGGAGAGACGTGGGGGGAAGTGAAATATGTGTCAAGGACTGTGGGACAGTGAGTGGGCAAGAGAATTGCAGAATGTTTGCTGGGCGACTTGACCGGTCTACCTGAAATTAGCAACCATGAATTTAAAAGTGAGACCAGAATTTTTTCTGGCCAAGTCCAGCTTCCAGCTGGCTCTATGGATGGGCCATGGAATTTCAGTTGGGAAACCAGGGCAGTGACAATATAAGGGCGAGAGACAGTGAGAAACCAATGATATGATTCATAGTCTGCAGGACCTAGAGGAGGATGACTGGAGTCATGGATACGAGAAGAAAAGAGCTGAAGGGGTGACCAAGAACAGAGAGCAGGATGCTTCAAATGGGCGATGACAAGAAATAATGGCCGTTCCTGGCAGTGATGAGATCTCGCACTCGATTGTAGGAATGAGCGGTGGAAGCAAGCGGAGAAAAGGGGGAAAAATAAGGAGAAGAGGCCAAGGGATTAGGATCCCAAGTGTCAAACAGGGTCATCTGGATGGGTACTGGTGCATCATGGAGATGTTGGTTGTTCACATATGAAGAGTGAGTCAAGAGTAAATATGACAATGGGGAGTGAACTAGGAGTTGACCGATGGCTTCAACGAGGAGAGGTAGTGGGGTTCAAATTTTTGACAGGGATAGAAAGTTGGGAGGAGGGTTAGGATATAAGAAAGAAAGAAAGAAAGAAAGAGGGAGAGAAAGAAAGAAAGAGAGAGAGAGAGAAATAGAGAAAGAGAGAAAGAGAAAGAGAAAAAAAAGAAAGAAAGAAAGAAGAAAAGAAAAGAAAAGAAAAGAAAAGAAAAGAAAAGAAAAGGAAGGTCTGGAATCTGGGAGAAGAAGCAAGGACATGTGTCTCCCCACATTTAAGCCCAAGGAAGTTAGTGGGTGGGAAGGAAAATACCACCACTGGAGGGGAGGCAGTGTCCATTTGGGAGAGCCACATTTCAGGCAGCAAGAAATAAAGGAAATCAGGGAAGAGGGACACTAGAGCAGATGACTGACGATTGTCCATATATTCCAGAGATCACAGGGCAAGTTACAGGAGGTGGGGAGATTTGAAGGAAATCAGAAAGGGGAATTACAGGCATTTCTGGGGACTAAGAGCTGACCTGGGCACTCGAAGTGATGGATGTAAAAAGTGGTGGGAGAAAGGACAAGAGCCTGGCCAGGAGCACTCCTTCTAGAATTCTGCAGGAAACCCCAAGACATACAGAGAACAGTCTTACTGGAGCACGCCAACCTCCCATTTTGTGCCTTGAATGAATGAGTGAGCGAATGTGTCCATCAACTAGTTCAAGCCTTTCATTTTAAAGGGGAGGAAAGCAGGTCCTGAGGGTAAGAAACCCTCCCTCCAGACCACTCAGTGAGCTAGGGTCTCCAGGAGAGGAAGCAAACGATGGTGGTTAGAGCACGGTTTCGGAAGACATGCCCCCCAGGGTTGATCCTCACTCACACTCACCAGCTCTGGGATCTTAGGCAATTTCCTTAACTTCTAGGAGCCTCCGTTTCCTCCTTAGAAAATTATGGTTAATAAAAATACCTGCCTCGCCAATTATAGAAGAAAACAGGTTAATGAGTTCTTAGGACAACACCTGGCATTTAACAAATGATCTTCAGGTATTACCTACGACTATTAATATGGACCCTGGTCAATCTCTTCGTATCCAGAGTTTAACCCGCGTATCCCCAAAGCTTCCAGTTTGGACGGGGAGGGGGGCTCAATCTTTCAGAGCTTATCCAAATGAAATGGCCTAGGACCCCGTTCCCCCAGATTGCCAAGGATTCCCGAAGCCTTACCCTACCATGCTCACCCCTGGCCACCCAGCCTTTTTTCTTGGGAATTCCAGCACTTGCTGGCTGTCTCACTTCCGGAGGCTGCGGGCCTCCTCCCTTCACCTCAACCCCCCCCCCCCGGTGTGCACCCCAGCTTTTCTCCTTCGATTGTTCAGGGCAACCCTCACACAAGGCTATCCTGGGACTAAGACGTTTATGCAATGTTGAAAGAGACCCGCAGCACGCTCGGGACGGCACGCAATTCACAATCATGTTGGCCATCAGACAACTACCTCTCTCGTGCCGTCCTCGCTAAAGAATTGGAGGCGTTGTTAACCTTGAATCGATGGGCCTCCTATCAGTACCGAGCCCTTTTCTCTCTTCTTTATTCCACTATTTTTTGCATCCCCCCCTGACACACACACACACACACACACACACACACACACACCTGCACATACCTGCTCTCTCCACCCTTCTTCGGCATCAGTAAGTTCCTGTTACTTTATATTATGCAGACCCGTTCCTACTCTCCACTCCAACCTTCGACCACATTCTTATCCTAACTCTGTGGCTTACGTTCCTAAATACGAAAAGTAGCTTTCTATATGTACCTTTTTAAAATTATTTTGTGGGTTTTTTAACACATTCTGCATCAAAGTTCCTGAGGGGCCTTCTCCCCTTAACAAGAATGTATCTGTGTGTCGGGTGTTGTCTAAAGCACTAGCCAGTGTATAAATCATTAAAATGAGTGAGGAATGAATGACAGAGTGGATCGGAGGGCCTGGACCCTTCCCGGGGGTCGATCACAGTCATGGAAGTACCACAAAGCCAATCTTCACGCTTGAGGGTTCTGTGTTAATCCGGGAAGGGGCTACTGGAAGGAAAGAGTCCCAAAAACAGGACACAGAGAAAGTTAGTTACAAGTCAACAGGACGGGCAGATTCGCCTGCAAAAAATGAACATGAAATGTACACATTTGTAAGAAACAAAGGAACAGAGGCACCCGGGTGGCTCAGTCAGTTAAGCTTCGGACTTCGGCTCAGGTCGTGATCTCACAGTTCATGAGTTTGAACTCTACATGGGGCTCTCTGCTGTGAGCACAGAGCCTGCTTCGGATCCTCTGTCTCCCTCTCTCCTTCCGCCCCTCCCCTGTCCTTGCTCTCAAAAATCAATAAACATTGAAAAAAAAAAAAAAGGAAGAAAACAACATTGGTCACTGCATGAACCAGTTCTGGAAGTCTGTGTTTCACTGTCCCTTGGAGAACGGGGGAGATAAGAGAGGAAAAATGGGAAATGCTTTTTTCTTTAAAGGAGAAAAGGGGAAAAATAAAAGAGTGGAAGGTCTGGAGAGATGAACATCCGAGGAGCTGGGGACCCGGGACAGAGGGGGACATTTCCAACAGGACCTTCCCTCCACCAGCTGTGCCTCACAGCTAATCCAGGCTGAACCAGGACTCTGCCTGGGTTCCAGGTGACAGCACAGGAGGTATCGACTGAGCTAACTCCTTTACAAGCCTTCCAAAGAAAAAACATCCAATCGTCCTCGTGAAAATTCGAGCGGAGCTTGATTTATTGTTTACCATTAACGATCCCATTTAAAGCGGGACATAAAATATGACATCGACAATGTAAATCAAACTTCAATGCACAGATTAAATCTTCATATTGTTTTTCTCTTAGATCCAACTTCCCATTGTTTTATCTGAAATCCACGGTTGGCTACATCCACCTGTTTTCAAACACAGTCCCCATCCTTGACATGAGGTCACGCAGCCATGCCAGAAGGGTCCACCCCAGTCATCAGAATCCCGACACACGTGGGAAAGGAGGTGTAATAAAACGACTCTCCCGGCTGGGGTAAACTGTCACCATTTGCATATGAACTGTATCCTTCCTTCTAGCTCATAATTTGCAAAAACGGGAAAAAAGAAAGAAAGAAAACAAAACTCTTACATGCAGCTGCCTTGAGTTTCATTATCTCGACGTGTCTTCAAAGGCATGACATTTTTTCTGAATGTTCTAAAAACGGGTGCTATGTATCAGCTAAAAATACGATAATTAACAAGTGTGCTTTGAATCACGTGATCTCAAATGTCATTTTCCTGTAAGGTAGGAGTGTTAATCATGAGTTCTGAGTTCATCAGAAACCAATTGCGCCTAACAGGAGCCAACAGGGGCACCTCTGACTTGGCAGGTACATGGCAGTCTCCTCTGGCAAACAGTCCTGACAAGGTCCTGAGAGCGTCCACACCCCCCTGCTTGGGGGGCAGAGAGGTTTCTAAATCCGGCGTGCCCGGCTGGGATTCACAGGCAGCCTTGCAGCTATTGGGAAGCAACCTGCCACCTTCTGGCTGACAAAGAACAGAAAACACGACAGTGATGCGTTATTTCTGTTACCAGCTTTGGGTTACAGGGGAAACTAGGATTCGGTACTCTGGTTAGCAGTGTGGTATCCAGCCATAATCTGTTTTGTTCTGTCTTTTTTTTTTTTTCTCAGTGTATTTATTTTGAGAGAGAAAGCAGGGGAGGGAAGAGAGAGAGAGAGAGAGAGAGAGAGAGGGAGAGAGAGAATCCCAAGCAGGCTCCATGCTAAGTGCTAAGTTCCATCTCAGGAACCTCGAGATCATGACCTGAGTCGATATCAAAAGTCAGGTGTTTAACCGACTGAGCCACCCAGGTGCCCCTGATTAATTCGCGCTGCCTTGATTCGTTATTACTTTAGGGATGAAAATCAGAAAACACGAAGAAAGGAAGTCTATAGTAAATCCCTCATTTTATTCAACTTTTGCTCACAAATTCTTGTTCTACGCCAGGCAATGAACTGAGTACAGACACCACGCAGATAAGCAGAAACATCGAGGACGACGGAGCCCAGGGTGGCCCCAGAAGTGCACCAAGAAGCTTAGAGGTTTTCTGATAGAGCTTCGGACAACAAGAAGCTGTCTCAGAAAATAAATAAAATTTTTTTTAAAAAATTAAGGGGCGCCTGGGTGGCTCAGTCAGTTGAGCGTCTGACTTCGGTTCAGGTCGTGATCTCATGGTTCATGGGTTCGAGCCCCCGTGTCGGGCTCTGTGCTGACAGCTTGGAGCCTGGAGCCTGCTTCGGAGTCTGTGACTGTCTCTTTCTCTGCCCCTCCCTTGCGCGCTCTCTCTTCATCTCAGAAATAAATAGAAACAATAAAAAATTTTTTAAAAGATCCCCAGGTGGGCGACGCCTGGGTGTCTCAGTCGGTTAAGCTGCCAATTCTTGATTCTGGCTCAGGTCATGATCTCACAGGTTCCTGAGTTCAAGCCCTGCATCAGGCTCAGAGCCCGCTTCAGATCCTCTGTCTCCCTCTCTCTGCCCTTCCCCCACACTCAGGTGCACACAGGCTCTCTCTCAAAAATAAATACACGTTATAAAAAAAGCTTTGAAAGACCCCCAAGTGACTCAAACTAATAGTAACGTTGAAGAGCAGTGGTTCTCAAATTTGGCCGCACATTTCCATCACCCGGTTTTAACAAGGAAATGTGTTCGGGTCTCACCTCAGAGAATTATTTATTTGGTGAAGGGTACATCTGGGCCATGATCATTTTTCAAAGCTCCCCAATAATTCTACTCTGTAGCCAAGTTTGAGGACTCGGCAGCCACCTCCGTGGCCTGAAAGCCACCGGCATGGACGAGGGGTGCCTGTGGTTATTCCAGAATAGGCGAGCTGGAAGAATGAAGGCCGGTAGGAGAAGGAGGGGCAGAGAACGGACATGGAAGTGATCGTCCAAACACGACTGGAGAAGCCCTCTAATTATACGGCTTGTGCCATCAGGCTCTCACCTCACAACAAGCCAAGGCCCAGAATGGGTTAGTCACTCGCCACAGTCACAGGTGAGACTCGAACCAGAACTCGGTTCCAATGAGCATCCTGGAGAATGAAGGTAGCCAGAACCCCAGGCCTCCTAAACTCTTGACTGCTCTCGTCTCCAGCCCCCTCTTTGGTGCTGAGCAAAATCCACGCTGCTCCGTCTCGGTGTCCTGTGCTCATGTCACACGCCCCCCTCTCTGTCCAACCAAAGAGTTCTTCATGGTTTCCTGTGATCCACCTGCATATCTGGCTCTGAGATTCCTGATGGTCAATCCAAAAAGATAGTCTTGTTACCAAAAAAAGAATAACTGCCTTAGCTCCTGAAAGGAGGTCAAGCTTCCCCTAACCCTTATCTTGCAAAGGAGTTTTCTGCTGTAGGCTCCATATAGTAGGAGCTGAATGACCTAATGCATGGTACGTCAAAGACATCCCTACAGTAATAGTTTTTATAAAGCCATTATGTGTAATATCCCTGGATGTAAGCCAAGGAAATAACATTAAAATGCATGAAAATTCTGCTGGGGACTAAGAACATATGGTCCAAGTGCACAGCTTGATGCAGGAATAAAAATTAGCACACCCGAGGAAGGGATAAATAGCATGCCCTTCAAGCGAGTCCTCATAAATATCACTTCCATTATCCAGGCTTTTGATATGGCAGTAAAGGACCGAGGTTTAATTCACTGGCACGACATGCCATTGTTTTGTGTCCAAGATGGAAGGAAAAGCCAAAACAAGCAAATAGGAGGGCCATCGTGCATTTGTGAAAGTTCACAACTCTAGCCAAGACTCAGGAGAATACCGAATCATCCGTTTTTGTGCCGCATTGGAGCAAGGGTGTGTCCAAAGGACAACCCGGTTTTCTCAAGAGTCCATCTCCGTTAGGGGACATGAGTATATGAATGACGGATCGGGTCCTGAAGTTCTATACACCACGTGTGGTATATACCATGTGGGCCTGGGCAACACCAAGTCAGAGGACTTGGGTACATTGACGATTCTTGCCAGTAGAGAAGATGGACTTTGGAACAACCCTGACAGATGAGGGGATGGGTGTCAATGAGTCCAAATGGCTCAGAAGGTTTGGGCCGAAGACAACAACTACAGAAGAGCTTTAGCTTTAGAGCTGGGCATCGCTGGCTTCCTGGAAGGGGAGTGGACCGTGGCCGGCAGCCAGCCTGGCTGATGGGTTGGTGGGGACGGGGCGGGGGGGAGTTGTGGAAAGCGCAGGTCAGTTCTCTTCAACCCAGTATCCACTCTTCCACACTCAAGAGCTCAGCTCACAAAAGGATCATGATGGGTGGCTTAAGCTAGAAACCCAGACATCATCTGGACTCCCCCCTCAACCCTCACCTCCTACTGTCACCATGGCAACTCCATCCATGGAGTGTCTTTTGAATCTGTCCCTCCCAATCACCTCTACCTTTTGTAGACTTTGTCACCTCTCGCCTAGTCCATTACAAAAGCCACCTAACTCCTGTCCTGTCTGTGGTTCTCTGCTCTAGATCGCCCTCCCCACTGTGGCCAGAGTGGTCTTCCTAAATGTCTCAGTCAACGTCTTTTGTTTTAAGACACATAACCCCACTCTAGCTGGTTAGAATGAAATGTATCTTTTAAAATTAACAATGGGACACAAGAACAAAAGGGCCATGGGCCTTGCAGGAAAAGGGAACTGGGATTTAATGCCTCTCTTTCTGATTTTAGAATCTGTGTAATCACTCCCCCCCCCTTTTTTTTAATTTTTTAATGTTTATTTTTGAGAGAGAGAGAGAGACAGACAGATAGCATGAACAGGGGAGGGACAGAGAGAGAAGGAGACACAGAAGGAGCCAAGCAGGTTCCAGGCTCTGAGCTGTCAGCACAGAGCCAGACACGGGGTTCCAACCCATGGACCTCGAGATCATGACCTG
This sequence comes from Panthera uncia, assembly GCF_023721935.1. Lineage (NCBI taxonomy): Eukaryota > Metazoa > Chordata > Mammalia > Carnivora > Felidae > Panthera > Panthera uncia. The sequence goes on from NW_026057579.1 coordinate 31,041,482, forward strand.
AGTGGAGGTCGGACACTGAACCCACTGAGCCACCCAGGCATTCCCTGTGTAACCACTCTCATTACTGTTTGTCTCTGTTCTCTCTCTCCTCTGCGTTGACTGCATTCCTCTGCTTGCAATACTCCCACCGGCTTCCACCTCAAGACTCTGTGGTGTTACAGACCCAACACTCCCCCTCATTGACTGGAGTCTCTTAGGTGGAGAGAGAGAGTTGATCGGTGGATGAGCAGCCAATGAATTGGGTTGGTTTGGTCCACGTGACCGTTCCTAATTCTGAGGGCAAGGTTGTGTGCCATCAACCAGGGTCATCAAAATCTGGTCTTTAGCAAGGTGTATGGGCAAGTCACTCATTTTCCAAATATTTATTGAGCACCTGCTATGTGGCAAGCGTTATAATGGGATTGGGAACAAACTGTTAAAAACAAACAAACAAACACACACTAGTGTACCGTGTGATAAGTGCTACCAAGGAAAAGAAATGGTCGCTACGAAATAGATTGGAAGGATAAAGGGTGGAATCAGGGTGGCCTTTTGGGGCAGATGACACAGTACAGACATCTACGAGGCGAGAGAGTGTGAGAGAAGCCCCTGGGAGTGTCCCAAGACCGGAAGAAGGTAGGGGTGGAGGGTAGCAGGAGGGACTGTGCCTCAGGCCCTGAGCCTGCAGCCACCAGCAAGGTCCCGCCCCTGCAGGACGCTGCAGGCTACAGGACTTTGGAATTACGGGACCAGAGGCCACTGACGTCGTGTTTTAACCAGGGGGATGGGTTAGTGAGATGGAACTTGCCTCCGCGAGGATGTGTCTCAGGCTGCTGTGTGAGAAGGGGAATTTGGGAGGTAGGAGGGGAAGCAGAAAAACCCGGTGGGAGACAGTTGCCAGAGTTCAGGCAAGAAAGGACAAGGGTTCTGATGAGGCAGGAGCAGTGGCACTTGAGACAGGTGAAGGTGGGCTCGCCGCAGGAGCTGCGATGGGCAGACAGGGTGATTTCGATGCAACAAGGTGACGGGAACACGAAGTGGGAGGATCCCCAGCGTTTCAGTTGAGCGACTGGATGACCATACCCAGGGAGGAAGGCGACAGGTGGGGAGGCTAGCCAACACGGCCACTTCGGTGGAGCACAGGGTGATGGACTGCCCGCTGCTAAAACGCTGATGCTGCTCCTCTGTAGTTCGTGGGAACATCCAGAGTCTTGAGCACGACATTTGAGTTCCTTCACCATCTTATCCCCGGCCCCACTCTCGCCTCAGTCCTACTCATCCCTACTGCCCACACTCCAGGGACATGTCAGGCGTCGTGGGCCTCCGGTGCCCCTGCAGGAGCTTCCCCTTCTCCCGAACTGTTCTCTCCCTTAACTGATCGCCTGGCGAGACCAATTCTCTCTCCTTCGTCTCTGCAGCTATGGCTGGCAGTTCAGAATGCATCCGGACGCTTCCAGAGTAACGTGGCGGTTCACCGACCCCACATGTAACAGTCGGCAATTATCTCTTCCCGGGAGCATCGAGATTTAATGTGTGTGGTGCGTGTCTAAACCCCGGTGCCCGTTATAACTGATGTTGATGAGATAGATGTGTGACCTCACCTCGCTGATGTGAAAATCAGGGGTCACGCGTGGCGACCCCTTATGGGTTTTCCCCCTGCAGCTTTTATGAGTCTTTGGTGACCATTGAAATTGAGGAAGAGGAGGAGACATGGCTGTGTGCTCACTGGAGTGAAAGCTGGTCATCGGTCATCACCTCAGGGGATTAGTCATATCAGGAACAGGATTGATGCATATTTTTAAGTCTCTGAATGAAACATGCAGGGAGGGAAAAATCATCATAGATATCGATTGAATTCGTGCACATGCCGGGGACTGTCCTAAGTATTTAAAAGAGAAACTTGGGGGAGGAAGTTACCCCAAAATGCAATGTCTTTGTCTGGCACCGCGGATCTGACCAGCGTAGCGGGACAGCTCCAGTGTGCGTCTTATGGGGATGCCCCATCCCCAGGGGAGGCCCGGGCAGCCTGATTCTGGCATCGCATGGTTATTTGTGGAACTTTGTTGATTTTCCTGCACAAATGACTCAGACTCAAATAGCACTAAGAGTTGATGATTTTTTTTTTTAATTAGAGGAAGAGAATTCTAAAATAGAGTCATAACTGAGGATAGAAGAGGTAATTATCATTTTTGAAATCATCTGTGAATCCAGGGAAGAGGCCCTATTTTTTTTTTAACTTTTCAAAAGTCTCTGTTTTGAAAAATGACAGGCAACTCCAAACAAGGGATTGATCTAGGCTCTGAAAGACCAAATGAAGAAATCGGATCCATTATTGAGAAAAGGGATTTCTTTTTTTTTTTTTTAAGTTTATTTATTTATTTTGAGCGAGAAAGCACGAGCAGGGGAGGGCAGAGACAGAAAGAGAGAGAGAGAAGCCAGAGCAGGTTCCATGCTCTTAGCACCGAGTCCGAAGGGGGCGCTCAATCTCATGAAACATGACATCATGACCTGAGCCCAAATCAAGAGCTGGACGCTTAACTGAGTGAGTTTCCAGGCGCCCCAAGGAAAAAGGTTTCTGAATGACATCTGCAAGACTGTGGGAACTAGAAGATGGGGGTGGTGAGGGAAAGGAAGGGATTAGAATGATTCCCAGGTTCCTGTCTCACTTCCTGATAGGGAATGAGAAGAATTTAAGGAGAAGAAGAGTTCCGTGTTAGCATCCAAGGCCCCCATGGGAAAATGCAAGTGAGGGTGGCCAGTAGGCAGTTGCCTGTGCGAGCAAAGATGGGCTTAGACTCTTGAATGCAGGAGGCGTGAGTGGGTGGGTGGAGTGAAACCCTCGGAATAGATCAAGATGAACTGGGCTCATCAACTTCCCCGGGTTACAGGCAGCAGTCCCAGGCCACGGACACAGTGCTCACCATGCTCTGCGGGCGGGTGAGGGTCAGGAGCTCTGTGGCCAAGGACACCTGACGGAAGGAAAGAAAAAGTCCGCCATTCCTCTCAGAAGCTCAGTTTCTCTGCCTGTGAAAGGAGACCAAAGAACCCTTCTTGGAACGGAGTATCTCCTAACACATGTGACGGGACTGTGGGAAAATACATTAGAAAAAATTTATTGACCCTTCGCTTCAGACTAAACTACAGCTACATCGTTTGCATTCGCTCATTTGACGTGCATTTATTCAGCACCCACTCTGTGACAGGCCCAGAACAGAAGTGACTGAGAAAGTGGAGTCAAGGAGCGTCCAGTCTACAAGGGGGGACACAGACTTGGTATCAGCTAAGCGTTGTACCCAAGGCATAAGCCAGTTTCCAGGAACACTCGCAGAGGGGTTAGCTCCTGGCTTGAGGTCGCAGAGAAAGCTTCCAGGAGCAAGGGATCATTGACAGAGGCCCCAAAGGGTCAATAAGTCCCCTCCATGTGAAGTTTGGCAGACAGAAGTGTTAGGCAGGGGGCCTAGTACTGATGTGATCGTGTTTGGGTGCACTGAGTGGTCCTATGTAACTGAATCCCAAAAGGTGGGGAGGGGGGGGTCGCTGGTGGCGGGTGAGGCAGAGTGCAGGTGGGGACCAGCTGTGGAGAACTCTGAAGGCCACACCAAGCTTGGGTTTTATCCAATGGGAGGGGACCAGTGGGTCATGACATGACCTTGGCCAGACAATTATTCAGTTTCCTAATTCACAGAGAATGGTTCCCAGGGCTTCATGGACTCACACTATAGACTGGGAAACACACACACACACACACACACACACACACACACTGAGGCCCCACCCCTGGCCAACTATATACAGATAGATTCGGTAGGGCTCAGCCAACAGGGCATTTTGAACAAAGCTTTCCAGGTAATTATAAAGCCGCAGCCAGAGTTGAGAAGCAATGTTTTAGATTCTAAATTTCTTGTGTCACCGGTGGGAATGGTCCCCTCCTTCTGTGAGATGATGTCTGTAAGATTTGTAAAGGTCCAAGAGCCAAAGCAATTGTGTTATTCCAAAAGCATATTTGAAAAACATTAGGATAAACCTAAGGGACTTGACTCTAACACGTTCCCGAGTCGTCCGTGACCCCAGGCTTGATTTAGACTCACATTCCTTTTCTGTTCAGACAAAGCAAATCTGAGCAGCTGTCCATGTAGCTGAACTCCTCCAGTCCCTCAGTCTGAAGAGCCGCCCTGGATCACTCACCCAGGTCTCTATGCCCCCCGCCCCCCACACCGAGCACATGAGCCAACCCCCAAGCAGGGAGGCCAGCTGGGAACTGGTTAGTGATCCACACCGAGAGGTTTCCGAGGATTGGATTTCTCTGAGACTTTTCCTTATGATATTTATTAAAACCGCAGCCAGAGGAACACGTGACTTGTGAAAAGTTTCAGTGTGCACTTGAGCTGTTGCCTTTCCCGCCCCGGATATAACCTGGACCACCTTTGAGATATGCTAATTAAATGCAGCAAATAACTTCTGGCTAACATGGGATATGCGTACCCGCGGAACACGCTGCTCGCGTATCTAACATAGGAGACTTCGAGGGTTTGGATAGGGCCTTGACGATGACCCAGAAGAGCAGAGGACGGCAAAGGTTCCGGGGGACAGAGGCACACATCTCTGGCAAGACTAACGGGAAAAAGTCACAGGGGCCCTATGTCGACGTACCTTGTGACCTCGCACAGGCCCCTTTCCTCGAACACAGTTTCCCTACCGGCATGGTGGGAGCGGAGGGGTGTGGATCGGATATCGTCAAAACTCTTTTCCGATCCCAAATTAGGTTTTTACAAATGAGCAACTTTTGAACATGCCTGCAAAGTCCCTCACTGGGTCCAGATCACATCTGTCACTTACTGGCTGGATAAGGCTTAAGTCACAACACCCTTTCTTTTTTCTGTAAATTGGGGACCTAGCCGTTTACTGAGCAGACGTCACATGTAAAGCAGAGCATCCAGAACTTCTAGGGGCTCCACTGGGGTAAAAGTGAAAATGGCCATCATGTGCTGAGTGCCACCGTGTGCCGTGCATCTATGCTGTGCGTGCGTGATTCAGTTCACACGCGGCTTACGCGTCCTGGAATCCGTCAGGCTTAGAAACAAAGGACGCGTTGTTTTCCAATCCTCAGGATACAGCAATTTCACAGATGAGGAGCGGACACTGGCAGGGGTGTGTGCATCCCCGGCCAGGACCAGGTAGGCATAGATGGGCCGAGGACACGAAGAGACTCGTAGATTCCAAAACCGGCTTCCGCCGCAGGTGTTTTCACGGCTGGTGCCACCTCCCTCTGCGGGGTTCAGAGTGACCTCATCTTCGTGAGCTTCTGTCACCACCACCCCGCCCCCCGTCTGCCTCTCTCACAAACTTGCCGTCAAGGGTAAATCAGTTGAGAACAAGGGAAGGACCTTGTGATCTCGTTGGTGACAATGCAAGGACTTCTCTCGTGTAGAAGGAAAACTTGAATTACCATGAAGAATCCTCATTTAAACTTCAAAACGGAAGCCTTTGCTCAGACCCACTTGGTGGAGTGCAAAGGGGCGTTGGGGGTGGGGGGAGGAAGGGAGGAAGGAAACCATTGTCCTGTCCGCTCCGGGTCAGGTCCTCCTGAAATCCGGCCCCGCTGACCCTGGATTCTGGAAACCCTCATCTCAAGGAGCTACTGAGCGACACTGCCATTATGGGGATGGTGGGGGCACCTGAGGCTCTCAGCACCGCAATGCAGTGAATGGCAGTGGTTATTTTCCCCATTAGAGAAGAAGCCAAGCTCTACTAAGCAGCCTTGAGCCCATTAGGAAGGAATCTAGGTCATGTCGATTTTTACAGCGTAAGCCTCGGTGGTGAAAGGGTCCACTTCAGAGAGAAATATATTCGCGGTTGCAGCCCTACCCGTGACTGAATGACAGGGTGAGATCTGACCTCACGCCTTCCTAAGCTTCGGTAGGAAAACGCTGTTGGTGTTTGTCAATCGCTGTACAAGGCACTGTGTGTGGGGGGGCAGGGGGGGGCGTTCCCCGGAGGAGACCCCTGCTTCTGGAGGCCGGAGACAAGGCAGCATACCCTGACGGGGGGCATGGAGAGTGAAAGAGGACAGGGGAAAGGAGATGTAGGAATTGATCATGAGAAACCCTCTGATTGATGGCAAGGGCCCAGGCTTCATCCTGAAGGATATTAAGGAGATACTGAGAGGATTTTAAGCAGAAAACTCAGTTGGGCGTATCTGTGTTCTACGCTCATTATATTCTCACATATATATGAGTCCTGTGGCTTCTAGCTGGTTTCACACTTTATCAGATCCTTAAAGGATCCCATGTATCTGTGGGTGCACCTGATCAACGAGTGAAGGGCCAAAGTTGTTCAGCAAATTCTTCTGCAGGGCTCTAGATTCTTGCCCATCTGTCATTTAAGAGTCACCCAACCCCATCTTCTAAACTGTACGAAGTTTCTTCCTTACCTAAACCAAGGTTTGGTCTGAGCATAGCTGGACTTGAAAGTGAACCACACAGTCCCTCCTGCAACGTCCTCCACATGGTCCAGCTGCAGTACTAACGTTTGCCTTGTGCCCGCCATCTTGGGGAGAGGATCCTGTACGGGAGCAGAAAACTCTACCTGCCCTTGACCACCTCAACCGTTAGAAAGTCATTCTTAATATTGAACTGAATTCCATCCGCTGGTAATATGCATCTATTGGTCTTAGTTTTACCCTTTCGGGTCATACAGAAAGTGCCAGCTGCCACTGCGGTGAAGCGTATTTATTTATATGATTCTCCCTGGAACCGTAAGAACCTTAAGGACAGGGATGGTGCCCGGTTCGTGCGGAACCCCCAGAATTTAACACGATGCCTGCTATACAAGTGCTCAAGCAATGTCGCCTGGATTGATGGGTGCACAAATGATGAGATTAATAAATGTATGCCTGATAAGCTACGCCACTTGAATGTGAAGAACGATGTTTGTAAGGACGGTTCACGTCCTATGACTTCTCATAATCCTCTCTTCTCGTGACTCTTAATTGTAGGGCAAAAATTCTCAAAACTAAAAATTGGGGATCTTGAAGTGAAGACTTTATCTTAGTAAGCCCTGCTCAGCCCGAAATATTCTGTTTGCATGGGAGAGCACATGACCCTCTCCAAGCCCATCTTCCTTTACACCATGGGTCAGTGTCTCAAATTAGCACTTTCTCACCTTGGGAGCAAACTAGACTCCAAGAAAATGAAATTGAGGGCGAATCCATTTGGCTGAGATAGATGGGAGGTGAGGGACATCCAGAGAAGGTGACTTCCTCTCATTACTTCCTTTGTCACACCATTCCTGGGCTCCCCAGAGAGCAGACCTCTCCCTTCTCTGTGCCAGCATGGAATCCGTCAGGCAGCCCCTTCCCTCATTGCCCCTCTGGACCGGCTGCCATCAGCCAGCCTCCAGCAGCAGAAGACGAAGCCTTTTAGGAGCCGGTAACTCTGTGCGTCTGATTTATCTTTGTGTCCTTAGCCCAGCACAGGGCCTGGCATACTAAACAGCAAACTGAATTCTCCCAGGGCATGCACTTAGAATTAATTCTCGCTCTGCCAAATGCAACCAACCATGGATATGTGTCTGCCCTTCAGAAGCGGGATTGCATTGTCAGGCGCCTCTGAGGGATGGTTCCTGTTTCCCTACAATATTTCCAGAAAGGAAGGCCATTCTCATTCCCAATAAGTGCCTCCCGGTTTTCTGCCAGAGCCTGCGATTTTGTTCCCTGCCTTTTAAAATCCGCACCCACTCCTTGATCCGGAGGGCCTGGAAGACATTAGCTCAACCGTTTGTCCATATTAGCCATAAGCCTGGGAGGCTTAGTCGGTTAAACGTCTGACTCTTGACCTCAGCTCAGGTCACGATCTCATAGTTCATGAGTTCGAGCCCTGCATCGGGCTCTGAGCTGTCAGTGCAAGAGCCTCCTTGGGATTCTCTCTCTTTCCTTCTCTCTCTGCCCCTCCACCACTCGCCGTCTCTCTCTCCCTCTCTCAAAATGAATAAATTTTTTAAAAGCTTAAAAAAAATACAGCAAGATCATGTTTCCCAGCTGCTCACCACGGGCCAGCCCCAGCACTATATACTTCAGTGACGTCACCCCTTTTAATTCTCTCCACAAAGCTAAGGGGTAGTCATTATCCCCATTGGATAGACGAGAAAACAGGAAGTCAAGTGACTTGCCTAAGGTCACACAGTAAGTGATATAGTTAGAGTTTGAATCCATACTGTCTGATTCTAGAATCCATGATCATATGACTTTAATACACAGCTATAACATTCAATAAACATGTTCCCAACAAATAAATACGAAAAGCAACAATAATGGACCTCATAATTCCCACACTTGTACGTTACTGGAGGATAGGAACCACATCGTGTTATTACCTTGATGTTTTTCAACACCACGACAGTAAAGGCACAGAGTAACTGAACCGATACTTGCAAAAAAGCAGCAATTTAATAACCACGCAACCCACGGCGGTGTCCTAAGTACCGTGACGCTGGGCTTATGATACGAATCAAATCACAGAATGGAGAGCAAGCTAGGTGCTAGAGGTTATTAGCTCAACTCCTTCGTTTACAGATTCGTTTGCTCCCAAGGCCAAGTTCCTTAACCAGGTGGTCCTCTACGACCCACCCCTGCCTTGGTCCAGCTTTGTCTCCCATCCTCGCGCCCACCCACATCCCCCTCAACAGCCACGGGAGCTTGGGCTTTGATTTTTAGGTAGAGGAGCCAATGAAGGGTTTTACATATGGCAGGATTAGATCCGGTGGACTTAGGTGGACCACCGCACTGACCACCAGATTGAAATTCATAGCATGGACCGTCATCAGGAGTGCCCAATGCTTACACCCAATTAGTGGACAGTTGGTAAATAAGCGTGCAAGGGAGAACGCCAAGAAGAGAAGGGAATAATCCAGTCGAGTTGATGACTAGAGATTCGCTGAAGAGCACGGTCTTTGGGTTTGGGCCACAAATACAAGAGCTTCCTGAGGGTAACGAATTGGGAAAAAAATAATCCCTTCAGGTGGTGCAATTTCTCTGTCGTCTCTTCAGCCGGTCTGCACACAAAACCCACCATAGAGAAGACAGACTTCCTGATATCAAAGAAGTCACAGGGCAGAGCTGACCTAAGAAAATCCATAGTCTGGGAGGAAAGGGAAAAGGTGAGGTGAACGCACTTCTCGGCTGCTGCCAAAGAAACCCGAGTTCTAGTCCTGTCTCTGAGGGCTTTCCTGGGGGGCTCAGGTTCTTCCAGCTAGGCATGGGCAAGGAAGATGGCGCCTGGACCTCAGATTCCCAACTGCGGACTCTTTACGATCGGAAGAAGTTGGCCCGTCAGTGGGGCTCCCCACCCCGGCCTTGGAGGGCTGCTTAGAGGACCCCACAAACGGTGCCACACATCTGAAGTACTTATTGTTGCTGCTAATTACTGCTGTGCAAGCCTCAAGGCTTGGAAACAAACTGCCCGTAGCTTCTGGAGCAGAAGCCTCCAGCAGCATCACATTTTCTTTCTAGTGAGCTCTCGTTACTAAGTCAATCCATTTGGAGACTTGTATAGCCAATGGGCTGGTATTCTGCCAGCTCGGGATGGAAACTTCCACCATCCTGTCCCCTCCATGTCTGTCTCCCTCACCCTGTCTGTCTCTCTGTCTGTGCAAGCCACCTGTAATTGTTTCTAAGCTCAGCCAGAAATAGAATGTTAGAAGCTATCGTATTCTTTTTTTTTTTTTAAAGTTTATTTATTTTTGAGACAGAGAGAGAGACAGAGCATGAACAGGGGAGGGGCAGAGAGAGAGGGAGACACAGAATCGGAAACAGGCTCCAGGCTCTGAGCGGTCAGCACAGAGCCCGACGCGGGGCTCGAAATCACGGACCGTGAGATCATGACCTGGGCCGAAGTCGGACGCTTAACCGACCAAGCCACCCAGGCGCCCCGAAGCTATCGTATTCTTACAGACAATGGCCTGGTTTTTGCCTTCTTATGAAACCAACACACATTAAGAAAGGGAGGTGCGCGTCTCTGTTCCTTCTCACAGACAATTTCGGAGTTCTCTCCAGTTCTACCATTGTGCGCTTTCTTCTAGTCTAAATCTTGCTCTGCAGAGCTCCCTACTCCATCATGGTTTGTATGGTTTCGGAAGCCCTGTCCTGAGCAGAGAGCAACACTCTAAATAACCATCCCCATTTCTTTCGCTCTCTTGCACTTTGTGCCTACATGGGGGGAAACGAGGATGAGGGGTCTGGTTCCTGCCTTCGAGATACAGAAACGATAAGGTCTCTCATAGAACTGAGGCTGTTCTCACCATTTCGGATCCCAACATAGGCATCTTCCCTTCACCCCAAATCAGACAAGGATGCATGTGTCCGCAGCTACGTTCCCATTATTAAGAGGTTGCTCTGATTCCGGTTCCTCCAGGATTCATATTTCATTCTGAAGAATGTAGAGCTTTTGTAATTTCTAATGTCCAGGCTGAGAAAAGGATGTTTAAGGACTCTGAAATAACATAGCAGGAAATTGAGATTCGCTTACTGCATATAAAGTGATCGAAAAATCCCCTCTTTCACTATCTCCTTTCCCCTTGGGTCTGTGGTTCACAAACTGCAGAGCATAAATCGCGGAGGAAACCATGCTGGAATATCAATAAACCCACATCGACCCGAGGCAGGAACTCAGCTTGCGGTGTTGGGATTTTTTTTTTTTTTTTTTTTTTTAGACATTGGTTGGCAGCCAGGTTGATGAAAGGAGATACCAAAGAGAATAACAGCTTTGCAGCACAAAAAGAGGAATTAGAATTCAGGAAATGGTATCCAAGTGCTTCTCTCTAAATGCATGAGGCATGAAGTCAGGCTGGAGGGTCCGTGGTGAATGGTAAATGTTGAAGGTGCCAACACCATGCTGGAGGTCACAACGCCCCAGGTCTGAGTAGTCCCCCAGTGTGATGCGTTGAACTGTGCCCCTCCTGAGATTCAGATGGTTCCGTCCTAATCCCCAGAACCACGGAATGTGACTCTGCTTGGAGATAGGGGTTTTTACAGTGGCATTCAAGTTAAAGTGAGGCCATTAGGGCGGGTTCTGATCCAACATAGCTGGTGATCTTACTAAAAGGGGACATTTACATGCAGACATGCAGAGAGAGAAGCTGATGTGAGAAAATATAGGGAGAACGCAGACGTCTGCAAGTCAAAAAGAGAGAGTGGAACAGATTCTCCCTCCCAGCCCTCAGAAGGTGACACTCGTGCTGACTGACATCTTGCTCTCAGACTTCCAGCCTCGAAACCGAGACAACAAATCCGTGTTATGGAAACCACTCTGTGTGGTGCTTTGTTGTCGAAGGCCTAGCAGACAAATACACGGAGCTTCCGGAAAAGCCAGAAAAGGAACAAGATGGCCCCCATCTCTTCTGCAGTTGTCCCTACTTGGAACCTTCAGGTAAATTCGTTACTGAATTACCGCTGCTCGTTGTCAGTGTTGGAATAGTTTTTCCGACCTGTAAAAGTGCATGTATAAAATAATAACTAATTTTCATTATCATTCTAAAATAGTCAAAGACAAAAAGCTGACTGCCATCAGAATATCTGGTCAACATGAAAGATAAGGGGGAGCCCTTTGAAATAACACAATTCCACCTAAAAGCAAAGGGACACGAAGCTGACTTGGCTTAGATAGAATCTTGATGGATAAGCAAGGCCATCCAGCTTTCAGAAATGTGAGAAATACTTCACGGATTTCCTTTTCCCTCCCCACCCTCCCCGCACCCAGTACGACCTTCATGGACACCAAGGTAGAATTAAAAATCTAGGCCCGGGCTTCTCATGAGCTGTTGGCAGTTTCGTGTAGAATTAGCAACCCAATGGGTGATTTTCATGAGCCGCTGTCACCCCTCCCCCGCCCCAGCTCCGGAACATCAACTCCCCCCTTCTTTTTTTTTTTTTTTTTTTTTAATAAATGAGAAGACAAAGGTCCTTCCATGCAGCCAGCGTCTTGACCGACATTCGTGAAGCTCATACTACGTGTTCAGGATGTTCTGGGCACCAGATGCTTTAAAAAGATGCACGCTTTAAAAAACATAATGATAAAAACAAAGTTAAAAAATGTAACAGATACAATCTTTTCCCCATGTAGGTGCCCCTCTGGTGAAAGATTTGGACATTAAAATACGCAGTGACGACGCTGGGTTGTGTAAAGCGAATGCCAAGGAAGGGCTTCTAATCGGACTCAGGGAGTCAGCAAGCCCTTCCCAGAAGTGTCTTCTAAGCAGACGAGTTAGCCAGACAGTGGCAAGGCGAGGAGGACCGCTTGAGCAAGGGTGCAAGGTGGGAGACACCACTGCTGGGGCTGTTCTCACCATTTCGGATCCCAACATAAGGATGTTCCCTATGTTGGTACCACGTGCCCACACGGTACAAGCCTGGAAGGAGGGAGAGGGAGAGTAGATTTGTGGCTGGAGGTGACAATGATCGGCTGTAGGCAGCCTGAGCTGCTGGGAAACCGAGGGCAGCATAGACCGTAGCATCACATGAAGCTGTACCTGCCAGCAAGGCCCACATTGAAAGCTTTCTTCCGTCCAGGAAGATTGAGTTTCCTGGGGTTACCCGGCTGGTTAAGAGATGAGACTTAAGTCTTCTCTCTCCCAAGTCAGTGCTGTCTCCACTGGGTAATAATAATGGTGAACGAGTATTAGTAGTCACGAGAAGACATTGCATGTATTAAATCATTCAGTCTCTACAACAATCCAATAAAATAGTTGTTACTGTTACTAACCCTAGTTTTCCAGTGAAAACACCGAAGCACGGGGCGTTTAGGCCCTGCTCCAAGCCACGGCTGACGAGCGATTATCCATTTTCTTTTTTTTTTTTTTTTAAGTTATTTATTTTTGAGACAGAGAGAGACAGAGCATGAATGGGGGAGGGTCAGAGAGAGGGAGACACAGAATCTGAAACAGGCTCCAGGCTCTGAGCTCTCAGCACAGAGCCCGACGCGGGGCTCGAACTCATGGACCGCGAGATCGTGACCTGAGCCGAAGTCGGCCGCTCAACCGACTGAGCCACCCAGGCGCCCCTACGATTATCCATTTTCTTAACCATGTTTTCATGGTTCCTCTGAATTGATTATTTTCCATGACACTAGTATATACAGAAAAAGGTGGTCAACTTATGTGATTATCTGAGATAGGGAGAAAACATGCGTACGCGACTTTCGTAAGATACGAGTTTATCTCTCCTGAGGAGAAGAGAACCATTTCATTATTTAATTCTTAACACGGTGAGGATTTTACACTAATCTCGGGGATGCTTCACATCTGCCTTCCGTGGAAACGGCAAAACAAAACCCCAGGCGATCTCTCTCTTGCTTTAACCTTCCAAGTCCCATGGGTGCCCCCCACCCGCCCCCGTCGCACTTTGCCAGGATGTGATTTATGTGCTGATGCTTTTATCTTTGACTACCTCAGAAGTATCTATTGTGAGATTATATATGAAAGCATCCTTCTAAGAAGGAAACGTGATTGGAGAAAAGGAAGTCTAACTCACAACACCTTTCAGGATTGATAAGCATCCCTTGTCAGAAAAGTTAGGGTCAGGTGGGGAGATCCACCTTGAACCTGAGCGCTAAATCCCTTCTGCGCTCTACCGGGGCTGTGGGGATAGGCACGAATGTCCCAGACCGCAGTCATCACTTGCAAAGAATCAATAAAGAAATAAAACACACTCATCACCCTTTTTAGGACAACGCTGCCTGTGTACGTCTTCCTCTCTTGGTGCCCAGTTAGACGGAGAGAACACAAGATGGTTCTTGATGGAGAGCCTGTCGAAGACAAGCAAAAACTGAAGATGAGTAAGAAATTGGATCAGCAGAGACGAGGCAGAGACAGAGGAAACTACAATGGCAGTGGCCAAAGACGGGGGAGTCCAAGGAGCAAAGGAGTGAGAGAAGCAGACATTTTTTTTTTTTTTCTAGAAGACTGGCCCAACTCTGTTACTTAAATTGCTATTGTAAGTGCTGAGCTTGGAGTCATGGAGAACCGGCTGTGGTGGTCACTGGAGGATGGACGGATTAAAAGTTGGCCAGGGCCGGTGCTGAGTCTTAATAAAGAGAAAGGCTGGCTCTGTCTGAAGAGTCACAGGTGGCCTCAGAGGGAGACAGTGTGTCCTCGTGGTTAAAGTCCCGCTGAAGTCAAGAGCCATGCGTTCCAACCTACGAACCACTTCATGAGGGAGCTCCAGCAGTGACATCGCCTCTCTAGCCTTTAGCTTCCTCATCTGCAGATGTGTGATAAACCGTAGTCTTGATCTGATGGAGATTGGTGAACAGCAAGACACATGATTTCTGTAAAACACTTAGCACAGCCCCGTCCCAGAGTTAATACTCTTTAGATATTAGCTGTGATTATCATTATTGGAAGAGCTGCCATTTGAGTTGGGCTGTGAAAGATGAAGAGTATTTTGCTAGGTGGGAGAGGGTGGGGGAGGACATTCCAAGGAGCAAGATTAACCTGGAAATCGATTTTCCAGGCCAAGAAGAAAAATACCTCTTTTGTGAAAAGATCCGTTTTTAGCTTTCCTGTTAGAAAACGCGAGCCAAAAATTCACACGGGAAATGGGATCTGAAACACCACCTTTCATTCTGAAATTCAGGAGATGTAAGTTTGCATTTTATCATTCTCAGTGGGTTATTTTCTTTAACTTCCCTTCCACCCCGCCCCACGTGCTTTGCTAAAGCATTTTGCTCTGCAGGTTAAAAAAGAAATAAATTATCTGGGAGCGTACAGGATTGATGTCGGGATGCTGGTAAATGAAAACGGGAGCCATTCAGATTAATCAGCCCTTTCGTCATTTCGTTTGTCAAACATGTATTGGGTTTTTGCTCCGTGCCAAGCATTATGCTTCGTGCGGAGGACACAAAGGTACTTACATCATCATCGCTGTCCTTGAGGGGCTGTCACTGGTGAGGGAAAAGGGCAGGTAACCAGACAACTTCCACTTCAAAGGACAGACAGAAGACACAACAGTAAGCCCAGCCTGCAAGGTCAAGGGCAAAGTCCCATGATTGTAAAATCAGTATGGGCCTCCCTTGAGTCCCCCTCTTGAAAGAATGTTGGAGGGACACCTGACTAGCTAAGATGGAGGTTGTTCCCCAACTATCACCTGGTGTGCGTTATAAAGCGTGCATAACTCAGCTTTACGCATAAATATTGGAGAGCATCTCTCCCCTCGATAATTGACCTGTCTCACACTTTCAATACCTCCTTCTGAAAGAAAAGGTATAATCAGGGCTCAGTGAAATTAGAAATGTTAATGCTGAGATCATTACCACTTTTTTATTAAAGAACGATCTTTAATAACTCATTTCAACCATCAGCCCTAAATGAAGTTTTGATCCCACCATCTCCTGACGTGGCGGAAGCAGTCCAGAGTTGGATTTGGATTTCCGGGCCAAATTGTAGCTTTCAGGCATTCATCACATACGACGGGCCTGTATCCGGCACAGAGGGTGACCTCCAGTCACCACTCACTTGAGGGTTAAAATTCAATGTACAACTACTCAGGGATTCTTTGAACTTAATGAAGTTGACTCACAGAGCTAGGGGGTAGGAAAGGCAGAGTTTGAGGCTGATGGCATCTGGGGAAATCAGGGGGAAAAAGCTCCATGGGAGCAAACGATCTGAGGCACTCTTTTTCCGCTCCAGTCCGACTGACTGTTTTTCAAGCTGGAACGTCACGGGCGCAAGTACAGGAGGCAGAATCAGACTTGTCCCTTGCTCTCCTCCCCACCAGCTCTGACACTTACTACGTATATTTTGTCTAAATTCACTAAAACCATCATTTCCTCATCTGTAAAATGGGTTAATCCAACCTATCCTAGAAGGTCGTCGTGCTAAAACTATAAAGAAATCCTTCCCTGTCTACCACAAACACAAGAGCTAAAATAAGAACTGGCTATCATTTACTTATTTATTTCCAACGTAGATTGGGAGCCGGATCCGTGATTTACACTTTCGGATACCCCGTGTTCTAACAACAGCAAGACCTTGGTGAATATTTGATGGATACTTGTACTGTAGAGATTATGCAGGAAGCTCGGGTGTCTACTTCTCTATTACGTCTTTTTTCTTTTTTTTTTTTTTTTACCATTGCCACCATAGAATTCACTTTCCACACTATCCAAGAAAATCGACACGTGGAAAAAGTGGAGAATGTAAATTTACAGAACTGGAGACGGGAGTTGCAGATCGCTAAGTCATGTCACCTCCAGGGGCCTCGATTTTCCCTTTAGACAGCAGATGTTTGGACCGGTGGATATATATTAAATACCTTCCTCCAGCTCTACTCTCCGTTAGGAAGGAAGGAAGCAATCCATGGTTAGAGAGTGCCCACCATGCGCCGAATCCTGTAGTGGGCATCTATACACATCATCTCATTTAGTACATTTCAAAAGCACTTTTTTGGAGAAATTGACTAATTTTTACAGTTGGAAGAACAGTGACTAAGACTGTACATTATTAAAGAATGTTTCCATTGCAAGTGACTTATTTACGCTAACATAAGCGAAATTCTGGGTTTATTAGCAAGGTCATGGAGGTTCACAGAATCCAGAGGGAGGCAGGAATACCCATTAAGCATGGCAGTTGTAGTCCAGGGCTTTGCCCTCCTGATCCCTTTCACAGGGCACACAGACTCTGCTCCCCAAGCCCCCGGCCTCGATAGAAGAATTTGAAATTGTTTCTGTGTTCACTGAGCTTGTCTGCTTTTCCAGAGAACCCTTTTGACGGACTCCCTTTGATTTTTCAGACTTAAATATGTCAGATACTTAAGAATCAAATTTTGGTCATTGAACGTCGTGATCCAATAGAATTCTTATCATTCTATTTTTGGAAAGTAATGAGGAAACTGTAAGAGAGAATCCAAAACACTTGGCCAAGGGTGCTAGGCTAGCAGACAAATGGCAAAAATAAAATAAAAATTTTAAAGGGTTCCGAGTAAAGTATTTTTGGTTGACGTGTGTGTGTGTGTGTGTGTGTGCGCGCGCGCACGCATGCATGAGCACTTTGAATATATCATCCAATTCTCTCCTGGCCTATAAGATTTCTGCTGAGAAATTGCTGATAGTCTTATTGGCATTCCCTTGTATGTGATGAACCTTCTTTCTCTTGTTTTCAAAGTTCTCTTTGCTTTGATTTTTGAGAGCTTGATTATAATGTGTCTTGGTGAAAATCTCTGGTTGGGATTCTTTGAACTTTTTGTGCCTGGATGGCCATATCTTTCCCCAGACTGAAGAAGTTTTCAAGCATTATCTCTTCAAATAAGTTTTCTGTCCCTTTCTCTCTCCTCTCCTCTGGGACTCCCATAATGCAGGAGTTTGTCTTTCTGGTGTCCCATAATATTCGTAGGATTTCTTTGCTCTTTTTCATCTAATTTTTGCCTTTTCTCTTCTGACTAGATGTCAAGAGATCTGTCTTCAAGTTCACTGATTCTTTCTTTTGCCTTATGAAGGTCTATGTTTTATTTTTTCATTTTGTTTACTGTATTCCTCACACCAGAATTTTGGTTTGGTTCTTTGTTATGATGTGTTTCTCTGTGTTAAACTTCTCATTTAGTTCAGGTATAGCTTTCTGGAGTTCATCGAGACGTCTATCTGCGTTCTTTTGAATATCACTGAGCTTCCTTAAAATTTATTTTGAATTCTTTTCCAGGTGACTTGTAGATCTTCATTTCTTTGAGGTCAGTTACTGGAAAGTTGTTATGTTCCTTTGTTGGTGTTGAATTTCCTTGTGTTTTCCTCTTTCTGAGGTCTTTGCACTGATCTCTGGGCACCTGATGGTATAGTTACCTTTTCCGGCCCTTTCAGACTGGCTTCGGGGGGGAAAGATTTTCACCTCAAGGTGGATACAAGGGCCCTGGCTGGAAGGGCTCCAGCATCTTTGGCTCCTGGGGAAGCACAACAGTCTCCATGCAGCTCTGTCAGCTGAAGTCAATGTCAGTGCAGCTAAATCAAGATATATGAAATGAGATAGACAAATAACTCTAATTTACAAATAAATATCCAGTAATAGAGGCAACGACGTGGAAACACAAAAGAGAGAGTTCATCATTGAGCATCAGAGGCTTTTTGGGCCAGATTGCTTTTGACAAGATTTTGGAAGCCTAACCTTCTACATCAGTTAAAGTATAATCATCAATATAAATCCTTAGTTTTATCAAAGGCAGAAAGATTCTGATGAGCACTAGAAAATACTTTTAATCTGTAATTAATATATATACACACATTCCTTCCTCAAATGTGTTCCAGCTGTTCATTGTTTGCCAAGTACAAGATCAAAAGACATGGTCCCTGCCTCTAAGAAGTTCGTATTAGAGGAAAGGAAACAGAGAAGTAAGTCAACTGAACAACAGAATAGTAGGCAGTATGCTAAAAGAGGTGTATGTACTATACACACACACACACACACACACACACACGTACAGACAGAGGAGGAAATCGACTCAGACTAGAGAAGTCAAGATAACATTACCTTCTGAACATATTAAAATATGGGCAACATGCTACATCAACATTTTACTCAATCATAATACATTACAAGCAAGTATAATAGGAGTTGCATTCACACAAACCTAGGTACCAGTCCCAGCTCAATCTATCAAATAACTAAGACCTTTAACCTCTATCAAATAACCAAGATATTTATCCTCACTTAGGCCAGATCTCCTCATCTGCAAACTCTGGGGGGTAGGGAAGATGAGCTCACCTCATAGAATTAATTGAGATAGTAGATGTAAGTATAAGTCATTGGAAAATACCCGATAGATTTTAGTTATTATTAATATTCTTGCTATTCATAACAATTAACAATTTTTCCACCAAGTAATTTCATTAAATTGAAAATACTGGCAACCACTGGCAACCATCCAGTGCTACCTTCTGTTGTCATAATAGCTGTGAGAAGGGTCAGGACGGGTCCTTTGAAATGCTGAAGGACATCTTTGTTACATTCTCATACGATTGAGGAGGGTTACAGATATGATCAAAGTAAATCTGATGATGGTTTTAGCACAGAGATACAGTTGCCACCTAAAGGAATCCCTCCTTACGAAAGCGAATCCTCCCTGTCAAAGCACCTGACACATTAGCCATCCACAGAAAGGCCTCAATAAATTCTTGCCAAAGAGATGTAGGGGCGCCTGGGTGGCTCAGTCGGTGAAGCATCCGACCTCGGCTCAGGTCATGATCTCACAGTTTGTGAGTTCGAGCCCCGCGTCGGGCTCTGTGCTGACAGCTCGGAGCCTGGAGCCCGCTTCGGATTCTGGGTCTCTTTCTTTCTCTGCCCTTCCCCCACTTGTGCTCTGTCCTTCTCTGTCTCTCAAAAATAAATACATGTAAAAAAAAAATTTAAAAAGAAGAGATGCATGAGTAGATAGGTAAATAATGGAGCGCATGAATAAACAAGTATATGAATAACTCTTGTCCTTTGGGCAAGAAACAGAACAAACCATTTGGTGTGAGATCGTCACCACTCTTCAGAGTCAGATCGGCTAGCACATACTAAGTTCTGTTATCCCAAGTAAGAGGCTCTCGTAGACATGGTCTCCATTCACTTTCTCAACAGCCTTTTGAATCAGGATGGCATTAATCCCATTAGGTGAGTTTGGGACTGGAAATCCAAAAAGGTCAAGTGTCTTGTCCAAGAATTGCACGGCTGGTTTGGCAGAGTTTGAATCCAGCCAAGTGCATTCTCTATTGAGTGATACAGTTCTTAACAAAGCTGTGAACCCAAAGTCTTTTCACAAAAAAAAAAAACAAAACAAAAAAACAAACACCCCCTTTCTACTTTCACTTTTTTCCTTTAAGGCTCAACTGTCTACCAGCCACCTATTCTAGAGACCTCGACATCAACAGAGAATCCACGACAGAGAATCCTCACTGCCTTGCATTTTTGATGAATCACCAATATTCACCAATTCCCTCCTCGAAATCTCAACTATTTCCCCCATTATTCCTCCTCCATGCTATTCTCTTTGTTCAGCCCACTGTCTTCTTTGTCTTCACCTAATTTAATTGCCTTATAACTCATCCTGAGCCCTCTAGCCTGTCAGCTTAATGTCGCCCTCCGTACGACAGCCACAATGGTCTTTATGGAATACAGGGGTGAGAATCTCACTCTCCCGCCATTCGTGCTTCAATCCCTCCTTTTTTTCTCGTAAGAAAAATATGCATGAATGTGAAACCATAGTGGTCTGATTTCTCTCAGTTTCTCTGCTTCTCTTCCACGCTGTTAGTCCCTCCTCTTGCGACTACCCTGCCCCTACCATCACACGGTGCTTCCTATAAGGCAACACCGTGTGTAAGAACTGTTCTAAGCGTTTCACTCCGAGTAACTTCTTCAATACCGCAACACGACTATGAGGTAAGTACTATATTAGCCTGGGAAATCTGTGGAGGAAACCAGGTGACCACATCTTATTCAACTTTCCATTGCCAGTGCCTAGCACAGGACATGGTCCGTAGTGGGGATTCAGTGAACATTTGTCACCTAGGCGGATAAATGAGTGGGCGAATACAATACGGGATAGAGGAGTCACGCCGATCCTAAAAATAATCCAAAATTAACTTTTACAGCATCACTGAGCCCAGCTAATCAGAACTCTAGACTCTTCCTGTATCCCAGCCTGAAATCTTTCTGTCAATCCTATCTTCAACATGCCGGTTGAAAGACGGAATCATAAAAACTCCAGGACTTCAAAACGATAAACCAATGAGGCATGAATAGAAAATACTGCTTGTTCTCTCCCTACCCCAAAATCTTATGAAGTCTTGCCCTGCAACCCAATGAGAAGACCACAGTCATAAAGTCGATGAGTCCAGCCAATTGCATTCAACGAAGACCAGGCAAAGGAGACTCACCACAAAGAATAGCCTGTTTCTAAATCTTCAGTAATTGAGCTGATTTGCATTTTCCCTCAACATGAACTGATTTGAAGTGGGAGAAAAATCAACTTCTGTTTTGTACTCTAATGGGAGGATGAAAGTTACACAACCATGAATTCCACTGATGAGAGATTCCTGCTCATTTTCTGCTGCCTGCTGGCCATTTGGTAGCATTTTAATTTAACTTTCCACTTGCATGTTTTCCATTAATATTTATGAAATTATTACTAGATGTGGTTCAGTCTCTAAAAACTGGATTTGCGGCATTCGGCAAAATACATTTGCTAGTGGTTGTGAACAAATAATGCTCTACCAAGCTGTTAGGAAGCTTTCGTTTCTTAATGGATCGCTCTCTTTTTTTTTTTTTTTTCCTGAAGCTAAGATAATTAAAAAGCAGTGTGTGCCTCATCAGCAAGTCGAAATGTTAATAATGACACCAAACATTGTCTATTACAGGAATCTTTAGACCTGTATCCTTAGACTTTGGTCCAATTCCTGCCTCTTTGAATCAAATCTGTGGCGTCATAAAAACCCTTAAGATAAAAGACAAAGCTTTACTCCCAGGACCTCCCTCAACATAATAAAAACTAGGATGCATAACGACCTTTACAAGTGGAAAGTTCTTTTCCGCTTTTTTTTTTTTTTTTAATTTTATTCTCACAACCCCTCCCTGAGGCGGGTGTTGTCCTTCCTCCTATCTTATAAATTCAGAGTTTTTAAGACAAGAAGGCTTAAGTAATGCCATTCGTTCAATAAATACTGTCTGAATGGCAGCCCTGTGCCAGACTGCGGACCTGGCTCTTTCATGGAGAGGACACACGCCACAGTCTGTCCGTCCGTGAGCTCAGATCCCTGGACAAGGCAGGCGCTCCAGTGAGCAGATCATTGCGGTGTCGTGAGGGTTTCAGAGACGGACAACGGCGGTTCCTCTCCTCCGAAGAACTAACCGTCACTGAAATGGGGAGCAACAAAACGGGTTCTGGAAGGTTAATACAGTTTGAAAGCTGCATCGCCAGGATCATTAGGCAAATCGAGCACAGAGGCCCAAAATACCCTAACTGACCAGGAAACCGCATCTGACCTCATCCGCGGCCGCAAAGAGCGAGGTGCGAGGGGCTGCTTGGAGGAGGAGGCATGGACCGGATCACAAAGGGCCTGCCAGTTCACATTTCATTTTTTAGGTGATGAAGAATCTTTTTTTTTAATTTTTTAATGTTTTTTTTTTCTTTTTTGAGAGAGAGACAGAGAGACAGAGTGCAAGCAGGGCAGCAGCAGAGAGAGAGGGAGACACAGAATCTGAAACGGGCTCCAGGCTCCGAGCTGCCAGCACAGAATCCGACGCGGGGCTCGAACCCACCGAATGCGAGATCATGACCTGAGCCGAAGTCGGACGCTTCACCCACTGAGCCACCCAGGCGCCCCAGATGAGGAATCATCTTAAAGACTTAAGCAGGGCATTGAAATGACAAACTATGTGCACTGGATAGTTTATCCAGAAATTGCAGCTGACTAAACCAGAGAGTAGGAAACCAGAGGCAAGAGGACCAGGAGAGGGGTGACAAAGGTTTGAACTTGACCGTGGGGCAGGGACGGTGGGGATGAAGGTCAAGCTGCCACAAAGCGGCAGAGTCTGTTATGAGACCAAATCCTGGGTCTCAAAATGCCGTGTTCTGTGCACCACGCCACGCTGTCTTGATGAGGCAGGCTTTCAGACCATCTTTTGGAAGCACAAAGAAGCCACTAAGACAGTGTCCAAAGGATGATGAAACTCATACCGGATATCGAAGCCGGATGAACTGCTTACTACGTAACAAGGCGGAGTTACATTGATCAGGCTCGGTTTCAGTCATCATCCATGCGTAAGCCTGGCTTGCGGCAAAATCAGAAAAGAGAGCTTCCCGTCTTCTCCTTCAACCACACACACACACACACACACACACACACACACACAAACTACTGCCAGTAGGAAGGACCTGGATGAATTACCCATTTGTCAATGACTTCCTACCACAAAGCTAGGGTCTTACGGTGGCCACATTTTTTAAGCCAAAATCACAACTCGCGTTCTAAAAACCTTTCTCTTTTATTATTTGCCTTTAGTAAAGTAAATGTTTCATGAAGTCCAAATGATCATCATAGCCTAGCTCACCTGATGCTCAGGAGAACAGCGGACTTGCTCCCATAAGTCCCCTCTCATCACCCTTAACGGGACCTGCTTCGGTTTAACCGAAGCGATTGTGGCTCTTTGGTATAAATGCCTATTCTCTCCTCCTCAAAATATTTGTTTCTACTTTACTGTCTTTTCTTTAAAGTTTAATCTTATTTATTTTGGGAGAGAGATAGAGAGCGAGTGGGGGAGGGGCAGAGAAACAGGGAGATAGAATCCCACGCAGGCTCTGTGCTGTCAGCGCGGGGCCCGATATGGGGCTTGAACCCACCAACCATGAGATCATGACCCAAGCGAAAGTCGGACACTTAACTGACTGAGCCAGGCGCCCCTACTATCTTTTTTTTTTTTTTTTAAATACGGTGAAACAGCATAACAAAAACTGTCTGGGATCAGGGGTGTGACAGATGGACGTTTTTGACACTTGGGTCTTCTCCTCTGTGAAACGTGGGTAACCATATCCCCTGGGAAACTTCAGAAACATAGTAAGTGCTCAGTAAACATTTGCTCTCATTCCCTCCCGTTGGCCTTCACTTTCTCAACGTTGGAAATCTCGGGGCCATTGTTCCCAACACCAGTGTGCTTCTGAACATTGCTGTCACCCTTCGTGCTGCTTTTTCACCAGTAACAATTTCTGAACACACATCTACAGCCGGTTCCACCTCACCCAGTCCTAGAAGAGATGTCATGGGAGTTTCGTACAAGTGAATATAACGTTGAAATCCCATGGTTTATCTCAGATTAAAAGACAGCATTTTGCAGGAGGCAAGAATTTATTTTATTTGGTTGCATTTTTGGTTTTTTTTGTTTTTACAACAACCCTCAATGTTTCTACATTTCTGTAGTTTCTCTGGCATCAGGAAAGTGAAACCCATTATTTTCCATGCTCATTTTGGTGCTTAGAAAAGAGAAATGAGCCTATTAATGTTGGAACTTAAAATATTCGCAGCAAGGAAGGAAGCCTTGATCATTTTTCATTTATGCAGTTTGAAACCACGGGCCCGAAGTGGTAACATATTTATGAGCTGCTCTGAAAAAGGAACATAATTATTAATGGGGCAGCATGAAGGCGACTGGATTGGCTGAAGACCTCTGTCTATGCTTTTGATGCCACGCACTGCCTTGTAAACACTGAAAAAACACTTTTGCCTTCCAGGAGGCTCAGTTCGGTTCAACTAACATGGAGACGACACCAGCACCAGCTAGTTGGGGTGTGGCTTCTTGAGTTGAAGAATCTGCTTAGTCAAGTTTTTTAGTGAATGATACACAGCAGGCATCGGCCGACCTAGTCCGGGTGAACAGGTTACTGACTAGGACAAGACACTGAACTACAGAGAGATTCTTTTCAGCACGACTGAAATGCGAGTATCTGTGCTTCCGTGAGCAGCTGCTATGTGTTTCTTGCACCACCCCCCAAAAAAAGAAATTATAGTTTAAGGCAAGATTGAAACAGGATTCAGCTATCATAGTAGTGACAATAATAATAACGTATTGGAATATTCCTGTAGAGTTGTCTCAAGCTTTACAGTGACAAATAATTTTTAAATACGTCGGCTCACACAATTTCCCACACTCTATAGCAAAGGGACAGAGCTCCAAGAAGCTATGAACTCTCCTTGCGGGTTCTCAGGCTCTTTATAACACCAGGGTCTACACCGATCTACTAGTCTAACGCCCCCTTGGAGGTGACAGCACTCTAAGCGATTATTATTACTGAACTGGATTCTGGGCTAGGACACCCATGTTTTTCTGACAGTTGATGACAATTCAAGAGTAAATTTGCAAAATAATAATAATAATAATAATAATGAAAATGCTAATGTCCTCAGTCATAATCTTCACACGGTGGTGATTTTTGTGCACTGTGCCGCACAGGGCCAGTATTCAGACTTCTTATATGCCTTTCAGCATTTTAATCCATTCCTCAGAATGGATTTTACTTTCGCAATAATCCTGTGTGTCCTTTATATTGGTATCAAATGTGCTCTCATCTTCCACACTTTTGCTTTTTTATTTCTCATTTACCCTTCAGACAACGATGAGGAACCCCACTTTCCTAAAGGCTGTATGACATTTCTAATTTTTATCTAAATGACAAATTTTCCGAAGTAGGCGCTGAGAATCACAACCTCACACGTGGATAATTTCTTAGCACTCTACACTGACTCTTTAAATCTATTTTAAAGCAATCTGTCCATTCTCTAAGCTCTTTTACTGAGATGGGTGTTAATTTTAAATCTATCGGATAGTTATTCTTATCTTGCTTCTTTTGTTTCCACCACGGTGCTGTAAATGAATTTTATTTTAAGCCATTTTTACCTAATATGAGCATCAATTTGGCTACCTCGCGACATTACATTGCCATCGTTTGATAGGACTTCTGAAGCCTGAATTCAAGTTTTCATGAAAGTAGCATGCGATGTAGATTTAAGGAGAGAGCCTAGGGGTAGGTTTAGAAAAATAAACCCAGGGGGGGACTGGGCGGCTCAGCGGGTTAAGCGTCCGACTCACGATTTCAGCTCAGGTCACGATCTCACGGTTGGTAAGTTCGAGCCTCACGTCAGTACGGCACGTGATTGTGTTTCCAGGTTTGTTCGACGTTGTGCACGTGAGTGCACGAAGAACAGAAGACAACATTCGTTTTGCACTCCATTGTGAATCCATTGTTGGCATTACCCTTGGAGAGAATGTCAAGGAATGGGGTCCAGGGAGCTTATCTGAACTGGAAGGTAAGCTCCCAGAATAAAGAAAAAGCAAATCGTAGCTGATAAGGGAAGGAAGTTGTGTGGTTTTTTTTTTTTTCCTTTTAAGTTTGTTTATTTATTTTGAGAGAGAGAGAGAGAGAAAGAGAGCGCACAAGCAGGGGAAGGACAGAGGGAGAGGGAGACAGAGAATCCCAAGCAGGCTCTGGACCATCAGTGCAAAGCCCGGTGCAGGGCTCGAACCCACAAACCATGAGATCATGACCTGAGTGGAAACCAAGAGTCAGATGCTTACCCAACTAAGCCACACAGGTGCCTCCTTTTATTTATTAAAAAATTTTTAATGTTATTTATTTTTGAGAGGGAAAGACAGAACACAAGTAAGGGAGGGGCAGAGAGAGAGGGAGACACAGAATCAGAAGCAGGCTCCAGGCTCTGAGCTGTCAGCACAGAGCCCGACGCGGGGCTCGAACTCACAGACCACGGCCTGAACCGAAGTCAGAAGCTTAACGGACTGAGCCACCCAGGAGCCTGATAAGAGAAGGAAGTTCTAGCCGGAGTAAGTGACACACATCAGACCTGAAGAATACGACAAACTTAATATGAAAAAATGAATCGTGAGGATCAGTCTCGAGGACGTCAACGTGGAGAAGAAGGTACGGATATAAAAACTACGATCAAGACAGAGATGTCGACTCTCACTACGTGGGGCATTTCTGAGAGTTAGACTTTACCCATCTACTTACTGATCCATAAAGGAGACAAGGAAAGTGGAACTTAGGCGTCCAGAGTATTGATCACGTTGGCCACTGACACACTGAGTCAGGGTAACTAGGCCCCGTAGTTTCTGGGAGGGGTCATCCCAGATGCTCATGGTATCATGGGAAGTGGACACCAAGCTGGTGAAGAAGCTGTGCCAAAGCCCTGTGGCACTCTCAGAGGATTAACCACTTAGTTTCAGCATCATGTGCAGTTGACCGACTAAGCCACCCAGGCGCCCCTTTTTTTCTTTTGCAAATGATTGAGCTTGTCTGAGAGAGTGGAAACATTGTCCAGATTCTCAACAAGGTCTACAACAACTTGTAATTTTCCACGCGTATCGCCTTACTGGTATCTCATTTGCTTTGAAACCACCTTGCTCGAAGGAGAGAGTAAGTAGTGAGTTCCATACACCAGACATGACTGTGCCAAGCTCTTTGAGATGTTCCAACCAGTAAGGCCCTTCAGATCGTTTCCTTTAATTTGCAGACGTAAAGGCCTCCCATTGCTAAGGAAAGCGAGTACGTCAGTCCCCTGGGCGTCTGCCCTTCACGCGAGGTAATATGGAACTTTGGAGGTACGATTATCTATTCATTTTCTGCTCCCTAGCCGCCAGCAGAATGATTATGTCGTGTCATATGAGTGGGCAGCAGGCTGCTGGAAGTCTCTTTCAGAATGCTAGCATTCTTCTTCTCCTTACTTCCCCGGTATTATTTTCCACTTTTTGAAAGCTCCTGGCTTTGTGAACTCACAGCACCAAACCATGAATGATAGATGAGAAGGAAAAGCCTATCCTTTCCAGCTATTAAACCGTGAGAATCTGGACAGTGTTTCCACTCTCTCAGATAAGCTCAATCATTTGCAAAAAAAAAAAAAAAAAAAGCCAATAACATAAGGAACAACAAAAATGATATTTGAAAACAGAATTATTAGAACAGGGGTGGGAGAAAGAAAGAAGAAAGAAAGAAAGAAAGAAAGAAAGAAAGAAAGAAAGAAGAGAGAATTAGAAAGAGAAAAATTTATATTGCAAAAGGGATAATTTTTTCTCCCCTTTCATGATTTCAACCCTTTTGTCCACATCAGGGAGTCTGAGAACAAGAATTTTTTGTTCACACACACACACACACACACCACCTGCCCTGTTTAAATCTTCTTTACCTGCTGTGTGATTTTTTTTTAACTGGTCTATTTTATTTTCCATCGTGGTCATTTCAGTTCAAACCAATGTCATGATGGGATAGTGACTGAGTCAAAGAAAACAGTACACAACTCAAGCATCCTGACTATGCCTACAGCACTGGCCTCATAAGACTGCTATTGACCCTGGTAACTCTGAGCCTTGGGCGTTTGTACTGGGCTGACTGGTAAATGGATGTGGGGGAGGGTGACGGGGGTCAGGGAGCTCCGAAGGAGCTACACCACTGGATGCCACAACCAAATCCCTCCCCTCCACACAGAGAGAGTTCAGCGTTTTGTTTTAATTCTGATTTTGCCTTTTACCAGTCTTAGGATTGGAGGCAAATCACTCAAACTTTGTGAGTCTTATTTTTTCTTTAAAAAAATTTTTTTCAATTAAGTTTATTTATTTATTTTGAGAGAGAGAGAGAGAGAGAAAGTGACGAGAGAAGGGGCAGAGAGGGAGAGAGAGAATCCCAAGTAGGCTCCACACCGTCAGCGCAGAGCCCGATGCGGGGCTGAAACTCACGAACAGCGAGATCATGACCTGAGCTGAAACCAAGAGTCGGATGCTTAACTGGTGAGCCACCCCTGCCTTATTTTTCCTTTTTTCCAATCAATTGGGGGAAACAGTACCAGCTTAAAGTTTCGTATTAAGGATGAAGCTATACCATACGCAAAGCATATAGTATCTGAAACACAAACATTAGATACTAAACCAGTTTTTTAAATATTAAAAGTTAGAGGGGGGTCTGGGTGGCTCAGTCGGTTAAGCAGCCGACTTCGGCTCAGGTCATGATCTCACGGTCCGTGAGTTCAAGCCCCGCGTCGGGCTCTGTGCTGACGGCTCAGAGCCTGGAGCCTGTTTCGGATTCTGTGTCTCCCTCTCTCTGACCCTCCCTTGTTCATGCTCTGTCTCTCCCTGTCTCAAAAATAAATAAAAATGTTAAAAAAAAAATTTTAAAAATAAATAAATAAATAAATAAATAAATATTAAAAGTTAGAGATTCAATACTCCTTGATTAGGGATATTAGTTACTGCTTCACTGATTTCTATTAGTGCCTTTTCCTGGTTATTACGCTTAATTTTTTTTTTCTGTAAAATGAGTATCGTAATTCCAATATCCGAAAATGAAGTAATAAGTTAGCCAATGGTAAAGAGAGAGAGAGAATATTCTCTTATTTCTCTTTTGATTAATATTATCAATCAAGATAATCTCTTTCATGGGCAATGATTCCTAGAAATCAACTTGTGTTTTATTCTGAACGGCATTCTGGCACTGATGAAAGTGTTCTGGTATTGGAGCCAGGCAGACTGGACTTTGAATCCAGAACTTTCCCTTAATCGCCAATTTGCGCTTGGGCACGTCACTTAAACTCTTATTCTTACCCGGTTCAAAAAGTGAATGACTCAGACCCTAGCACTCCTTCAAAGGCTAGAGAGTCTGTGATAACAGTATAAATCCTAAGCACTACAATTTCCTCACCTGTTAAGTGAAGAACGTAAAAGCCACCGCCGTCCTTTGCCCGAACGGCAGTGATTAACAGCCGTCTCTGTTTTCACTCTGCCCCCACTCATTACCCCACTGCCCATCTCTTCTCCTCACAAGATCCAGGCAATCTGCTGAAACATCAGTAAATCGCATATTAGGCCCTCTTCATCTCAGACCTCACAGGTGACCTCCCAGCACAGGTAAAGCAAAATCCAGAATTCTGAGCGTGCCCACAAGGCCCATGCCCTCCAAACACATCTCCCTTCCCTGTCCCTTTGCTCAGTGTGGTCCAGACACACCGGTCTTCCCTTCTGCAAAGTAGCTGAACCCTTTCCTACCTCAGGACCTCTGCACATGCTGTTCTCTGTGCCTTTTCCCCCGGGTTGTGTATGGCTTGATCCCTCCCTTACGTAAGGTCTCCCCTCAAAGGTAACCTCTCAGAAAGACCTTCTCTGACCTTCCTATCTAAAATAACCACCTGCCCCCAAAAGACATGAATAGACACTTCTCCAAAGAAGAATCCAGACGGCCAACCAACATATGAAAAAATGCTCCACATCGCTCATCATCAGGGAAATGCAAATCGAAACCACAATGAGATACCACCTTACACCTGTCAGAATGGCTAACATGAACAACTCAGGCAACAACAGATGTTGGCGAGGATGCAGAGAAAGAAGATCTCTTTTGCATCGTTGGTGGCAACGCAAGCTGGTGCGGCCACTCTGGAAAACAGCATGGAGGTTCCTCAAAAATAGAACTCCCCTACGACCCAGCAATCGCACTACTGGGCGTTTCTCCACGGGATACGGGTGTGCTGTTTCGAAGGGACACATGCACCCCCGTGTTTATAGCAGCACGATCCACAATAGCCAAAGGATGGAAAGAGCCCAAATGCCCATCGGGGGAGGAATGGATCAAGAAGATGTGGTCTCTATATACAATGGAGTATGACTCGGCAATCAAAGAGGATGAACTCTTGCCATTTGCCACTTTGTGGATGGAACTAGAGGATATTATGCTAAGCGAAATTAGTCAGCGAGAGAAAGACGAATATCATGTGACTTCACTCATATGAGGACTTTAAGACACAGAACAGATGAACACAAGGGAAAGGAATCAAAAATAGTATAAAAACAGGGAGGGCGGCACAACAGAAGAGGCTTACGTATGGAGAACAAAGAGGGTTGCTGGAGGGGTTGTGGCAGGGGGGATGGGCTACATGGGGAAGGTGCATTGAGGAATCCAAGACCCCAAATTATATCACCGATCTGTATATTTGATTATTTATTGCCTAGTTTGCCCACTAGACTATAATATTCGTAAGGGTAAGATCTTGATTCCATGTTCATTTTAGTATTTCCACTACTCTGGAATTACGTGCCTGGCACATAATGGGTTTTCGATACATATATGTTGCCTGCCTGAGTAAATGAATGTTTCCAAGGCTGTTTGATGATTAATGAGATAAGATATGCAAAGTGACAGCACAGTGCTTCGCCCCAGGTGGATGCTTAATGAATGAACTAGGAGATTCTTGTACCGATTCAAACATCCCAGGATGCTTCACTCAAGAGTTTTATGGAGGGGCGCCTAGGTGGCTCAGTCGGCTGAGCGTCCGACTTCGGCTCAGGCCATGATCTCGCGGTCCGTGAGTTCGAGCCCCGTGTCGGGCTCTGTGCTGACCGCTCAGAGCCTGGAGCCTGTTTCAGATTCTGTGTCTCCCTCTCTCTCTGACCCTCCCCCGTTCATGCTCTGTCTCTCTCTGTCTCAAAAATAAATAAACGTTAAAAAAAATTTAAAAAAAAAAGAGTTTTATGGATGTCCCAGTTGTCTCATAATTTTAATATGTCCCATTACAGTGTGCAAACACAGGAAAGGGGAATGGGAAGTCCTCTTCTGGGAAAATAATGAGGAAGAAGGTGCTCATTGGAGCACAAAGCAGACTGCAAGAGCCCAGCCTGAGGATGAACTAAAGGTAGAATGGGAGGCACGTTTGTGGCCAGGGTGAGGAAGTAGGTGGGCACAACTCAGAAATGGCCACACTTTCCCTGCAGGTGGGCCTAGGAAGAGAGAGGTCTTACCTAGAAAGAAAGAGTCACACATCAACTCCTGGGCGGATGACCAGCGGGGCACTGGAGATACTGGAGATCCAGCCCCAAGTGTGAAATTCTACAAAGAGACGGCAAGTCCCTTTTGCTGTTGGCCACATGAACTTTTCTCTTCTTGTCTCCCTACCTTCTTACGTCAGTCACCTGGACAGCTGCACCAGCTTCGAAGCAAACACTGCCATCCATCTACCCCTCGGTCGATCCCAAATCCCTGTCCTTTAATCCACCCTCCAGAATGAACGCTATCTCCTATATCTCTTCCAAGGAGATGCTGTTCTAAGTCCTGAGCGTTCCATTTCATTCCTGACTTTCTCTCCTGCCTCATAGCCCACCATTTCCCACCACAGATCATATCCTCCAGCCCAACAAAATTACTCATGACTTCCCAACCACATTTTGCTTTTTGTTCTGCCCTTAATTCCACTCCTAACTCTTTGCACACAGTACATTCCCTTCCTAGTGTTTCCTTAGCACCGCACACACACTTTACCCCCACCTCCCTCTCATGGAAAACATCGGTAGCTCTAGCTCTGTCTAATCCCATTACCGACCCCCCTTTTCCTGATAATCATGTCAACAGCACATGTCTTTCTCAGAACAGGGCCGCCCAAGGACCCCTGTTAGCCGATAAAAACACTCCATCCCTTGACCACAGAGAATTATTCTATGAGGGGAACAGGTTCCAAGCAAAGCTAATCAGTTCCTTCCCTGGGATTGATACGTGAACGTGGGAAAGATAAGCATCTTTTGTTTGGCGGTTCTATGAAGATAACAGGATGTAGGTCCAACAGCCACGAGGTCAGATCTTGTTTACAGAATGAAGCCAGACACAGGCATGCAGAGCTGAGAGGGGCAGAGACACAGGGCCCTGAGGACATCTGGCACAGAAATTGACACTGCGTGTTGACTCGGTCAACACAGTGAACACAATAGCAGCAACTGAATAATGGACAGACGCCTACGTAGATGTGTGGACAGATGGAATAATGATGGATGGTCAGCGAGACCGACGAGGAGGTATGCACCTGCACCATAATTGGGACCAGATGAAGAATATAGACCTGTACGTAGTGTAGATTTCCTCTTCTGTTGTTTCTGTTCTGCACTATTTGAAACAGCACCACACCCTCCTGCTTGCTTTGTAAAGCCATGTCAAATGCCATGTTGCCTGTTGCCGGGAGTCTCTCTGATTTTCCCCTGGCTGCCATTGTTCAATCAAAGGAAAGGGAACGTCTCATCTGTGTGTGTTTCTAACAGCTTTTTAGGACTCATCATTGGCCACGCTCACTCTGCATAACTTTAATTGACATTATATTTAGATTTACCGCTGTGGCTGACTTTATTATTTTTTTTTTACACTTTTAATTGGATTATCTTCCAAAGGGAAAATATTAGAGCTTGAGTGGAATTATATTAAGTGAAAAAAATCTGCCTCGGAAGATTTCAAGGATTGACGATGCTTAGCATCGTCACAGGGATCTAGAGAAGGGAACTCACCTACCCTGCTGATGGAAATTGTATACTGGCAAACTTGACTGGAAAACAATTCGGCAGTTAGGTGTCGGAATGGCAATTCCACTTGGGGAAATTTGTGCCTAAGGAAGTAACTGGACAGTTGTTCAAATGTATGTATGAAGTGTATTCACTGCATCATTATTATTTTTTTTATTTTAGTTTTTAGGTAATCTCTATCTCCAACGTAGGGCTCAAACTTACAACCCCAAGGTCAAGAGTCATGTGTTCTACCACGTGAGCCAGTCAGGCGCTCCTGAATCGTTATCTTTGATGGCGAAACACTGAAATGTCCAAGCCATCTGTCAATATGGGATCAATTAAATAAATCAGAGCACATCCAGGTAATATAATATTATATGTAAGTGAAAAAGATAAGATATGCATATGGACACACATATATATGGAGATAAAGATATAGATATAAATACAGAAGACTATGTAAGTATATGGTCATATAAACAGATATATAAATAGAGATGAGAAGATCTTCCTGATATGCTGTTAAATTTAAAAATACACATTAGTGCTTATAACTCCACTTCTACCAAAAATAATCTAATATTCACATGTGCGTACTTATACCTGTTAGAAAATCTAAAAGCTAAAAGTATATTTGCCAAACTGTTACCAATAGTTCTCTCATGGGAGTAGATCATAAGGCGCTTCCATTTTATTTTTTATACATTTCTGCATTGGATTTTTTAACGGGTTAGTAGGTATACTTTAATAACAAGATAAATAATAAAGAGGTTTCTATTTAGGGAAGAATAGCTTCCCCATGTTACTCTTTGTTCTTCGGGGTATAAACTGATTATAGTTCTGTCTATATTTTATGAAATGTACCTATGCAAGTTGAGGAGATTCTGTGTACATACTAGCATGCATCCAGTTGTCTAGCAACGTGTGTAAATCACGCATCAGGGTGTGCTTTGATTTTTGTTTGGGGACAGACACAAGTAGAGACTGCTGGAAAACATACATGTATTCCTCGATGCATTTTCCTCATGATATTGTCGAGGTAAAACTAACTGGATTCTACAACCCAGGATGAGAATGTAAATAAAGATTAAATCCCAAAACCTAAAAGGTTGTGCGTCTGGGAGGGTGAGAGACAAATCGCCAGTGGCAGGGTGACCACTGGGAACCTAAGTGATGGAAACCAAAACTTCGAAAGAAAGTCGACAGGAGTATGGGGCGGGAAGCCACTGAGGAAGGATGACCAGAGAGGGTGGAAAGTTTCTGAAGAATGCTCTACCCAGTGTAGACCTATTGCATTTTTTGTTTCGGTTTGAGGTTGTTTGTGTGTCGGTTTGTTTAATCTATGAAAACTTGCTTTGTCCCTCCATTCTAATCGAAGGCGACCTACTTATTTCGAGAGGGGCATGGTTTCATAGGTCACAAATTCTAAAGTCACAGGACTGAGCTACCTATTAACTTGGTGACCAGAGCTCTGTTACTTAACTTCCCAAACTTGGTTTCTTCATTTGCAAAATCATCGGGACATGGTTCCTTCCCAGAATCCCATGTAAGAGTGCGTACGCGAAAGGGTTTTGTGAACTAATAAAGCATTTACAAAGATCTTAGTCCTTTTTATTTTTGTCATCGTTTCCCTTAAAATCTCCAGAGACTACCTTGGCCCCCAGTTCTCAGGAAATTAAAAAAAAAAAGTCTCTTTGTTTGAGTCCAAGTTGAAAGGATAAAGACTTAGACTTGGGGTGAGTTTTCCCTCTACCACCTTCCGCGATGAATGTCCACAGGTAACCCAACCTGGATGGAGAGACACGTACCCTCTTCTGATCCGCAGGATTTCTCAGCCCTGCCTCACAGCGTGGTGATGCGGCTTCAATTAGACAACAGGTTCCGAAACGCTTTAGAACGGGGTCTGTGTCATCCGGATGTTGGCTGTCGTTCCTAACGTGCCTATTGACACTTGTTCATGAAAACCGGAGCCGGACAGTAGTTAAAGTGGTGAAAGCAGATTGTATTCAACAACTGTTATCATCGGGGGAAAAGAGACCTCAGGATGGGACTGGGCTCAACCCCAAGCCCAAGTATAAGAAGTGAGGACTGACAGCCAAGGAGCGGGTTTGGGGGGTTAGGGGATGGAAAATTCCGAAGAGGAGACATTGAGGGTGGAGGGGATTCCTCCTAGTCTGACCAAGCTGGACTCTTGCCTGAGGCAGGCCAGGAGGGGATCAGATCCGGCCCGGGTCCTCACCCGGCCATGCCTCATTTCTCCTTCTGGGATAGACAAGGAGGGTTAACACAATAAAGTGATGTCTATGGAAGCACTCTATCGTAGTGTGTGAAGCGTTGATACTGATGTTGGCTTTCCTCGAAGTGTTTAGCTCCATCATTTATGCTAAAAACTGTATCGGGAGCAGATTGACCCTGGGGAGTCTGCAGGGCATATGCTCCTCGCATCTGTCATGCCTCACACCATGCTGGAAGGAATTTTGGAATGGGGCTTTAAGAGCATCGTGACCCTTATCCTGGCCATGCGAATCTGGAGCTATCCTTTTTTTGTCCAGAACAGCTGCCTGAAAGATTGTGGCAGGAAGCAACCGGCAAAAAGTCGGGACACTAGCTCACCCTGTCACTCACTTTGCTCCAATGAAACCCATTTGCATTTCCAACATGTATCAGTTCTATTCAAAGCCTGCCATGGCAATGGAAATGGAAATGGTCTTGGGGGAACAGCTTCCGGTGATCGTGGGGGATGAGCCACTCACTGACTTTGAATACCAATCTCCATTTCTCTGCAGGGGACCCTCCCTGCAAGTTTCCAAAGGGGAGTGGATGGGATGTAAATGCCACTTGCCTTCTCGGTGTGACTAATTCCCAGGGTCGTGGCATCTAGAGGTGTCAGAACTGATCAGACACCTGGAGGACTTTCTCTAGACCACATGAAACCCAAGTTACAAAACGATACCTGCCGACCTAGAAGCCATTCTTAAATCTTCATCCAGGGAAGGTGGGAAGAGCAGAAACAAAACCACTGCTCTGAATTTGAAAGGTTTCAAAAATCCTACTTCCATAAAGGAAAGGAATACTGAACAGTGAAACCCAGAAAAACAGTCGGTAGGGGCAAAAATAAAAGTTGTAACACGAACCACTAAAAATTGCTACCAGGAATTCCTATCTCCAAAACCAGCAGCGACCCACGAGAGTGTCATCCAACCCCCTCCACCTGTCTGAGGACAGTGTCACCCGGGCATTACCCCCAAGACATTAGTCATCACCCCAGGGTCAGACAAGTGCCCCCCACCCATTTCTGGATGCTTCAGGGAGTCCCCAGACTTTTAATCTGTGTTTCTCAGGGCCAGATGGTTCTAGGCACACAATAATAAATCACAGACATAGATTCAGGATTTAACACCATAATGTCTTCTGTTCCCCGAAGATTCCACAGACTCATAATGAGTATTCATTTGCACGTTGCTGAGAGATTATCTTGAGTGTGCGGCCACCAAGTCACCAGGGTAGCAGTGAGCCAAGCTACTCCCCGGCAGCCACACGTTCACCTGGTTTGAGACTGACCTCCCATCGCTGTGTTTGTGACACATTTTGTGAAAGATAAAAGAGAGAGCAAAGCAGCTCTCGCATTAAAAAAAAAAAACGGTATTAATAAAATGTAAACGATTTCTCGTGTAAATATATGCCCAGAAAATAGGTGCTTGTTCATCGAAGTGTGATCAGGGATGAAATGAACAATCCAGACTACCATTCTCTTATTCATGCATTTAGAGATTTGAGAGCGTGGTCGGGATTGAGCCACTCTAGCTGTTGAGGACCAGCTGTATTTGTCCCACCTGCTCTTTTGAGAATTCCCAGTCCTTCCCAAAGCGTCTTCTAAATATTCAGGGAGCCTATAGGAGGAACCACACGCATTTGCCCAAGAACCAGTTGCCAGGCACCTACAACATGCCATTCACGGTATCAGACAATGGGAACACAGAGGTGGTGAAACCACGTGTGGGACGTGTTCATTCGAGAAGCACACAGGGGCCTCGTCATTCCTTTGGCTCCTGTTCCAGCTCGCAGCGGGGCCACTGTCTGATCCCCTGGAAATCTCAGACCCCCCCGAGGGCCAGCCACAACGTGCTGCTCATTTCCTACTGCAAATGTAACAATCGCGATTCCCCGTTCTTCCTCAACTTCCCCGACTCCCGCCCTCTCACCTCCCTCTCACGGGGCCCCTCGTGATCACATTGGGCCCGCCACATAACCTGGAATGAGGCCCCCCATCTCAAGACCATCGTGCAAAGTCCCTCTGCTGTGTAAAGAGACATAGTCACTGATCCCGGGGATCGGGTCACGGGCATCGTGGCGAGGCCACCGTTCCATCGACCACGATCGTTGGCTCTGCTGAGGCTGCTGGCTGCCGCTCTGACCTCAGCGCAGGGGATACGAGGACCACGTGACATCCCTAGAAAAAACACGCTTTCACAACCTGTTCATTTATTCTTTCTGGAAGTATTTATTAAGTACCCATTGTGTGCCAGGATTACTCAAAGCTGGGCTCAGAGCCACAAGCAAGGTAATGTTCACGTCCTCAAATAGCCTCACTTGGAGGGAGGGGAGGAGGAACTAACTCCAGTCAAGTAAAACAAAAAAACAAAAGAACAGTATCATTTAAATATTGGTAAATCCTGGGGGTACCTGGGCAAGCTCAGCCAGTTAGGCACTGGACTTTGGTTCAGGTCATGATCTTGTAGGTTGTGGGTTCGAGTCCTGCATCAGGCTCTGGACCTTCAGTGCAGATTGGGATTCTCTCTCTCTCTCTCTTCCCCTCTCTCTCGGCCCCTCCTTCACTTGCCTTCTCCCTCTCTCTCTCTCTCTCGAAATAAATACACCTAAATGAATGAATAAATAAATAAATGTAAATTCTGTACAAGAGGTAGGCAGAGTGATATTCCAGAGGACGCCTGGGGGAGACTGGAACATTTCTTGGAGGAAGTGGCATTGACCCTTGAGACCTAGGTTTTGTGAGGAAGCAGACAGGAGGAAGCCAGGGAGGAGTTCTCCAGACAGAGGGAACCCTGAGGCCAAGGCTCTGGGGAGGAGAGAACTTGGCCCCCTGGGAAAGACCCGTGTGGCTGGGGGGTAAGGACTCCGGGGGAACAAGACGGCCCTCGGTCTTGCGGGCTGGAGCCAGGTCGCATAGAGCCTTTGCAGGCACGGGACACAATCTGGGTTTCGTCCTGGGAGCAGTGGAGTGCCAAAGGCAGCACCGCAAGAGAAAAGTGACCCAATCTAAGCTGTCAAAAGAACTCTCTGGCACCTGTAGGGAGAATGGCCTATTTGAAGACAGAAGAGGAAGCAGGGATACGGGTTTCAGGGAGAGTTCGGTAGTCGAGGCAAGAGGTGATGGCCGTTTGATTACGTGTAAAGGAAACCATGGGTAGACTGGGGATATATTTTTGAAATATGGTGGCTGAGGATGCAAAACAAAAACACCCCACTCGGCTTTTTTCTCCAGAAGGTGGGAGGCGACATAGTGTCGAGAATGGAAAGACAGGAATGCAATCAGGTTACAGACCGCGGCGGGGAGGGCGGTGGGAGTCGAGCTCCGTGTTGGATAAGTCAGAGTGGATGGATGCCTGTCAGACGTCAAAGGGCAGAGTCAAGTCAGCAGCGGGACGTCTGAGTCTGGACCTTAGAGGAACTAGGGAGAGAAATGCACACTGGAGTCACCGTAGATGCCAAGGCATCGCATCACCTTCTGCAGGTGACACTCTGAGTTCTCTGCTGGCACCGGTGGATACGACAAAGGCACGCTGACTCTGGGAAAGGGGAGAGGCCCCTGGACGTGGGGAGGCAGCCTAGATGGCCACCGTCAGCTGCAGCCGAGACGTCACTGTCATGTCGCCACTGTGCTCCCTCAAAACGACAGAACTCCTGCGCCTTGAATAAATAAAGAGCCAGATCGTGTTGAGTAAGGAAATGTCACTACAGCCCTGTCTGTGTTGCTGCGTTCTCCTAAACAGAAGAAAAAGACCACTCGCTACGGAGGGAGGCCCAGTCCTCTCCCACCCCCGCCCTTATAAAAATTCCAGCAAAAACAAAGAAAAAGGTGACAATTCCGGACTCACTGGGGAGTCAACCTGACAGGCAGCTAAATGCCACAACCAGGCTGGAATTTCCTCCTACTTGGAACTAATTTTGGTGGGGGGGGGGGGGGTTGGGGATGGCCAAAGTTCAGTAAATAGTAAACCCCCACTTCTCAAAATGAAAATGGAACTATCTCAAGGATTTGAGGCCATTTCATCAATCCCCAGTGTCGTCTATTGCTTCAGACATCCCAGGCTTATACTAACCATGTCCAGCCATCTCTCCTCTTAACCTGTTAGGTTCTTTCAACCAACGCCCTCGCCATCGTTAACCTCCTAAACTGAGTCTAGAAAAGGAAGAATAACTACACGTGAAAATTATATAGAATAGCACTGGTACATTTTGTCTGACAAGTTAGCTCCATCAAAGGTTACCCAGATGTCAGAGGGGAGTCCCTAGCTTTTTAGATATCTGGTTAAAATGGCTTCAACCTCGCCCTCCGTGGCCTGGGAATGTCAAAGTGTCTCCTACCATTTCTGTGCATTCCAGGGATGCTAGCATTCTCTAGATCATCCTTTCTCTTCTGGCTCAGTAGGTGTGACTTCAGCACTGCCTCAACCCGGATCCAAAATGCATCCCCTGCCCTGATTCAACAATAAAAATTATTCATACAATGTACTTAGGAGCAGAGCATAATTTGCTAGAGATTTCCATGGCTGGAGCCGCAGGGAATAAAGGAGAATTTACAAAGCAGAACCGAGCTGACTCAATCAGGTAAGACTAAATTAACAGATGACCCCAAATCTTAGTGGCTTCCAATAATACAGTTTTACTGTCTATTCGCCCTACATGTTCATCTACAGTTGCCTCTGGCTCTGTGCCCGTCTTCTTCTCTGTGGATGGAGGCTGACAGAGCGTTTGCTACCTGGAACGCGGCCAATCTTCACGGAAGAGGGAATCACTCACTGACTCTTCAAGCTTTTGCTTGGAAAATGACGCACATCAATTTCACTCACGATTTATTGACCAAAGCACGTCACATGGCCAAGCCTGAGTTCTCAGCGTGTGGGGATCTAAAATCCTCCCACAGAAAGCGGCACCAAATATAGATGATCAGTAATACCGTCTACCGCATCAGCATTTTTAAACGTGATAGTGGATGTTATCACATTAAAGTGCTTTGGAAACACCCCAAAGGGCTTGAGCCTTACTGGCTTCCTCCTCTTCCCTACTCTCAAGGCCGAATGATTCCTCCCGTGGTCTCAAGCAAACCTCTCTAAATTTTACCTCTTGTCAACACACAACCCCCTTGAACACCGACCACTTGTCGAAGTATTTCTTCCAAACACAGGAATCCTGGCATCAGCTGACTGTACAAGGAACCTCTGTACGTAGGACTAGAGACACGCAGAAACTTGCCTCCTGAAAATGACAGTTATACGTCTTAATTTGTAACCATTCCAAATACCAGGAAAACCGTAAGTAGGATAAAGAGGAGGTCACCTTTTTTAAATGTTTATTTATTTATTTGGGCAGAGGGTGGGGCAGAGAGAGAGAGAGGGAGGGAGAGAGAGAATCCCAAGCAGGCTCCATGCTGCAGTGCAGAGCCCGACACAGGGTTTAAACTCACAAACCAGGGGCGCCTGGGTGGCTCAGTCGGTTAAGCGTCCGACTTCGGCTCAGGTCATGATCTCGCGGTTCGTGAGTTCGAGCCCCGCGTCGGGCTCTGTGCTGACGGCTCAGAGCCTGGAGCCTGTTTCAGATTCTGTGTCTCCCTCTCTCTGACCCTCCCCCGTTCATGTTCTGTCTCTCTCTGTCTCAAAAATAAATAAACGTTAAAAAAAATTTTTTTAAATAAATAAACAAACTCACAAACCATGAGATCGTGACCTGAGCCAAAAATCAAGAATCAGACGCTTAACTGACTGAGCCACCCAGGCGCCCCAAGAGGAAGTTGCATCTTGGTGGAGCAGAAGAATGCCAGGTGATCGTTTTCTAGAAGCCGGGAGTTGAGCTGAGACTTGCTCATACCCACCTATTCTCCAGCTGTTGATCCAGCTAGAAGGATTTCAACAGTAATGCTAGTAACATAGGACAAGACCAATGGGTCTTTCCTTTCAATCTGTTGGGGGATAAAATCACCAACCACACTTACTACTTTGTCCCCGAGAGAAACGAGTATATTTGTCCACCAAAAAAGTATGAACAAGTTTATTCACAACTGCCAAAAGCTGGAAGCAATTTAAACAACTATCAACAGAAGAACGGATACATAAATTATGGTACACTCAAACCATGGACTCGTCCATAGCAATAAAACAATAACCAACCACTGAGGAAGACATAACATGGATGAATCTAAAAAGCATTACTTCAAGCAAAAGAAGTCAGACACAAAAGAGTGCATACTGCATTTATATGAAGTTCGAGAGTAGGAAAATTTAATCGGTGGTAAGAGAAGTCAAAATGCGGTTTTATCAAGGGTGG
The DNA here is from genome assembly GCF_023721935.1 of Panthera uncia. Taxonomy (NCBI): domain Eukaryota; kingdom Metazoa; phylum Chordata; class Mammalia; order Carnivora; family Felidae; genus Panthera; species Panthera uncia. The sequence continues at coordinate 31,082,834 of NW_026057579.1, forward strand.
AGTATTGATAATAAAGGGACAGAAAAGGTGGATCGCAGGAATACTCTGCATTTATTCTGCACGCTGGATATACAGATGTATATAAAGTTTTTAACAAGTTGTACTTAAGATAATGGCTTTCTATGTAGTTTATTACATGTACGTTACACACCAAATTAAAAAAGTTAAGTTCAGGCTTCTTATTTACCAAAGAAACGAAACCTTGCCAACTCCCATGAGAAAATAAATATTCGCATTTCAAAAATAATCTTGAATTCGAAAGATTTAAAATGTTTATACTTGGGTATAAACGATTGGTAAGAATTGAAGGTTGGTAAAGAAGGAAGTCAAGTTTGAAGACAGAGAAGCAAGAGCGAAGAAGAACCATTATGGGCATTCCAAGCAGTATAGATTTAGCATAAAATACATGTGGAAAAATCTGGATGATTAACATCTTTAGAAACGTGCTCTTGGGTGTCCAGAAAATGGGAACCATTAAGAAAATGAGAAGCTGTCTAACAGACCTAGTTCAGTGATTCATTTGCATGAATTAGTATTTTACTCCGGAAAATAAACAAAGGAACTGGTGCTCTGTTACTTCTGAAGATGGGATCTGGCAGTTTCCGAAGGGAGCCAGAGCCGTCTGGCTCGAATTTTAGCGTCTGTACGCTCGTCCCAGATGCACGGGCAGAGGATTAATAAAAACACACGTCAGATTGTTTTCTCTGTAACCACCAACAGCATCCTTAATTTGGGAGCCTGAAGTCTTGGGCTCATTTATTATCGTTCTTCTTGCCCTGCTCAATTGTCCCTGGGCAGAATGCTGTGGGGTATAGACCAGCGATTAAAAATGTCCCATTCACTACCATGAATGTCAGCCTTTCAACCCAGACCAAGAAGCCAAGAAACCCTGGACTGTGCAGGGGACAGACAGGGCACAGACGTCCCACAGCTCATAGTGGGCTATTGTCTCAACTCATTACGGCAGCACCTTGGCCCCCTCTGCCTTGGCAGACAAAAGGCAGCTTTGGGAATGCTTATCTGGTGGGAACAGACTAGATGCTATCAGCTCCTGCATTATAACATCTCTGCAACATCTCTCTTCTTTTTGGTGGCCAGAGAAAGTGGGTCAGCGGGGAGGGCCTGGTGAGCCACAGAGGCTGAGTCGGAGACTCGCATGCTCACGCCGTCTCAGCAACCCCGCCCTTCCCTCCCCCCAACCGGCCTTCTCCTTTCCCCTCGCTGCTTACGATGGGGGGCCCACCTTGTGGTTTCGGCTGCAATTAGGAAGGAAAGGTTCATCACTTCAACTGCCTGCTTGATTTGAAGATACCGTGGGTCTTTATCTCCTAACTGCAAACACCTGATAAGAACGCAGAGGCCGGGGTGAGAATTTGTAACCGATTATAGGAAGCTTTGGACAAAGCAGATGAAGAGGGGACTGGTTGCTGCTAATTGTGCATTACATATTATACCTCTCTATTCTTTCACGTCTTTGGAATTTGCCACGGAAAGAGGGAAAACCCCCACTGTGCCTCTTGGGTTTAATTCTGGAAGACATGGGGATCAGAACGGTCTTGGAACAGCAGCTATCATGATGATGATCTGTGGCACCGGAGCCAGACTCCTTAGGTTCCAGTTGGAGCTCCGTCGGTTTCCATCTGTGTAACCTTGAGCAAGTTACTTAACCTCTCTGCCTCAGCTTCCTCATCTGTGAAATGGAGATAATAACACCACGACCCGATTGGGTTGTTGTGAGAATTAAATGGGTCAGTATGTACGATGTCCTTGAAACAGTATTCGGCACATGGCAAGGGTTATGTGTTTTGTAAATTAAGTGAATATATATATTCTCACACCACATGTAGATACATATACATTTAAATGTGCTGGCACAAATAAGTGTTTGATAAATTCCGGGCGTGGTGATGATGATGATGATGTTGACGACCACGGAAACCATTTTCTCGCGACTAGAGGCGGGCCTTGAGAAGCGAGTTCCTGGGTGGGACACTGGGTTGATGCAGGGGACAGAGAAAGGGGAGCATGCGGCAGGAGAAGCCGTCAGGAGGATTCAGCACATCTGACAGCTGAGTGTGCTCGTGCTCAGAGAAGGAGGTAAGGCAGGAGGCCGAATCAAAGATGACCCTAGATTTCTCGCCGGACAACACAGTAGATGGTGGTGCCATTGACTGAGAGGAAACTACAGGGGAGAATCGGATGAAATGAGCTCATGTTTAGATATGTTGAGTCTGAGATGCCTGTAAGACCTTCAACGGGCAAAGAAACCCTCTCATCCAAGTCAGATCTAAATAAAAAACGGAAGCCTCCATAGAGCCTCGGCCAAGTTCAAACTTCCAACAACTACGTGAACCGTCCCATTTTACCTGTAACAACTTACAGTCGGTTGTCAAAAAACCTGACTTGTAACCAGCCTGAGGGACACTTCGGAGGTCCGCGGGTCCGATGGCCCCTTCAGACTGGTGACCGTTGACATCGTTCAGCCATGTGTCACTCTCAATGCATTTTCATGTCTCTATGTGAGCTTGTGAAAACATCAGCACCCTATTTTATTGACAGGAAATGGAGGTGGGGTTAGACCCAAGTTTCCTCTTCGTCCAGAGCTCTCTTGGTCATTATTTTACTAGGGTCGAGGGCACTGTAACTGTTTTACATATTTCACCCACATAACCTAATTTAATCCTCAGCTCAACCTGGGAGACAGATGCTATCAGCTCCCTTTTCAAATGATGTAAAGGAATTTGCATGGTAAATTTAAGTGACACACGTGGGGTAACCGTATCCAAATCTGTGTTAGATTTCTGTGCTTTGGTGGGACTTGATTACAATAACGTTGAGATGATTATGCACATCTCCTTAAGACAGACTAGCCTTGCTAGGTTCAAATCCTGGCTCTGTCTCTCGCTAGCTTGGGACTTTGGGAAAGTTACTTAGCTTCTCTGTGCCCCAATATCCTGATCTCCAAAATTGGGATTCTTAAGGCACTCAGGAGAGGCAAAGCTAGATGACAGTTCAGAAAGGGACTTCTGTTGCTCATAATTCAGTAAACACTGGACAACATGCTCTCAAGCGTCCGCAGTAGGGAACCAGCCTGGCCTGTGTGGGTCTCGGGGTTCCCTGGGCTTCTCTGAGGTCATACGTGTGCTGCCTTCACCGTATGTGAGAAGCCTGTGGAACAGAGCAGAAACTTTGCAGGCAGGAAGCACACGGGTCTAGGCGCCCTCCTCTCTCAGGACCCCAGAAAAGCAGCCAGTTCTCCACACTCCCACTGGGATGCGCCCGAGCCTTTAACCCCCTCCCCATTCCCACTTCTGGGATTTCTAAAAGTGGCGGGTTCTTCAGCGTAATCTCAGGCGGATAAGATGTGCCTTCATTTGTCTCAAAATCATAGTCCTCTCACTACTCAACAGGAGTTGGGTTTTCCCGAGACAGGCGATGATCTTCCTTTCCCTAGATGCCTCCCCTCTTGGTTGGCTCCTTAGCCCCAACACAGCCCATTTTCCCCCTTCCCCAAATAACCTACAGGCTCCTTTCCCTGGGGCACCTCCCTTACTGGTCACAGAAGTTAATACAACTCCAGCTAACTCCTGAAAGGATTTAAAATAGCTGATGCTGCAGATATTAATTTTTTTAAATCATGAAACTATTAAAAGGAGCCTCCCACTTCTCTTCTGTAGACATAATCTCTCCCATCCCTGAACTCCTCAAGCCTCTTAATTCTTGTAAATGGCTCAGCACTTTTTGCCTGATTCATCGCTTAACCTTCCCTTCCAGACGGTGACCTCGTTGAGGCAAAACCCATGCAAAATCCATGCAGGTTCTCTGAAATACGTGATAAATGGATAAATAAACACTCAGAAGACATCTTTAGGGGAAACAGGCCAATGCAAGGAACATTATTCTGAAGGAGCTCTTTAGACAAGGTGTGAGACATACCCGTGGGCATGGTCCTAATTCACTTTTGTGAACAGTGATAAACTAAGTTAAGCGTCTACGGGAACACGAAATAGGGATGCCCAAGACAACTTAGGCAAATAAATTATTTATAGCAAGCAGAATAAAGTGAAATGAACAAGGAATAAAAGGAGGCTAACGGGGGACTCTGACAATTCACGTAACACTCGGTGCTGAGCATCCCAGCGGCCAAGTGGAAAAGAGAAGCAGAGTGCTGTGTAGATAGCTCTGGGTACCAACCCCACCAGTGTACATGAAACACCAACTTTTATCCTTCTTTGTTTTTGACTTCTGAAAACACTTCACTTGAGGGACACTGAGCCGCGTCATGGAAAGCGTAACAAAAATAATAGTTTCAAGATGTAGAAATGACAGTTTCAGGGGCATGGTGTTGAGCCCTTCAGGGGGAAGGAAATGCCTAGAAGAAACTGAAGAAATAAAAAGCTGGTGAGAAACTGAAGAAAATGAATCGTTCAGCTGGCGGCAATATATTCAGCCGGGCTGGAAAACGGTTTGCAGCTTCCTATAAAACTAAATACACAGCGACCATATGACCCAGCAATTGCGTAGCGGAGTTGTTGTTGTTGTTGTTGTTGTTGTTGTTTTGTGTGTGTGTGTGTTTAACACAAAAACTTATACACGAATGTTTACAGCGACTTGGTTCTAGTAGCCTAAAACGGGAAGCGAGTCAGATGTCCTTCGATTGGAGAATGGGCAAACAGTGAGGCACGCTCGAGCCCCAGAATACTTCTTGTGCGTAAAATGGAACGAACCATTGATAGACCCGACGACCTGGATGTACCTCCAGAGAATCGCGCTGGGTGAGAAAACCCCAATGCCTGGAGGTTGCGTAGTGTATGACTCCATTTCTCCAACATTCTTGGAATAACGACCACACGACTCCTTACTGGTTACCAGAAGTTAAGGAAGGGGTGGGACGGGAAGGAAAGGGGCTGGGAAAGGACGGTGCAAGGAATCCTGGGGGTAGGGGGAGCGGCCGGCATCTTGATCACAACCATGCTAACATCCTGGCTTGTGGCATTGTACCTCAGCCCCAGGGGAGACGGTGCCACCAGGGGAAGGGGGTCAAAGACACATGGGCTCTCCGGGTCACTCAGGGTCCTTATTTCTTACAACCGTGCGTGAGTGTACAGTTGTCTCCAAACAAAAGTTCACTTTCTAAAGCAACGAATCATTAAAACAGCCATTTTGGAAACTAGCTTGGCAACTGCTTATAAACTTAGGCACAGACTTACCATCAGGCTTACCAGGCCCACACGAACGGATGTGCCCGAGAGAAGTGAGAACGTACATCCACTCAAAGACCTGCATACGGCAACTCGTCTATCGTGTCCAAAAGCCGGAAACGACTCAAACGTCCATCAAGTCCTACATGGATAGAGGGGCGCCTGGGTGGCGCAGTCGGTTAAGCGTCCGACTTCAGCCAGGTCACGATCTCGCGTTCTGTGAGTTCGAGCCCCGCGTCAGGCTCTGGGCTGATGGCTCGGAGCCTGGAGCCTGTTTCCGATTCTGTGTCTCCCTCTCTCTCTGCCCCTCCCCCGTTCATGCTCTGTCTCTCTCTGTCCCAAAAATAAATAAAAAACGTTGAAAAAAAAAAAAGTCCTACATGGATAGACAAGCTGGTACATCCACACCGTGGAATGATACTCCACCATAGAAATTCCTAACATGCCCCTTTGCTCATGGGTACGGACCCGGTCAAACCCCCATGAAAGCCATGCAATGTGCTGTCTGGGCGACATTCGTCTTACCCCATGCTGTGTCAACATTCTTACGGGGGCACCGAGACTTTCAGAGACCTGCACAAGGGCCTCGCCACTCACGGCACAGCGCTGGCATGGCAGCCCGGATTTCCCGTTTCCCTAGGCTGGAAAATTGTGCCTCTCCCATGGCAGGCACTGTGCGACGCTGTGGGCGAAGAACCCGAACGGGTGCGGTGCAAGCTGCCGACTGCACGGTAATCATTCCGTTGGTGGATGGTGTGCGCACTCGTGAAAACGAAAGAACCCAGCCTGGACTTGGAGCCCTGATGCGCCCTCGCAGCTGCCCGGACACAAGGGGGCCACGAGCCCACCTGCCGGGCCTGGGTCTGCCTCGCAAAGGAGTTTCAGACCGTCCTACTATGCTAGGACAACTCGAAATTTCCAGTGGACACCGGCCCGGGGTCCTGGCCAGCCTGCCGACAACACAGCACTTGGGCCGCCAGGATTCCACACAGAAGTAACTGGAACACAGACAAGGCCAGAAAGGCTGGCAGGAGGGGGACAGAGAGCTGGAGGCCATGTTTATCTCCCCCTAGCCCGTGGCCAGGACACAGAGGAGGAGCAGGAGACGCTCAGGCTGACCGGGAGGGACCAAGGATACAACTTCCTGCCCACCAGCAAGAAAACTGGCTCAAAATAGCCTGACCGCGGAATCTTGGCTTCCGCGGGAATTCCGTGTCCAGCATCGGTTGGCGCAATGTGTGTCTACAGACGGCCTCCCGTTGTGACAGGAGGCAGTTCCCGGGTCATCCTTGGGGTGAGACGGTCGGGTCTGCCCGGAGAGAAGCCACTGCCGTGGAGGAAGTGAGGAAAGGCGCCCCCGGGCCTGCTTTCGCGCTCTGACGGGCAGTGCTCTGGGGCCTCCGTTCCCCAGCACGCCTCACTGTTCCTGGCGAAGCTGTTCCCAACCATCTCTTGAATCCCGTCTCTTCCCGTCCACCTGCCCTGTCTCTAAGCTCCGACCCTCGCATGGCTCAGCTGGATTTTAAAATAAGTCTCTGACCCCTCTCCCAGATACCACCACCTCCGCAAATCTTTCCCCGGCAGTGTAGATGCTGGCCCACTGCCAGCTTTGCACCCCGTTCTCCCTCCCCTGCTGCCGGGAGAGGGGGGTGCAAACCCCTTGTGTGGGTGGCAGAAGCCCGAGGCTGCCTGGTCTTCCTGACCCCTGCGTTATCACCTCCTCGTGCCCCTGGGCACCTCACTCCACTTCGGTCACTCTGAGCACCCAGCCGGCCCCCGAACCATAAGCCCCTGTCCCCAGAGCGCACCCCCCTTTCCCGGAGTGGTACCACTTGACCCCCCACTAAATCCTCCCAGGCTTCAGGACGACGTGTCCCCTCGGGGACGGCACACTTCCTCCCCCACCTCCCCGACCCAGACTCCCGGCTCTCTCCTTTGTGTCTCTTTTACGTGACCTTGAACTTCTGAGGGCCCAAGACCAAGTCCCTGGGACCTCACAACCCTTACTTCTAACCCAGGGCTTGGAATATAATAGAATTTTCACGCCCATTTCAACTGAAAGAGGGAAAGAAGGAGGGAGGGGAGAAGGGCCCCTCTTAACCCGTGGGATAAGGGCCAGCGTCATTAAAGAAGTTGAAGTGGGTGGCTTGAAAAATGAGGCCGAGGACACCACAGCAGAATGACACTATCTTGGGCGACTATAGACTCTCGAGGGTACTCTGGAATTGGAGAGCAATCCACAGGCAAGTCAGAAAAGAGTAATACCGCCAAGGGTTAGCATTCCTTCAGTCGAGGACCCCCTTGGCCAGGCAAAGCCACACACATTATCCCATGTAATCATCCCCCGAACCAAATTAGTGGTTATAATTATAGTCATTTTATTGATAAGGAAACCGAAGCTCAGAGAGGTTAATCAACTTCCACGAAATCACACAGCCAATGAGCACAGAACTGGGGTCGGAATCCAGGCCTCTCCAATTCAAAACCTGTGCGTCCTACCACATCTCTCCACCCCTCCCTCCCCTTCATCCCTTTACCTTCCCCTGTCCCTTCCATTTTCTGCTTGTTCAGAACTTAATCTCAGGGCACAGTACATTCAAACGCAGAACAGAGTCCCCTTATTCTTGAAAGGCCAAAGGAATGGACAAAGAAGTCGTGGTTTATATACACAATGGAGTACTACTTGGCAATGAGAAAGAATGAAATCTGGCCCTTTGCAGCAACGTGGATGGAACTGGAGAGTGTGATGCTAAGTGAAATAAGTCAGGCAGAGAAAGATAGATACCATATGTTTTCCCTCTTATGTGGATCCTGAGAAACTTGACAGAAGCCCATGGGGGAGGGGAAGGAAAAAAAAAGTTAGAGAGGGAGGGAACCAAACCATAAGAGACTGTTAAATACTGAGAGTAAACTAAGGGTTGATGGGGGGTGAGAGGGAGGAGAGGGTGGGTGATGGGCATTGAGGAGGGCGCCTGTTGGGATGAGCCCTGGGTGTTATATGGAAACCAATTTGACAATACATTTCATATTTAAGTAAATAAATAAATAAATAAATAAACAAACTTATAAAGAAATTAAAAAAGAAAAAAAGAAAGGCCAAAGGCACGGCATCTTAATTGAAACAAGGCAATCCAAACATTTACTTCTCTTAAAGTTTATAAACTCCATTGCATTGGCTTATATTTTCACCAATGACTCTCGTGTCAACGTGACGTTATTTTTACAGAAGTTAGGAAAATGCAGAGAGAGGAAGTTTTAGGACAAAACGACGTGCAGCACAGTTTAGTCCTTTCTTCCTGGGGGTGTAAGGAACGTGTAGAGGTTTCCAAACTGAAACTTGGAAGCCACTTACTACACCATTCTTCCAGAAACCCTGCCTACGGGCCCGGACACTCGGTCACCGGGGCCGCTGACAGCCTGTCATTCATTCTCTCCTTCATAACCCCTCCTCACCTCCAACCCCAAGAGAGTTTCCTAGCAGGGCCCTCCTGGCAAAGTCAGACGTGGGGAGAAGGGCATTTATCAGCGGACATGGTGGCCGAGATGCCTTCAGCTCCAGTGACCCAAGTGAGCCCTGCTCCGCTCAGAGGAATTAAGTTCTGACGTGTATCAGATGCCACACGGCAGCACTTATCAGTATTTCATTCCCTTCGGGGACTGAGTACTATTCCATCGTGTAGATACAACCACTCGTGGACATTGGTCCTCGCCACCTTTTGAGTATTATGAATAGGGCGGGTGTGAACGTGCATGTGCCCATATTCGCTGGACTATCTGTTTTGAGCTCTTTGGGGTGTGTGCCTCACTCCCGCTTTCAAGGGCCACCCAGGGAGTGCGGGATAATCTCCCTGAACTGCACCTGTACACATGCGATGTACCATATTCATAGACATTAGGGTGTGGGCATCTTTGGCGGGCCACTTTCCCGCCTCCCGCAACACCTGTGTCGTCAAAGTTTGGGAGTCGTGTGGAGGCTGCTGTAGACCAGCGCTAATTCAATTTGAGGAATACATACAACGCATGCGAAAGAAGAGAACACTGCTGGCCTCCAACTTGGGAGACAGCACACCGGAAGGTGACTGTCATTTTAACAGTCGCCAGCTCTGATGTGCTCAGTGACACAAATGTAAACCCGGATGCCGAGATCCTGCGGCGGGAGCCTTGTAGGCCAATCTTGCAATCAATCCAGATCATAGTTTGTGCTAATTTTTAGATTACCCTCAAATGAAAACGGAAGTTTTTTTTTTTTTACACCCACATAGAATTTACCTCGACACCAAGAACTTGGGGCCCCTGGCTATCAATAGGTCAGGGGCAAGGAACACGTGATGCACGCAGGCCTGTTTGTTCATTGCCAAAACCAAACGCGCCAACGCCCAGAACACCGGTGCACAAAGATATTCAAGACCTACTGCTGAGTAAATCAACGGTGTCCAGGATGGGGAGCCGGAAGGGCAGGCATGGGTGGTGAGGTTGGGAGACACCTGATCCATCATGGCCTGGCTTATTTAGAGTGTGTTCGGTACCAACCCTAAGAGTCCTCTGGGGGCCCTGCCTGTCTAGATGCCTCCCTTGGTGATTAGCACTTACGGCTTATGACACTTTTGGTCTCCGTTAACAGGGAGGAATGAACGTGGCAAATCCCGGTGAAGGGCCCAGGGCTGTGTCAGGAGAGGTGGGGAGGTTAGAAATGACACCAGTGAAGAGGTGCCCCAGGGGGTTCAGTCAGTTAAGCGTCCGACTCTTGGTTTTGGCTCAGGTCGTGATCTCACGGTCCGTGAAATCGAGCCCCGCATCGGGCTCCGCGCTGACAGTGCAGAGCCTGCTTGGGATTCTCTCTCCCCTTTCTCCCTCTCTCTCTCTCTCTCTCTCTCTCTCTCTCTCTGCCCCTCCCCCACTCACTCTGTCTGTCTTTCAAAATAAATGGATAAAAATTTATTTAAAAAAAGAAAGACAAAGAAATCATACCAGTAAAGACCACAGTCCCAGGACCCTCTCAATCCAGAACCCCTGCTCTCTGCTTCTCCACACCTTCCTGTCCCAGGAGGGGCTGGAAGGCACTGCATACCGGATATGAAAGCACAGATGTCCAGTGAACCAGGATATTAAAAACAAACTCAAGTTGTCCAGGAGGATTGAAAATGTGGAACAGATAACTCATAGCTCAGGACACATTTGGTTGTGGTTTCTCATCGCTCAGGAGAGGAGAGAGGATTTTGATGTCCTTTATTGGGTGCAAATCCCTCCAACAGGAATGCGGCGTGTTCTGGTATGTTCTAGCAGGGAAGGCCTCCCAGGAATTAAAGAAGCATGGGCAGGCTGTGCTGTGGTCCCAGACAGCATTCCTAAGATTTCTAAGAAGGATAGACGTTTCATCCTTGAGATGTAAATACAATACTTTTCACTCCATTCTTTTTAAACACAGCTTGGCTCCGAAAGCTGAAAGGAAAGTTTACCTTTGCCAAAATGTCAGCATCAGGCAACACAAAGTGCATCCGACAAATAACGATTATTTCCTATTTATATAAACGCTTCTTTTTCCAAATTCCCAAAACTCTGAACACCTTCAGGAATTAGACGGTGCCGATCTATTTCAACAGGACTGTCAGGACTGTGGCTATTTTTAAGTGACACAATTTCACGAAATCCCTTAAAAACAACTTGGATTAATACTCGCATTCTAACTGAAAAAGCTCAAGGAGAAATTCTTTGCAATTTGGTAGTTACAAAGAACGGCACTGTGTTTCCAAACTCGAGATGTTCAGAGAAAGCCTAAGAATTGTGCAAATCCTAGCTTACACTTTAGCAGGAGTGATGAATCCTACGCCCCGGCCTCAGGTCCGCCACCCTGCACCAGCCATCTCTCTTCTCGAAGACACCAGCCCCCCAACTATAACAAGAGGAGAGGGACCACGGGGTTTCTTCTAACACGATTCTGTGACTTCCCTGCAAGTCTGAAGAACTCAAGTATGTTCTATAACTCGGGAGGTGCATTTCAGCTCGGAAATAAACGCTGTCCCTCCTTTCCAAAATATACACTTTCTTTAGAAAAATAAATCTCTCCTAAGAAAGTATGGAAGACATTCCCTTTTATAGACCCTTCTAACGTTATGGCCCTAAGTGTTTCCACCTGTACCCAGCATGGACTTGGCCGCATAATTGAGATGTGACTGTCTGCCTCAGAGGTTAGCCAGAGTATATAACCCAGGCTCCGTAGAATCTGCTCCCCCAAATCTATTGGGAACGAACGTTCAGAAGGTCTTAAGCTTTAGGGGCCCTGGGTGGTTCAGTGCATTGAGCCTCCGACTCTTGGTTTCAACTCAGGTCATGGCCTTGGGGTTCCTGGGATCAAGGCCCACGTGGTATTCTCTCTCCCCTTCTCTCGGCCCCTCCCCTGCTCATGCTGTCTCTCTCTCAAAAGAAATAAACGTTTCCTGAAAAAAGGCCATAAGCCTTCAAGGACAAATACGTTGTGTCCACAATTAGGAAGAAACGCCAACACAAATACTCACCACTTCTCTTCTCCTGCTCAGCTCGTTCTCCTGCTTCTATCTCCAAAATATCCCTGGAGTGTGCTGCTGGCCGATCCCTCGGTTACTGTCCCAGGTCAGGGCCCCGTTTTCGCTCTTTTTAAATTCATGTCCTTACTTCCGGCTTCCCCCTTTCGAAATCACCCTCCATGGAGCCACAGTAATATTTCCAAAACAGAAATCTAATTATATCACTTCTCAGTCTAAAGACCTTCCAAGACCACCTCGCCATGTCGGAGTGGAAATTTTATGGCACGGATTTCGAAGACTTGAATTCAGATGGTCTACCCGCTTTTGTACTCTAGCCTCCGGTCAACAGATTTAGCAAATAAAAATACAAATGCCCAGCTAAATTTGCGTCTGGATAAACAGCAAATAATGTTTTCAGTATATGCATGCCTCATTCAATATGTGGGACATGGAGATGTTAAAAGAATATTCAATGTCTATCTGAAATTCAATGTCTATCTGAAATTCAATGTCTATCTGCCGGGCCTCCTTTATGTTTTTTAGCAAGCTACTCTAGCTACACTACTCTAATCATTATTTCCCAAACAAGGGCATCTGCCTGCATTTGGGCAATTATCCAAGCCATTTTCACTACCTAAAGTGCTGTTTTCTTTTTTTTTTTAATATATTTTTTTTCATGTTTATTCACTTTTTGAGAGACAGAGACAGAGCGTGAGCAGGGCAGGAGCAGAGAGAGAGGAAAACACAGAATCCAAAGCAGGCTTCAGGCTCCGAGCCGTCAGCTCAGAGCCCGACGTGGGGCTCGAACTCACGAACCGTGAGATCGTGACCTGAGCCAAAGTCAGACGTTTAACCGACTGAGCCACCCAGGCGCCCCTAAAGTGCTATTTTCTCCGCAACTAGAAAACTCCTACTCATCCCTGAAAACCCAGCACATCTTCTGTGACACTCTTCTGACTGCTAATAGCATAATTAAGCACCCCCTCCTCTGCCTTCTTTTATTTATCCCCCCTTCTCTACTCAACACAATGTATTGTCACGATTTGTGAGTCACCTTCTTCCACTAGAAGTGGAAGGGACAGACTTTGCCCACCTTTGAGCTCCCAGTTCAAGACCCGCACCGGATAGGTGTTCAATAAAACGTGCCAAATGAATGCAGAGTGAACGTCTATGTAAGTCACGGGCGTGACTTCAAACACATTCTCCCATTTCCCACCACAGTGTAATTCTCGAAATAAAAAATACAAAAATTTTGAATTATTTAAACCCTCTTTATCAAGAAACAACAGTGGCCCTAAAAAAGGTCACCAAACCACAAAGTAAACGTCTCCTCCCTGGAAGTGCTTACACCCTTCCTGTTCAGTCAGGCAAAGGCTGCATCAACATTCAAAGTCCCCACTGGCAGATAGGGTCACAATAGTCCCTGGTCCTCCGCAGGTATTAATCATGCCAGCCCCTTTCCTACATGTGAGAAGAGGTTGTATTTGTGCTGAGTGAGCGGCTTTGATTTCCCAGAAGCACGGCACCTCCCAGCCCCAGCTCTCCCAGAACACCTTGCCAGCCTCTCCGTGGTCAAATGACTCCTCGCTCATTTGGCTCTGGCTGTTTACGGTGGGAGATCTCTCTCTTCTCGTCACCTGGTCCACACCCAGTGAGGAGACTCACTCGATTCATTCACAGTTGTCACCTTCAACCACGATGCGCCCTACCTTGCCCCTCTGCCTGATGTCCTCGTCTCCTGACCCGGTCTCGCCCCATTATTCTGTTCAGGTAACATGCCTGTTTGGGGCTCCTGAAAGCAGTCTGCTGGCTTATCCATCTGAACAATTATTCTGGTTTATTCAAGGTATATGCTTGTTAAATGAAGGAATGAATGCTTCAGTCTTGCTCATTCAAGAACGGCTCATTAAGAATCTGATACGAAGGATGCCTGAGTGGCTCAGTTGGCTAAGTGGCCGACTCTGGATTTCAGCTCAGGTCATGATCTCAATGATTCATGGGTTCAAGCCCCACGTCAGCCTCTGTTCTGACAGTGCAGAGCCTGCCTGGGATTCTCTCTCTCCCACTCTCTCTGCCCCTCCCCTGCTCACACACATGTTCTCTCTCTCTCTCCCTCTGTCTCTCTCTCTCTCTCAAAATAAATAAATAATTTTTTAAAAAAGAATCCGCCGTGAACCAGCCCTGGGTATATGGTGATGACTGTAACAGAATTCCTAACTATAAGGAACTTGACATCTAAGATTTGAACATCAAGAGGGTCAACATCTCCTAGATATATATTCAACTTCAAAGAAAACTTGCTGATCCACAGGAAACATCTAATTGGTGGAATAAAGAAAGAGTATCTTTTAAGAAAGAACATCCTGACTGCTTACGCATTTTCTCAAAATGCTGAGTATTGTTTCTGAGCCTGAAATTTCAGACCCAACGCTCCTTCTTCCCCTCGGTGAGTGTCTTTGGGGTCCCTCAAAGGTGGGCAAGAACAAGGTGCAATGAGGGTAGGATGGTCAGCGATGAGTGAGAAACACAGACACAGAGAATCCCCGATGCCGAGGATAACTCATCTGTTAAAAAGGCTAAAAACGTTATCTATCTGAACTAGGTCAAAAGAAATGATGACAAACCTTCGTGCTTACAACGCGGAGTCTTGAACTAGGAAGTTCACGTATGTGACATAGCTCATTTCCTGAAGATAGTGACTCAATGAGCCAGGACCATACTTTATTTACTGTGTGTGTTTACGTCCTTCGTTTTTCAAAAATACCAAGCAAAGGCCTTGCTCCACGTAGAAAGAAAATGTCTGCAAGATTTGCTTCGATCCGAAGTTTCGGAAGCTAAGCATGACTGAGAGCCTTGAATTGTTGCACTCGTTCTACGTAGCAGGCGCTATGCTCTCCCTTGACCCATATGATCTCACTTAAATCTTGGAACTGCCCTGAAACTCAGCGTTCTTATCTCCCTTATTCACAGGACCCTGCAGCTCACAAAACTCGCTCCTTATCTGAAATCACACAGCTAATAAGGGTCTCAGTGTAGCTTGAGCTGAATCGTCTCTCTGAAGCCTGTGTCCTTCCCACACCGCCATGAGAGCTCACTCAGCCCTCATGATTGATCTCACAACGGATGAAAATTACAATCAGACACTCAGTCAGCAAACGCTTTTGTCATACGCGGTGAGCACATGACAAGGGCACATGACCACCCGAGAGAACGCAGTAAGGTCCTGAGTGAGTATCCCAGAATCCCTCCGTCAACACGCCACGTGGCCTTGGGCTGGGTCTCGCTGTCCTCATCTGTGTAACAGCAATGGCAAGGGCCTCCCGACCGGCTCAGAACAGGTGTGCACAGTGGCTAAACCAATGAGTGAGAAAAGGTTCTTGTCAAGTGTCAAACGCCATGGGCATTCAAGGGGCAGACTTGTTTGCCCAGGGAGTCTTCAGGTAAACAGAGACTTGAATACTTTCTGGAGGTTTTCCAGAGCAGGAAGTGGAAAGGCAGCACACGGGCATGAGGAACCCCAGGCTGTCAGGGCTCCTGCTTTCAGCGAGGCCGTGTGGCACACAGAGGAAGCTGAGTCACCCCTGCTCGGCAAGGCGCCTGTGGTCCCGAGGTAGTCAATTGAGTCTTCCTGTGAGAAAGCGGAAACCCAAACCTTGCTGTCCCCGTGGTCCCTCCTGAGAGCTGGCCCCTGTGGTCGGCCAAGGTTGGCCTCGGGGCCGTGTGGTTCCCTTCTGCGGCTTGGCTGACAAAAACAGCCGGCGTGGTATCTGCCCTCCCAGCCTCTTAGCCTCCCACATGCCTCTGAGGCGACAGAGAGAGAGAGATAAGAACCAGAGACTCCAGAGTGACTTGGGACCTTGGCCACTAATGAAGTCTCTCTGTCAGCACACGTGTCTGTCAAGCCTATTGCTCGGGTTTCTCTTTGGTTGCCCAACCTTGGAAACTTTCAGAACACCATTTATAACCAGGATGTCAGAGGAGGCAGCGGAGCGCTAATTCGTGGGCAGGGTTTGGAAGGCCGATCTTCCACTTACTTTGAAACATGATGGATTCCCCTCAGCCTTGAGGCCAGAGTGCTCCATGGAGCACTCGAGCATTCCAGAGCCCTGCACAGGCAGCAGAAGGCATAAAGCCCAGAGAGCCGCACACAGGAGAGCAGAGGACCGTGTTCCATGACCTGGTTGTCTTTGTCTCGTCCACTCCTGCTTTCCGGCTTGATTCAAAGGAGCTGTTGGCCATTTCGGAGGCTGATTTATTCAGATATCAACAGGAATAGGTATAAAAACTTCCATCATGTCTCTTACTCCAAAGAGATCATTTCTACCCTACCCCAGTGCAGCGTCCCCTGTGGGGCTGTCATGAGAGCCAGAGATGACGGGCCTTATACCTCTCCTTAGGTATTAAAAGAGGGATCTCTGAGGTTCTCAACTAAAGGAAACCATGTTGCTGTATTTACTGCTATAAGGAGCCCACAGGGCAAAGCGAGCCCAGAGTTGGTTTGAATGGACCCAGATCGCAAAAGAGACGATGCTGATGACTGAAGTCAGAGAGTGGAGCCCGAAAGGCAGGAAAAGACTCTAGCCCTTTGGGTAGATGTCAGGGTCCTATTTAGCAGGCTGGACCCAGAAGTTATAAAGCAATGTTCTGGCAAGATAAGAGGCAAAATATCCTCAGCAGAGCCTCAGAAGGAGGGTCTCAGCCTTTGGTTAAAGGCTGGCTTTTCACAGCCTTCCCTCCTCAAGTGAAGCCCCAAGGAGGCCCCCAGCCTCGTCCACATCCATTGCAGCCTTCTGCAAAGCTAACCAAATATTGTTAACCACATAAACCCCCTAGCTCCCTAGCGTGGTGTTAAGAGTTGAATGGCGGGGCGCCTGGGTGGCTCAGTTGGTTAAGCGTCTGACTTCGGCTCAGGTCATGATCTCACAGTCCGTGAGTTCGAGCCCCGCGTCGGGCTCTGTGCTGACAACTCAGAGCCTGGAGCCTGCTTCCGATTCTGAGTCTCCCTCTCTCTCTCTCTCTGACCCTCCCCCGTTCATGCTCTGTCTATCTCTGTCTCAAAAATAAATAAACATTTAAAAAAATTTAAAAAAAAAGAGTTGAATTGCATCCGCCTAAAATACGTTGAAGTCCTAACCCTTCAGTACCTTGACATGTCACCTTATTTGGAAATAAGGTCTTTGCAGATTTAACCAGGTTAAAATGAGGTCATTAAGGGTGGGCCCTAATCCAAATGACTGATGTCCTTACAATAAAAAGAAATGTGGACATACAGCCAGATTTGCACAGAGGGAAGACGATGGGAAGACACAGAAAGAAAGCCACGGGAAGGCAGATGGGTGGAGTGAGGCGTTTACAAGCCAAGGAACACTGAAGATTGCCAGCCAACCATCAGAAGCTAAAAAGAGGCAAGGAAGAATTCTACCCAGAGTTTTAGAGGGAACAGGGCCCTGCCGACACCTTGACTTTGGCCTTCTAGCCTCCAGAAATGAAAGAGTACAATCATGCTGTTCTAAGCCACCCAGTTTATGGGACTTTGTTACACCCGCCGTCAGAAATGAATACACCTGGAAATGTGGATCAAGTCAGTTCAACACATATTCACTGAGCCCTGTGTAGTGGGGACAAAACAGATAAATGGACAATCGCAACCCCTTATGAAGAGGGCAATGACCGTGTATTTTTACAAGACAATACGACTAACGACAAGGGCGACGTCTTCAAGAAAGGCTTGTCTGAGGGCTGAGGGCTCAAATCTTACTCCTCAGGCAAAATGTAAATAACCTGGGGGCTATAAATTCTGGATTTATAGTCATCTTCAAGGCCAACAGTGACTCTTCATGGTTATGAAGAAAGGATGTGCTCAGCCAATGAAAAGTGTGAATAGAATTAAAAGAAATAGAAGCTGAAACTATAAAACGATCTAAGAAATACAGTTCAAAGAACTCTGGTCCCTGTTGCATTGAGATGACTCATCAGCTTGTTAAAGCATGAACGATCACTGCAGCTGGGATTTCAAAATTATGATATACCTTTAAAAAGTCCCGTAATTAGTTCCTGTTTACTGATGCGCAGTGGCCTTCCACCGTTGCTGACATTGGCTCAATTGTCTGTGCCCGAGGCTCCCTGGAGGCCCCTCACCAGGGGCTGTAGCTCAACATCTGAACGCTCGAGTCTGTGCTACCCTAGATGCCACAGCCCAGCACACCGTGACCGTCACTGTCACATGCCATGGGCTCTTTGTGACAGGGACTGGCCTTTTCCCATCCCTGTACCCCTGCCGCCCATCCAGAACCTGGCACGGGGAATGTTCAGGAAACATTCGTCAAGGGGATTAGCCAAGAGGCCCCATCCCAGACTGGTCCAAATCACTGTTTCTCACCAGAATGCACAAGTCCTTGGGATTTTGAGGCCATGAAGGCAGATCTTAGATGCATGCATCTAAATTGTGATGCGTGGCCGCCTGGGTGGCTCAGGGGGTCGAGCGCCTGGCTCTTAGTTTCGGTTCAGGTCATGATCTCACAGTTTGTGAGTTCGAGCCCCGTAACGGGCTCCGTGCTGTCAGCTTGGGATTCTCTCTCTGCCTCTCCCCCACTTATTCTGTCTCTCCAAATAAAAAAATAAAATAAACAAGAAATAAAGAAATAATAAAGTGTTTTTAAATAAAAAATAGTGACGCAGGCATGCTCAGAGTGTGATTACTTGATTTCAGAGATTTATCTGGGCTATTTCAATAATCACCATTCAATTGTCTACTCTGCCTCGGTTCCATGCCAGACAAGGGAGTATGGACAGAAAGCCATGCTTGCTGTCTTCATTTATGTATGTTTCCATACCTAATTAGATCACAGAATATCTCATCAAAAAAAAAAAAAAAAAAAAACTTGGAGAGAAAGCTGATTCTATCTCCTTCCATGGTACAGGAAGAAACATTGAAGCCAAGAGAGCTCGGGAGCCAGACAGACACGCAGCTCGTCCTAGATTTGGGGACGTTACTCACTCTCCCTGAGCCTCACTGACTTTATTTGCAACAGGAAAATATCCACGAGCCAACAGGGCTTACGATGACTGACGGGGGTGGCGCGTGAAAGCCGTAAGCTGAGAACCTCGGGCGTAGTGAGACTTCAGCAAATCTCAGCTCCCACTGCCATCATCAAAGCCACACGACTACTCAGTGGCAGAGCTGGGACCAGGAACAAAGTTTCTTGACGCAATATTCTGAAACGTATTTTGCTTTCTGCACAAAGCTTAGTAAGAACAATAGCAATAACTCCATTACGCTTTTAGAATACGCAGCACTCTTTTTTATATATGTTATAACATTAATTCTCAAAAACATCCCATAAAGGAGCTATATTGCATTCCTTTTTTTTTTCCAATAAAAAAGCTGAGGCTCAGAAATGTAAATCGTTGAGTAAGAGCACACAGCCAGCGAAGGATAGAGCCAGGACTCGGATCTGGGTCAGCCCTAGAAGACACCCCACTTTTCCCGAGACTTTTGTCACCCCCTTATTAATTTGAGCTTAGAGCCGCAAAGTTCTCTGTATGGCCTAGATTTCTTTTCATAGTACCAAGCTAAGTTCATAACTTGTCTCTAACAAGACTTTTTATCTACTTAAATGTCCTTTAGCGAATGATCCTTTAAATCTATTTTCCCACTTTATTTTCATGTGAGTGTAGTCGACCCACCATCAGTTCCGGGCGTACACAGGGATTCAATCTCAAAAAATTAAAAGTAAAAACACCACTAATTCCACCACTGGGTATTTACCCAAATAAGATGTAAACACTTAATTTGAAAAGATAAGTGAACCCCCATGTTTATTTCAGCATTATTCACAATAGTCAAGACATGAATACAGCCCAAGTATCCATTGGCTGATGAATGGATAAAGAAGATGTGGTAATTTACATACAATGGAACATTACTCAGCCATAAAAAGGGATGAGATCTTGCCATTTACAGCAACACAGATGGATCTAGAAGATATTGTGTTGGTCCGTTCTCCCATTTTGGGAATTTGAGGTCTGTTACAGCTCCACACTTCACCAACATCAACTTCCGCTTAGCTCAGTTCTGTGCAGTTTCCTACGTGTGCCCCCAAAATGACAGGTGCCCGTTTCCTGCCTGTGAGACAGGCATCATGCCTTTCCTGTTTAGTCAGTAACTTTACTGGGCATGCAGACCACTCAAGAATTTTGTTAAACATCTTGTTAAAATGTTTTAAATTTTTAACAAAAAAATTTGTAAAATTTTTGTTAAAGTCTGTCTCTCAGATTCCGGCAGCCACACTTTGAGCAGCTTAGACCATAGAATTCTAGTCCCCAACTGCCCTGGAACCAGCCATTCGGGGTCCCCAGCCCTTGGTGCAGCTCCACTGAGCACAGTGGCATTCTGGCCTGATCACTTCCAGGCTCAGCTACAAGCTGCCTGAAGACAGAAATCTGGCCTCGCCTCCCAGGACTGTTTCCTCTGCACCCTAAGGGCTCCTTGGGGGCAGGGCTTGTGTCTGACTCGTCCCCACTGTCCACAGCACCTAGAACAGCCCCTAGCACATAGCAAGTGGTCAATAACCATTTGCTAAAGCTAAAGAAATGGATAGATTTCCCCTGGGAATGGGTAGAGTCTGTCTAGAATATAGCAGGTGCTCCCTAAAAATGTTTATTCCATAAAATTCCTTGTGCCTAGGATGTTAAGACAAACGTCTACATGACAACTAGTTGTTCTGACATATTTATTCACTGACTTCTCAATATTTAGTAACTACTCTATCCCAGACACTGGGCACAACACAACAAATTAGAACACTAACGCCCCTATCGTCTTGTAACTTACGTTCAAACAATAACAGCACTTCATTGAGCATTTACTATGTGCCTGGTGTTATTCTCAGTGCCCTATGTGCATTCAGAAATTCAACAACTTTGGGAGACAAATACTGCAATTATGCCCATTTTACAGCTGAGGAAAATACGAGTTTGAAGGGTTAAGCAAGTTGTCTAGAACCATACAGTTGGTCAGTGATGGCACCAGAATTCAACCCCAAGCGGTCCGGATTCAGATCACTACTTGGCTTTGAGTGGAAGGGACAAATGGCAAACAAGTTAACCAATAAATAGACAAGATAATCCAAGACGGGGATAAGCAGGAAACCAGAAATTTAATAGTAAATAATAGGAGGAACGGACACTTCACAAGTGAAGCTGATCAAAGCGAAGAGAGTTAAAAACACCCCCACCCCTGTACCCCATCCTGCCCTCCATAACCGTGTCCCCCCTACTGGGTGGTTCATAAGAGTGACCATGTGCAGGGGAAAAAATTTTTAAAAATCCTGGGGCCAGAAAGATGTGTCTTCTAAATATCTTCCTTATGTAAGGAAGACAATAAAATGCATCACTTATCAATTGCACAAGTATCTGTGAAGTGCCTATTCTGTGCCGGCACCTTTCTGGGCACGGCGGATACAGGGGTGAGTAAAACAGCCAAAGATCGCTGCCTCATGGAGATTGCCTATCGTCTAGCAAAGGGAGAGAGACACTAATTAATCAGATAAATAAACAAACACGTGAAGACATTAACAAATAAGTAAGCGTAAAGTGCTCTAAAAAATAAACCATAATAATAATGCATGGAAAGGAAATGGGAAATGTCAGAGCCAGAGGAACATGTCTAATCAACGTTCCATTGGCTCGTTGTGGTCTCTCGGCATTTTCCTTCATTAAGACATAGGTTTCCAACCACTACCACGTTAACTCAATCAACTGTATTCAACACATATTTATTTAGCACCTACTCTGTGTCAGATGCTGTCTTCCTTCGACTGTCCCCTTCCAATGAGAGATGCTTCTCCTGTCCCCACAGGTGTATGTTCAACCTGCCACCCTCCTTCCCAGGCCAATAGAAGAGAAAGGGGAAGGGATCTTATTTTCATTAAGCATTGATCCAGGAAATATTTAATGAGCTTCTAATGATTCTAAATAGCATGTGTACAACATTTATTATTTATCAAATACTTCCACAACTGTGGTCTCCCATGGCTGTCCAACAGTCCCATAATGAAGGTAGAGTAGAAACCATTCCATTCATCTTGTTTGTATTGTATCCCCTTTTAATATCATCATCAGTATTATTATTATCACAGAGAGAGAACGCACAAATAGGAGAGAGGGGCGGAGGGAGAGAGGGAGAGAATCGCAAGCAGATCCCACGCTCAGTGTGGAGCCCGATGTGGGTCTTGATCCCATGACCTTGGGATCATGACCTGAGCCAAAATCAGAAGTCAAATGCTCAACTGACCGAGCCACCCAGGCACCTGTGTGTTGCACCCCTTTTGAATGGGATTTGGGGACTCTTATAAAAAAGAATGACCAATAGGATTATTGCAACCATTGCATAAATGAGGAAACACCGTCTAAGAAAGTCTATGGGACTCACCCAACATCACACAATAAACAACAAAGCTTGAATCAAAACCCAGGTTTTCCAACCTCCAGACTCACACCTCTCTCTCCATCACAACTTACCACACACAGCCCTTCGCCAGGTCTCCTCGGTGCCCACACACAATGATGAAGCAAAAGGTGGCTTTTCTCTCAGTAAATTCCAGCGAAGACTATAACCCAAATCTACAACAGCTATAAAAAGATACAAAGACAAACATGAGAGGGATCGTACACGTCCAGAGGCGCGTGGGCTCATATGCGACTCTGGCAGGGGAAGTCATAAAGAAAAGCTTGGGGCAGGACATGTGCTACTTGAAGGAATAGGCCAGAAAAAGCATTTCGGGTTGAAGGAATATCAATTGGCCCAGGGGTTAAAAAAAAAACAAAAAAACACTAGGTGTGTATGCCAAAAATACCATCACGGCGTGCCTTCTTCTCTCCCTTGTCTCCATACGCTACTTAGCTTTGCCAGCTACTTAAGCCAGAAATATTTCAGGGAATGCTCTTCTCATTCTCTTTCATATCTGCTCTAGAACAGGCCTCCAGGTAGAGAAAGCGGGATGGGAAGAAATGACCATTTGTTGTGCACCTACAATCTGCCAGAAACTTTAAGGGATGCTAAGAAAAAAAATCTTCACCAGCCTTATCTGGTAAATAAATCTCCCCATCCTAGAGCTGAAGAAGCTGGAACTCAAGAGACGCGTTGACCTGCCCAGAGCCAACGAGCAAATGGAGAAACTCTGATTTGTACCCCAGACCGTCAGAAACCAAAGCCGGGTCTCTGTCAGTGATTCCACACTTTGAACCACATGGCACAGCCCAAAATCAAGAAGTGTCTGTTCTGTGAACGTTTGTGAGGTCGTGAGCAAATAATCCAATGCTTGGTGGAATCAGAAAATCAAGATCGAAAGCAGTTTTGAGAGCCCGAGAATCCAAGTCACTAGGAGAAGAAAACAGTCCAATGGTTATAAAGTTTCAGTGACACAAGATGAGTAAGTTCTAGAGCCCTGCTGTACAACATTTTGCCTATAGGTAACATTGCTCTACTGTTGTACTTAAAAATTCGGGAGGGTAAATCTCAGTTAAGTGTTCTCACCACAGTTCAAAAAAAACACACCTCAATCACAAAGAAATTGTCACAAATAAAAATATGTATCATTGACTATATCGTAGACAAGCATGAATCCTATCATTCTTCCTAGAGGATTTTTCCATGTGGTATAAATGTTTGTTTGGTCACCATATTTTTCTGAATTCCACGAGGAGGCCTCCTAAGATATCGTGGGTCCTGTTTACGTGGGTCCTGTTTACGCGTGTGTCTATCGGTTCACACAGAAGCAATTATGGTAGCCCATTGATTCATAAACATGAGTGTGGACATCATTAAATGTTTACATAAACACACTGATTGCTTACATTTACAAGCCTACGAGGAAACACGAGGTGGCTCTTTCGTACAATGTTGGGGGAAAATAAGGTTCTCTGCAAATACAGTAATCAGCTCATATTCACTACTCATTAGACTGACTCTTGAAATAATCTTCAGTTTGTTTTCAGAGAGGATTCACATCTGCACCAACACATCTGTGGCGGAGGCAGAGTGTGTGCGGAGCAGGAGGGGCGCTTTGGGCTGCAAACGCAGAGTGGCCCTCAGCATTGTGGGCTTGGAAAACCCCGCAGCAGCAACACAATCACCAAGAGCAGCAGCCGGAAAAACGAAAGGATTTCCCTGGAAAAGAGGAACGTTCTATCACCGGGGGTGGGGGGTTGGCGTTAGTGGAAGACCTCTGCACAGAAAGAAAGGGGCAAAAGATAGGAAACAAGTTGTTTCCCCCACCTTTTATCTCCGCTTTATTGGGTTCAGATTCTGATGGTAGAATGCATTCAAAACTATCAAATGCCCAGAGGGTAGTAGTTAGTCCGACTGGGAATTCCATATGACCAGGTATGCATAGCTTTTAATTGCTATTTCAAGGTACTAGACTTTGAAACAGACAGAAACAGACAGAAACCGTTGTTAATTGCTTGTTTACCAGGGTCAATCCAAAAGTTCTGCAATTCACAAGACCGCG
Organism: Panthera uncia; assembly: GCF_023721935.1. NCBI lineage: Eukaryota > Metazoa > Chordata > Mammalia > Carnivora > Felidae > Panthera > Panthera uncia. The sequence continues at coordinate 31,107,047 of NW_026057579.1, forward strand.
CTTTGAGGGAGCACAGGGAACATGGAGTGCTGACCCCGAAATTGAGGCTGACTTGGGATCAGGGCCAAGGTGTGCTATCAATCCACAAACTTGCTAGGTGTGCTCTTTTTTTCCCCCCAGCACCACAAAAAAAAAGGATTTGCAACTTCTGTCTTCCCCTCTCCCCATCTGATTCTACGCACCCAAAACAGCTTAACAAGAAAACAAAACAAAACAAAAAAAATCTAATGGCAATCCTAATGTCAAACACCACAGGTACCTGGAAACAGGAATGGGGATGATCCCTCTTTTCCTCCAAAGAAATGGATGTTTGTCAGTTGCTGAAGTGAACGTAATGGTGTGGTGTGTGTGTGTGTGTGTGTGCACCCTTATGCTCTTATGACAGATTTCTTTTTTCCTGACTTCTGTACCTGAGCAAAGCTAGCTGAAATGTGGCCTTTGCTGACACCAGCAGGCCAGGGTGGTCAAGGTAGGGGGGGACACAGGTCCCCCCATGGGGTTCCTGTAAGTACTGACTTCACTCGTTACAGCCCTGTGATCATAAACTCAAGGTGTCAGGGCTTCTCGACCAGAAGCCACGAGATCCTGCTCTGGTCTGTGACCACAGAACTACAGAAACAGCTGCAGGACATAAATGAGGATCAGAAGCGAGCGTGAGGGCGACGTCACACAGACCCACCCCACAGCCGGGAAATCCCTCAAGGTGATTGTCGAATGAGTGCAAAGTCATTGGTATCACTCTTGCCCGTGAAAATATGGAAGCATGACATTAGTAGGTTTCCCCCCAGAGCCTCCACGATACTTAAACATCCTTCACCGGGTGCTGGGAGCACGTAGTCTAGGGGAGAAGAAAGGAAGGCCAACAAATCAACGAGTACAGGCTTCTAGAAACTCTGCCTAAATCTGTGTGGGATGCAGAGAACACGGAGGGGAGAAGCGATCAATGCTTGCTGGGGAGAGACTTCACAAGGCGAGCCTGAGCGAGGGGGAAGCCTGAGCAAAAATGCAGGGGTGCGAGGTGCGCAGTGCTGGGGAGAAGTTCGGGCGGAGAGTCCACAGACCCCTCACACTCAGGGTCCCCTCAGTGACCTGCTTCTCACCCTGTTTCTCTGGCCCCAACGGTCACCCAAGCCAGAAACCTGGGAGTCCCTCCAGACTCCCCGTGCTGTCCTCACCTCTCACGTGCAAACAGCTACCAAGTCCGGCTGACCTTTTCGGCTACATGCTTCTCAAATCAGTCTTTGCTTTTAATTCCTACTACCTACCACCATTGTGACTGGACGTCCCAGAACCTCAAGGAAAGAAGAAAGGAAGGTCAATTTCCCAAAAGAAGGGATGTAGTGGTTACTATAAGAAGGAGAAAGAGATTCTAGAAACCTAAAATCAGCAGATGTCCAGGGCACTAATAATAAAGTACCAAGTCCTAAAATGCTACTAATTTTCATAGATTGGAGCACATTCAAGGTTATCTCTAACATATCTCCCTAACACAGACACTAACATGTGTTCTGCAGTGAGACAGAGGTGGAATTAGAGCGAACTACTTGGGACAGGGTCTGAGAAATGTCCCCAGTCGACGATCATGAAGCCCCAGGTCTTCGGGCACAGCACTAGGCACCCGGCTAAAACAAGAAGCAGGAAAGCAGCCCAGCACCTGCCAGGGACCACCGCACAAGCAAGAGCGAAAACGACAGGACCAGGGAGTGAAAACGACCAGACCAGAGAGTGAAAACGACCAGACCCGGGTGGAACCCGACCCCCCACCCACAGGCACCAAGACCTCAAATCATTTAGAAATGAGATCCTCTCACCCTGTTCTGAAAAAAAAAAAAAAAACTGCTGCTTTGATTTTGCTGTTCTCTTTGCCGACTTCCAGAGCAGGAGGAGAACTTTTTGCTCAGTGACATTGTTCGTTCATGAGGCTGCCTGTCTCTTGCTTTCCCACACCTGTATTAAGGACCCATCTCAAGCTCTCACCGCGGCTGCTGGGATTTTCAGGTTCTGCCCGAGGACTGTGGGAAGGTTTTTTTCTTTTTCTCCCCCTTGATCTCGATGAAAAAAAAAAAAGATTAAATAAATAAATTAGTGGCGTTGCCACTGCTGTTGTTTTGAAATGTTTCGGTTTTATTTTGAGACTTGTATTTTATGAGTATCTGTTTCTACATTTGGAGGCTCATGCAATATGCATGGTTTCTTTATGAGATGTGATATGCGTTTGCGGAGATGGGATTGCCTGCCAGACTTTGTTGAGAAAATACGTTTCGGTTACACCTGACCGGAAAATCCTCTGCGTCTGCCTCACGGACACACTGTCGATACCAAGCTGGCATGAGGGTCCCAGACGACTGCTCAAAGCTCCCTCAGCCAGGAGACGTCCCGGAAGAGAAGCGGTAGGTTCGTGGCACGTGAGGAATACTTACCATTTGAAATAAATATTTCTTTCTAAGCATTTTCTTTCCTGGGGAGGTGACGAGCGATGAAATGTTTAAGAGATAGAAAACGTGGGGCACCTGATGGCTTGGTCAGTTAAGCGACCGACTCGTGATCTTGGCTCAGGTCATGATCTCATGGATTATAAGTTTGAGCCCCACCTCAGGCTCTATGCTGGCAGGGTGGAACCCCCTTGGGATTCTCTCTCTCTCCTCTCTCTGCCCCTCCCCTGCTCGTGCTCACTCGCTTTCTCTAAATAAATAAATCAAATAAATAAATACACTTAAAAATAGGTGAGAGGGGCACCTGGGTGGCCCCGTCAGTTGTGTGTCCGACTTCAGCTCAGGTCATGATCTCACGGTTCGTGAGTTCGGGCCCCGAGTCAGGCTCTGTGCTAATGGCTCAGAACCTGGAGCCTGATTCCAATTCTGGGTCTTTCCCTCTCTCTGCCCCTTCCCCCCCCCTCTCAAAAATAAATAAGCATTTCAAAAATTTTTAAAAAGAGAGACCGAGATAGCAACTATATCAGTACCTGACTGATCTCCCTGTTACAAGAGGTGTAGACACAGGAACGGAAGTACGAGTATCCAGCCTAAAACAGAACTAAACACCGTGAATGTCGTCACTGCCGCTGTTGTGTCTCGCTTCATATGCTTGCGGCCTGGCTGCATCTTCAAAAAGTGGCAACTAGATCCTTACAAATTATTAGCACAGTAGTTGCACCGTGGCTACTTGGCTCAGGACCTGACATAGTAGGTGCTTGATAAACGTCTCTCAAACGCCTGACTGAATAGTAGGTGGAGGCATTTGGCCACAAACTCATTGGCAGATCAGGGCACGTATTCTCCAGACTCAGCTGTGAAGCAGGCAGGTGACGGGCCCTGGAAAATTCTCTCCCTGGAGAAAGGGGGCCCAGCGACCCCAATGGATCCCAGGTTCCGGGCTGAAACCATAGTGGTGGCTGCCGTGTGTCGAGCCGGCACTGGAATTTTCCAACAAGTCTCTCCGAGCCCTTGAAGTCACCGGTCGCCAGGGACTGCACACCAGGCACGAGGCTGGAGGCTGCTCTTCTGTCTGTGGGAGAGGCTGGTCGAAGAGCTGAGTTGCAAACACACTTTGTGCACGCAGAGCACGCCCTACAGCTTGAAGGACCGCGCAAAGGAAAAGAAGCTGGTTTCGGGGTTCCCTCCCACATCCCCCACACGACAGGTGGGCAGGGAAGCCCAGCCAAGAGCAGCAGAAGCCCTCGGGGGTGTTCACGTTTCCCCGCGCGCAAATCGGAAGAGAAAGCAGTTCCTCTTGTCTTCTTCTGTCCTACTTCTCTCTCCCCTATTCCGTCTCCATCTCTCTCTCCTTTTGAAGTCCTTGCTGAATGCAGCCTCCCAGACGGCAGAGCGCTAAGAGGGTCATGAACAGCAGAAACGGCAAGAAGGGCGAGGCGATTTCTTTACCCTGGACCCCACCCCGCGCGGTGATCCTACAAGGCAGACTTTGTTATACCCATTTTCAGTGGCGGACTTGAGTCTAGAGAGGTGAGTCAATAGTGGAACTAGAGTTTGGAACCAATTTCATCTGGCTCCAAAGACCAACCTTCCCGAAACTCCGTTCCTTTCAATGAGGAGAGATCAGAGTTCAGACATCACGTGCGTGGTCCTAAAGGACGAGACACACGTCCAGTTTTAAAGCACTCGGAGAAGTTCTTCAGGAACATCAGGGCTTGGCGTCCAGCTTTCCACCTGACGATCCGCTCACCCGATTGTGTCAAATAAACATTGTGACCATCCTCCCTTCCGGGTCCCTGCCGGTCTCCTGGAATCTCCTCTCCCATCTCTGGAATAGGGCAAATACCTCAAGCAACAAAAGCAAAGAACATCCGTTCAACCCCCTGCTCTAACACTTAGGAGCTGTAGAACCTTGGGAAAATTGTGTCGCTTCTGCGATCCTCCGAACTAAGCGATGCTACAACCTTCCGGGGTTTCCGTGTGAATTACGTGACCTCCCACTCTATGAGCTTCAGGTCCGAGGACGATGCCCCCTAAGTCTAACCCTGACCTATTCCTAAGAAGATCCTGAGGAAGACAACTGGCTTTCACTAAGAAAGGGAGCTTTGGCATTTATCACTGCACTCGGGCCATGGATCGTACCTCATCCTCCGGGACTTTCCCGTGTACTGTGTTCTTTGGAACAGAGTTTGGCCCAAGGCTCCGTGTGTCTACAGAGCCCTGAAGGAGAGAAGCTTCTGCAAGGCACCAAGCCTCTGGAGCCCCGAGCTTTTCACACTCCAGTGTTATAACATCAGTTCAGCCTCGTAGGGTCTTCCCTCGTTCCCCAGCACTGACATTTTGCCAAAGATTCACACAGCCTGAGCCAACTCCAACTGGACCATGTCCCTAGGACACTGTGAGAGGGCTGTAACCCCACCCTTCATAGGTGGGCACCGAAGCCCGCTCTGCTCTCCTCGAGTCGCTCCTTGTTTCCACAGCCGACCATGAAAGAACCTGAGCTTTGAGATCGGGAGAACCTGAGCTAAACTCCTGGCTCTGTGCTCCCTTCTAGGTGTGCCATCTTGGGCGAATTAGTTATTATTGCTGGTTTCATGGCTTCAGTGGTTGACTTTCATGCAGCAATAAAACGCAGTTAGTCCTCCAAGATGATTTGTTCCTACCATGTTCCCTCATCTTTCTCGTAAGATTATTGCAAAGTTCAGAATTCCTTATAGCTGAATTCATCCCGGTTAAGACACGGTGGATAAGAAACATCATTTGCAAGCGTCTGGTTAGATCGTCAGTATTGTCACTCATTGCTACTATCAATATATTTCCCTCATTACCATCTTCATTGTCTGTCCCCTGTTTGTGGAGCCCCTTCTCTGTGCTAAAAACCCCACCAGGCACTAAAAAATCACTTTCTTTTTTTTTTAATTTTTTTTAACGTTTATTTATTTTTGAGACAGAGAGAGACAGAGCATGAACGGGGGAGGGTCAGAGAGAGAGGGAGACGCAGAATCCGAAACAGGCTCCAGGCTCTGAGCCGTCAGCACAGAGCCCGACACGGGGCTCAAACTCACGGACCGCGAGATTGTGACCTGAGCCAAAGTCGGCCGCTCAACCGACTGAGCCACCCAGGCGCCCCGAAAAATCACTCTTTCTAACCACCGTAACCCTACAAGGTAGACGTTATCATGCCGTTTTCCGCAGACAAGAAAACTGTGGCTCAAGAGGCAGAGTGAGTGACTCAAAGCCACACAGCTAGTAAGTGGCCAAATCCGGATGGTCTAATCGTACCTAACTAATTGTAATCATGCTCTAAGACTTGGGTGAAAGGGAAGCAGAAGAGAGAAGCAGATGATGTGATCCCTGGTCTCCCACGGGGGTGCTTAGAGAGACGGTCAAGTGCACCAAGCAAGAGGCAGTGCTACAAGACTGTGAAGAACTGAGATCTGATTGCACGCTGGAGGGACCGGGAGACTTCAGGGTAGAGTGGGCGAGCTGACCTGAAGGAGTGGAGAACAAGCAGGGGCTGTCAGGAGCCCTGGAAGGAGGAGACAAGAATGGGGCGATAATGCTGCGGAGTGACGTCGGATATTTACTGAGCGTCTCCTGTGCCCCTGCCCCGTGCTGGACAGAATACATACATCGAATCCTGACAGAGTGATCAGCTAAGTAGTTTTGATCCCATCTTGCAAGGGAGGAAGCGTAATCATATAAATAATAAGCAGTGAAACAGAGGTAGTAACAGACAGGGCACGCCCAAGGAATGGTCCCACTTTAGTACATCACCCGGATGTCTGTCTTTACCAGGACTCACGAAGGAAAAGCGACCAGGTCGCCCTGACCCCAAGAGCATAGTGCATTTTCAGCATTTCATTTTGTTCTCACGTGCCTGAGAGGTAGGCTTCACATACAGAGCAAAGGTGCTCGACCTTTCTGAATGCAATATGGTGGAGCTTTATGCGAATTCGTTTCATTCCCTCAACCAGCCCCCACGGTATGGCGCCTGTCACAGATGCTGGGACACAAAGATCAATCACGCCAGGGACCCTGCCTCCAAAACTGCTCTTACGTGGCTCCGAACTCGTGTCACATGGGGTACTATTGCCAGATGAATGTAACGAGGAATGTAGTGAATTTTCACTATGACGTCGAGTAAATTCAGCCAAACTTATGCTTGGTTGTCCGATCTGTAACCCACTGACCAGCTCTAAATACTCATAATTATTTTCTTTCATCATGCTCAAACCACTAATTAGAGTAATTACTACAAAGTATAGTGAACACGAACCAAGCAGACATGAAGGAAATCACACCCTATTTCCTCACTTGGACTTCCCTTGGTTGGTTTCCCAGGTGGGACCCACCCAGTTTGCTACAACATTCGAATTGTCTGACGAGGCCACACCTTCCCGTACTGGGCGACATTACTCTGGAAGAACATCAAAGTGGCAAGGTACTTTCCACAGCTTCCATCTGGCCGGTCAGCTCTCTGACCCTCCCGTCCCCCTCTCGACTGTGCGGTCCCCTCCTCCGGGTTTATCGCATGGCCAGTATCCCAGGCCCGAAGGCGCCAGTGTTTGCTGCCTTGTCATGAGAGGCCCATTAGCATGAATATTTATTTTTTAAAGATGTTGCCTCTGGCACACAAAGGGAAATGGAGTGAAAAGGGCTTGGCTGGAAGGCAAGGCCCAGTTCTTGACCACCGGGGATCTCGGGGAAGTCGCCTTCATCTGCAAACCTTGGGCTTCCCCCGGGGTGCAGGTGACAGCCAGTACCTGCCCCGGACGGTGAGCGGGGAGCGGACGTGAGGGTGCACATCTTCTGTGGAACGTGACTGTGCTCACTCTGCAGGGCCTGGAAGATACTGGGAGTAGGAAAGAAAGGATGGAGTCCATCAGGAAGAACCATATCCCATGCTGGATAATCTGGCATCATGCTCACTGGTGTTGCTCTTGGGTTGGGTTGGGTTGGGTTGGGTTGGATTGTACTGTGTGTTGTGCTGTGTTATGTTGTGATGTGTTGTGTCGTATTGTGTTGTGTTGCTCTGGATCAGTTTACTCTTGCAGGAATTCAACCCGCCTCCTTAATTAATCATCTTCTACTCGGGCCCTTAGGGTCTTGCAGGGTCAGCCCATGGCAGGCTGCCAACATCTAGGCCCCTCCTCCGCTCCCTCAGATTCCCCTTCCCCACAAGTAACTCATCCAGGAACCTGCTGCCCCCACCCCTCCGCCCCTCCTCAGGGCAGAGTGGCCTCCTTCCTCTCTCTGCGGGTGCCAGGACCATAATAGCTACAGAGAAGCTGCCGAAGCAGAAGCCAATGCACCAGGAAGCTGAGAACGCTTAGGAGTCAGGGACCCTCACTTGTACGAACCCCTTCCAGAGCCCTGAACTTCATGTGTCATCCTAACTTTGTGTTCCCGTGAGAGACAGAATTGTGCCCGCTCGACATGTGCATGCTGCAACCCTCGACCCCCTAGGGCCTCAGAATGTGCCTGTGCCTGGAGATCAGGTCTTTAAAGAGGTAATTCAGTTAAAACGAGGTCGCTAGAGTGGACACGAATCCAAGAGGACTGGCATTCTTGTAAGAAGAGGTGGGGACTCACACACACACACACACACACACACAGAACATGTGAAGGGAAGGAGGCCTCCTGCAAGCCCAGGAGAGAGACCTCAGAAGACTCCAACCTTACCAATGCCTTGATCTCTAACTTCCAGCCTCCAGAACTGTGAGGAAGCAAACTCTTGTTCAAGGCACCCGGTCTGTGCTTCCTGGCAAACACACGCGTATTCTTTCTCAAACAGTCACCCAAAATGTGAAAGCGTCAAGCCTCCTGACCCTGCCCTGCCCCACACCGTAAATGCATGATGGGCCAACACTATCGTGGCTGCTCGGGGCACCACCAGGATGGGCTTGGGGGAGGCGAAGGCCAGAGGGAGAGAGAGATGTGCCGCCAGAGTGAGATCAGGGTCTCCATAGAGGCGGGGAGGAGTGCTCCCGACACAAGTCTCAGCTTGGCAAGTTCCCTTCACAGTAGACTCTGTTCTTGAGCCTTGAGTCACTCGCTCCCTCTGTGGGTCTCTGGCTGATTTAGTCAACGTATATGAGATACCACGTGCTATGAACTACCACACGGGACGGTACCCAGCACCTGTCACCGCTCTCCCTCCCTGGGCCTCCGGAAAGGAAGGACTAGGACAGCCAGAAATGGGCTCACCTCAAAGGGACAACTACAGAAAAGCACAGCAATTTCTGGAAGATTCTCTCAAAGGCCCAGCTCCCAGGGCAGTGGATGACCAAGGAAATTCTGAGGGACATTACAGACCTTTTAGCTTCTCGAGTTATCTTATAATCATCGAAATGAGAGAGAAGCAGATGGCAGTATCTGCCCAAGAGCTTTAAAAGGCAAAGGGTGGGTAGAGGTTAAAAACATGGATTATTCATTTCTCAGGGGGAAAGGGTATTTTAAGATGCAGTGACAGTGAACGTCGGCCGGCCCAGCGTGCAAAGTCACTTTCTCTACCTCCTGCGATGTTCCTCACGACCTGACAAAATGATGATCTTGCGATTAAGCAGATGAGAAAGCAGACCTGAGTTCACACAGGCGGTAACACCGTGCACCTCGACCCTTTGAACGCTCGCTCTTTTACTTGTCCTCGTAGTAATACACTTGCACGTGTAGCCCCTCGTACGTGTGGTTGCAAGATACTTGTGCTTACAATCTTTAAAGAGAACAGCATCGAACGATTGTTTAATTAAAAGCACCTCTGGAGGTGTGTACTTTCTGATATTCAGGCGGAGGCTGACTCTGGGGCCAACCCCCACAGCCAGAATCGTCTTGGACGGAGACTGTCTGTTCTCTTCTGTGCCCCACATCCATACGGTACCTGGCCCTCGGAGGGGGCCCTAAATATTTGCTGAATCCTGGTCTCCCTGCCTGAGGCTTCCGAGGTCCAGGGCCACCTCCCAGGTTGGTTCCCAAACCCCCAACGAGGGGGGAAGTCCACTTCCTTCCCAGACCTGGGGTCTGGCTTGGTCCCAACCCAAGGCTTAGAGCCCTGCAGCCTCTGATTCAAGTGCGTAGGTGACGCCTTCTCACAACCTCACCTGCACGGCATCTGAGGCACCTGATCTGGACCCTCCTTCTCTTCTGTGGGCCCTCATGGCCCCGGTGTCTCTATCACGACTAAACTGAACCACTCGTCTTTGGTACTCACAAAGAGGTCCTGCCACTTTTCTAATAAGGGGAATAAAAATAACTGACATTTATTGAGCTCTTACCATGAGAAAGGTATGGTAGAAAATGCATTATATCCATGATCTTGACTAATTCCCTCTATACCCGCGGTATTATAAAAGGCATACGTTATGGCCCTGGGTTAAGTACCATAATCGTCATTTCATTAATAAGGAAACTGACACACAGGGAAGCTGAGGAATGTGGAGTAGGGACAGAAGCCGGGAAACTAACCCCATACGTGCTCTCCGTTCACACCACACCGTGAGAAACTGAGACACAGGCTTGCGATGGTCCCATCGAGTCTCATGCTTTGTCCTGAGCTGATCCGGGGCTCAGATCCCAGGAGTGATGTTCTGTCCTCCACGCTCTGCTGTCTCCCTACTCAAAGAGGGTCTTGGGCAAGGTGATGGCTCCCAGAGCGTGACAAGGATAAACTGCATCTGGGGCCCGACTCAGATCACTCAGCAGAGTGGGAAGCCAGTAAAAGGTTTGTGTCCAGTAAGCCAGTCATGGAGGCTTGTCCAAGGAAAAACTACGTGGCTCAGGAAGAAGAGGGGAGAGAGAGGAGGGCTGGGTGCCCCAGACCTGAGCAGGGGCCAGGTATGGGGTGCCTCTGAGAAGTTTCTCCAGTGAAACCTCTCGGTTCAGTGGCTCAATTAGCCATACAGTGACCTTCCCTGGGCCTCATCCTAAAAGACCCAAAAAGGTTCCAAGATCTCCTTTACCTCGAATAACTGGGATAGCCTCAGGATGGGACAGACTTCATCTCTAAATGTTGAGACATCATCTAAACTCACTTAACTGGTCATAGACTGGAATGGGAAATGTGGTCTTAAAATTTTTTTTAAGGTTTATTTATTTTTCAAAGAGAGAGAGAGAGAGAGAGCGCAAGCGGGGGAGCGGCAGAGAGAGGGGGAGACAGAATCCGAAGCAGGCTCCGGGCTCTGAGCTGTCAGCACAGAGCCCGACTCAGGGCTCGAACTCACAAACCGTGAGATCATGACCTGAGCCGAAGTCGGACATTTAACCGACAAAGCCACCCAGGCGCCCTGGAAATTTGGTTTTAAATATTTACATTTATAGTTATATATAATTTACATTTATATTTATATTTAATTTATATTTAATTTATATTTATATTTAATTTATATTTATATTTATATTTATATTTATATTTATATTTATATCTATATTTATATTTTAGCTTCCCCTACATCTTTTCCCAAGGGGAACCTGGAAATGCCATTCCGAGGGCCCACAGAAGAGGAAATGCCAGAGTAAATCAATCCAACTTGGCTCCGAAGGAAGGCCTGGGCTACACTTGCAAACAGGAACAAAATAATGATGAATCATACCTTTCTTCCCAGATGTGAACCCTGAAACCCTGCCAAGGTCTCTTTCAGTTTTTTATTGATGGAGTAACATGGCCACATCCCAGGGGCTTGGCTCACTCCTTCGAGGGGCGAAGTCTTGGTAAATGTTTTATGCTTGCAAATCTTTGAGCTCGCTGAGCTGTGACGATGTTTGCCCATCACGGCCCATCCTACGCGCTTGGGTTTTGGGCACTGCTCACACGCCAGTGGCATCTCAGCACATGACATGCCAACAAACATAGATAGCATCTACCCTGAAAGGTTCAAGAGCTTTGTTATGGTTGCTATCGTGGCGGGTTGTGGTTTTCTTTTGTTTTCTGAAGCCCACAAAATTATTGTTATGCTTTTCTAACAACAATTCCACGTTGCTAGAAAATGTTGAGCTGGGATTCAGAAGCCCTGGGTACAAAACCCAGCTCTGCCATTTGCTTAGCTTTGTCACCAGGGGGAGATCAACAAAACTCTCCAAGCCTCCATGTTCTCATCTGCAAAATGGGGATGACAACCATGGGTTGAACGCCTGCCCTCCCTGCCTCTCTTGAATGCTACAAAGCCAAAAATCAAAACGTTCATGAAAGTACAGGGCAAATCGCAAAGCGTTCTATAAATGTAACATACCCCTGTTTGGGTTTTTTTCGAATTTGAAATTTGAACCCAACGACCATGTATACATTGGACCGGGTGACACAGGCCTGGAGGAAAGTTCCAGCCATGTGGATAAACTGAGTATGTCAGAGGAAAGCCCCTAACCGCTGGGCCACGCCGTAAGGCTACAAGAACCTAAATTATCGACCCCCTTCAATGCCCCAGATACTCCAGGACGCTAAGAACGCAGTGCTTGACAGTGTAGACCCGCTCTACGAGGAACCCACAGTTCGAACATTAAGTGAATATTTGGAAAGCAAAAGTGTAAAAGCAGTCGTCGAGAAATGGCTTGTGTGCTGTGAGACCCGAGACGTGCTCCACACAGGGGGACAACAGAACCGGCTGTCGACAGGTAAGGAAAAATGTGCTCCCCCCACAATCCAGTCACTGTAGGAATACACAGCAAGGCCTTTCAGAGGAGGGCGCTGAAGGAGATGTGGACTTTCTCGGGCAGTGCCAGCTTGGTGGGGAGGGGAAAGACGTGGGGACGTGATGTGGGCGGCCCCCACTCACCCTTGGTGGGTGGAAAGGGGCCGAGAGCCTCAAGGGAGGGCTGAGAGGAGGTGGGGAGGGTGGCAAAAGGAGCAGAGAGGAGGAAGGTTGAGTGTGGAAGGTGCACACGGTCAGGAAAGGTTTTCACCATCCGTAGGGAAGGAAAGAGTCGAGGCGGATCCCACTTTGGCATTTCCCACAATCCTTGGCAAATGCCGAGTCGCGAAGCTTCTCGGGGCCTCCGTTTCCTCAAATGACAAAGGAAAAGCAAGCACCGTTGAAATGTCACCACCATCATTATAGGTGGCGGGTCTCTGGTAAACCGGTGACTGACTGTGTAGTCGAGAGGCCGTAGTCAGTATTCCCAAGGTGACATAATCTGAAGGGAAGGTCAAGTTTGAGGGTTGCCGAGTAATTTTCTCATTCAATTTTGCATCCTAATTGGTGGCTTTAGAACCGTCTTCTCTTAGTTCTTATTTTCTCTGGCTGCAGAGTGTACTTTGGCAGGAGACTGGGCCACTCAGGCACGTTAACGGGGCCTCTTTCCCTCTGGTGGATGAAGTGTCTCACCCTTAAACCAGAACCATCTGTGTAAAATGACTGGGAGGCACTCAGAGCGCCGGAACCACAAAATTCCAGCTTTGGCTTTGGCTTTCTGGCAACGAAAGAAGAAAAACGCAGCTCTTGTTTCTTCAAATATTTCCTGCTCCGCAGTCTACCCCAGTCTAACTTCAGTTCTCGATTAGGAAGCCCTGATGTTTTTGTGGCCCATTCTCCCAACTGCCTTTGGAGATATTGCTGGAATGCGCCTTAAGGTCATGGTATTGGCTGGGAATAAAATGATTTCTCAAAGAGGACAAACTTCATCCATCCTGGCTCATTCCTACACAGGTGTATAGACCAAACAGAAGAAAATCGCCTGTGTGTTTTCAAGTCTTGCCAAGACCTGAATATGAAAAACATGTGAGACCCCAAATGACTTCTTTTTTTACAGAAGGTATCTTTCAAGACACCCCAAGTGAGTCCAGAGAAAGCAAGCCATGAGCTGTGAAAATATCTTGCCTGATACCTGCCAACAATGGCCAAAGAGTTCCTCACAAAGCATCGGCCCACATTATGATAATTGGGGGCGCCATGTACATCCCCGGATAAAGTCCACGGTGTGGACTGACCAGATAGGGTAGGACCAAGATATTTACCCAGACGAGTGACAGCTGTTGAACAACCCGCTGTCCTCCACACCCCAGGAAGGCTTAATGATCCCACCCAACCCAGGACTTGCTTTGGAGATGAAAATCATGTGGTTTGGGGGCACAAACGTTTTTAGCTATAAATAATACCCTTTAGATTGTTCCAGTGCACTGAGCCAAAACCTAAATGCTGTGAGGTTTCACCCAACAGAACGGTTCCTTAAATAAACACCGTGCAAGGACAGAAATGGCCAAGATGGAATCCAAAGAACAGAGACTGACTCTAAACGGATGACCCGACTAAGGAGAGAAAACCTGTCCAGGCCTCTAGCAACAAATGCCAGCTGAGGACCTCAGGGTGCCGAACAAGAGCATTCAAATCCATCAGCGACGGAAAGCGCCCACCGAAAATCCGATAAGAAAGTATCAGGTCGCTGCACCGTACAGACGAGGAACCAAAAGGTCCGGACAGATTTAAGAAACCAGCTCAGGGCTGGAAGTCACGACTGTCTGACCCCAAAGCCCACTGTCTTCCCCAAGACCCACTGCTCCCAGCGCACCTGTTTCCCCATCGGTGTGTGACCTCTTCAAGGGCAGTGGCATGGAACTGTCCCATCCACCTGGTACTCCCCAGTACGTGGAGACCCGTGTTACCTTTGAAGTTGTATGCCGTTTTCCAGGGTGTTTCCTACCCGTGACAATGTGCCACAAGCCAGGTGGCTGAAAACAACAGACATCTATTTCCTCCCAGTTCCAGAGGTGGGAAGTCTTCAGGGTTGGCGCTCCTGGGGGTTTTGAGGGAGAAACTGTTACTGCCTCTCTCCTAGCTTCTGAGGGTTCGCCCGCAATCCTGGGCTTCGAAATGCCCCACTCCAATCTCTGCCTTCATCTCCACACGAGGGGGGGCTCTCTGTATCTCTTCTTCTAAGGACAGCATTCATATTGGGTTAGGGCCCACCCCAACGCAGAATGGCCTCGTCTTAACTTGATTATATGTGTAAAGACCCAATTTCCAAATAAGATCATATTCACGGGTACAGGGATTAGGACTCCACCATATCTTTTGGGACCACACATTCAACTCGTGACAGAGATAATAAACTCATATTTCTTGAATGAATCAAGGACCAAATGGATCCTCCCGGGACTTCTGACGTAATCCCCCATGGACTCGTCTCTGGACACTTTAGATCCCGAAGAACCACCGTTCTGCCTTCCTCCCACAGCCTGAGGAAGTCAGTCAGATTTGCCCAAGCTTCCGCCATACTGGAAATGTAAAATGGTGCCACCACTGAGGAAAACAGCACGACAGTGCCTTGAAAAATTAAAGATGTAGAATTGCCATATGACCGAGTTCTACTTGTCCATCCTGACCAAGTGAGAAAAAAAAAACTCTTCTTTTATTAGCTATCAAATCCCACTTCCTTTCCTCCAAAAAAAAAAACCCAGAGCAGTTTTTACAGCTCTATAAAGAAGATTGAGAGCCTCTGGATGTCATTTAAAAAGGATTAAGAACACAAATCTAAGAGCCCCTCCTTGACCACTGGGAAGAATTCTTATTATCGTGAAAAATACCACATTTTAAAAAAATTTTTTTTAACATTTATTAATGATTGAGAGACAGAGAGAGAGCACGCATGAGCATCGGAGGGGCAGAGAGAGGAGGAGACACAGAATCCGAAGCAGGATCCAGGCTCTGAGCTGTCAGCACAGAGCCCCACGCGAGCTCAAACTCGCGGGGCTCCAACTCAAAAACCACGAGATCATGACCTGAGTCGAAGTCAGATGCTTAACCGACTGAGCCACCCAGGCACCCCGAATATCACATTTTTAAATGCACCAATTACTTATGTGTTGCCTATCAACCCGTGATATCACAAAGAAATACCAGTTTAGACTTCTCCTATTCTGACTGTAAAATCTTTGTTTGTTTGTTTGTTTGAAAGCTGATCTTTGAAGCATTTGATGATATTTGCAAAACATACATTTTATGCAGTACCTCCAAGATATCCATCAAGGAGGATGTACTACCCAAGAGGATGATATTGACAGCAATGTACAAAAAATGGCTGACAAAGTCCAAATTAAGAAAACCGTAGACAGTAACAAGGCAAAATATAAGCCCGTTCGGGCAATAAGCATTTGCATGTGCTGTTAAATATAATTTCCACCAGGTGCATGAAGCACATGAGTGATTGTAGATTAGGAAAAAAAAGAAAGTGCTTTTTGCAGCATGGACACCCCTCCTCCGATTATGTGGCGGTGCTTTGAAGAGTTACACGCCCTCCACAATTGCCAGGTGGTGGTATTATTACCGCCTTCACCGTTCCTCATCAAGGCCAAGGTTACACATGAAACCATTACAAAGGGGTATTTTCCCCTCCATTTTCTCTCATCTCCCTGGAAATCCATGGTTCATTTAAGCCTGCGGTGCTCAGCATACACTCCAAAGAACCCCGGGGTTCCAATACTAAAATCAAAGAAAGCTCGTCTTCCCAATTCGCAGGGAGAAAAATAAGCAAACGAGGAGAAATTTCTCAACGTTAAGTTTTATTCCGTAATTTTCCTTGTCCACGTGCGGCACTCACTACCTTTAGCTTGCTGGTAACTACCAGAGATAACAGAGCAAACGGGCAAGCCATATTACCGCACCGTTCCCACCGGACTGGGCGCGCGCCGCTAGCCCACTTCATGCTGATGGGGGTAAGGCCAGTCTGCATCTGTGTGTCTTTCTCCCCACTGTAATCTCACGTCTCCCTGCATATCATGGACTATACAGCTCTAGAGTCTCTGCTTCGCCCAAGACTTGGCCCCTGGGAGCTCGCAGTAAATGCTTGCTGTAAGAACGAGCAATAAGGATGCCTATAATAATAATAAGAAGAAGATAAACAAACAAAACACAAGACAAGTGTTGGCAAGGATGTGGAGAAATTAGGACCCTTGTACGTTGCCGGTGGGAATGCAAGATGGCACAACCACTGTGGAGAAGAGTATGGCGGTGCCTCAAAAAATGCAACGTAGAATTTCCGTATGACCTACTTCTGGGTCCACACCCAAAACTTACTTCCGTAAGTTCTACTTCTGGGTCCACACCCAAAAGAATTGAAAGCAGCAACCTAAGCAGACTCCTATATATCCATGTTCACAGAAGGATTATTCACAAGAGCCAAAAGGTAGAAACAACCCAAGTGTCCATCAAGGGATGCATGTCTAAGCAATATGCGGTGTATGTATATAATGGAATATTATTTGACCTTGATAATAAAGGAAACTCTTATACACACTACAACATGGGCGAATCTTAAGGACATCATGCTAAATGAAATAAGCCAGATACAAAAGGACAAATATTGTATGATCCCACTTATAAGAGGTATCTCACATAATCCAATTCATAGAGTCAGAAAGTAGAATAGAGGTTACCAAGGGCTGGGAGGAGGAAGAAATAAGGAGTGAGGGTTTCATGGGTTCAGAGTTTCAGTTTGGGATCGTGGAAAGTTCTGGAGACGGGCCGTAGTAATGGTTTCACAACAATGTGAGGGTACTTAAGGCCACCGAACTAGACGCTTACGAGTAGTTAAAATGATAAAGCTCGTGTTATGAATGTCTGACCACAATTTTCAGAAGAATGAGCAGATGCGTGTCAATAGCTAACAACATTCTCTAGTAAGCATCTGGCTTCCAATAGCCCCATCACCCAGCCATCTTTAGAAACTTGAGAATGAAGTTGCTAAGGTACAAGATGTGGGTATTTTAAGCCTACCTACAGTCTCTGAACGCGTGAGAGTGCCTTTCCTCGCACTATTGCCCCAGTATGAGCAGCGCTTTGCAGGAACCAGCACTGTAATGTTTGCCTCGCTAATGAAGCAATGTGGCATTTCAATGTGTATGAGAACTTCCTTAACTAACGGATGTGCTGAGCAGCTTTTAATGGGATTCTTGTCCATTTCCCCCTTTTGTTTTTTTACTTGTGCATATTCTTTATTGGCTTTTTTTCCTACTTTGTCTTATTGATTTATATGAGCTTTAAAGACTTAAACGTTAAGGAAATTCACCTTTCATGCATCACGTGTGTTGCAGATAGGTGCCCCAGATTTGTTTACTTTACCGTGTTTTAGCTCCTCTGTGTCCAACACAAATTCGGAATTTTTCTCTGTATGTGTCTTTTCTTTTATAGCTTCTGGGTTTTCTATCCTACTCAGAGAGGTTTTTCCTCTTCCAACTCTAAAAACAAATTCATTCAAACTTTTAGACTATCTTTGCTCTGTTAATTCAATAGTGTGCCAGTAGTGTTGCCTTGAGTGGAATAAAATACAGTCGAACCTTGGTTTGCGGCCATAATTCATTCCAGAAACAAGCTTATAATCTAAAGCACTCACATATCAAAGCGAATTTCAAGAACCATTGGCTCAGTTGTGATCACGTGACATTTGGCCCCATGTACTGCTCATATTGTGACATCACTCATTTATCAAGTTAAAGTGTATTAGAAATGCTTGCTCATCTGCAAAACACTCGCAGAACAAGTTACTTGCAATCCAAGGTTTTACTGTATAAAAATAGTGAATGAGAATGTTAAGACAAGCTATTGAAACGGAAGTGACACAACTGACCTTAGGCCAATTGATTTTTAACATGCCTGCCAAAACAATTCAATGGGAGAATACCATTTTCAACAAGTGGTACTGGGACAACTGGATAGCCACATACAAAAAGTGAAGTTGGATCCCTTCCTCACACCATATGAAAAAACCCACTCAAAATGGACCATAGACCTACATATAATAGCTAAAACTATAAAACTGCCAGAAGAAAACATAGGAATAAATCTCGGTGCCCTGGGGTTAGGCAATAGTTTTTTAGCTATGACACCAAAGCACAAGAGACAAAAGAATAGCACATGTGACAAAAAAAAAAAAAAGATAAATTGGAATTCATACAAATTAAAAACTTTTGTGTTTCAAAAAACATCATAAAAGTGAAAGTATAACCCACAGAATAAGGGAAATTACTTGCAAATCACGCATCGATAAGAAATGTGTAACAGGAAGATACTATTTCACGCCCACCAGAATGACTAAAGTTAAAAAAGGCAGACAAAATACCAGCCCACAAAAGCACTGACGAACAAAATGAAAAATAACAAGTTTGGGCAAGGATGTGGAGAAACTGGAGTTTTCCAGTCACCGGTGGTGGAGTTGTTCAATGGAACAGCCACTTTGCAAAATAGCTTGGCCGTTCCTCAAAATACGAGACATAAAGTTAGCGTGTGAGTCAGCAGTTCCACTGCGAGGTAGATGCCCAAGACAAACGAAAACGTGTCACGCGGAAACTGGTATGTGAATGTTCACGGTGGCGTTATCCATAAGAGTCAAAAGATGAAAATAACCCAAATGTCTATCAGCTGATGAACATACAAACAAAATGTGGCATATTTATACAATGGAATATTACTCAGCAGTTTAAAAAAAAAGCAGTACTCATGTTGCAACACAGATGAACCTTGATAACATCATGATTTTTGAAAAAGGTCAGTCACAAAAGACCACGCATTGCATGATTTCATTTATTCAAAATGTACAGAATAGACAAATTCATGGAAAGGGAAAGGAGCCTGGTGGTTGCTTAGGGCTGGGTGCTCAAGACATGGCTAATGGGAAGTGACTGCTAATGAGTATAGGGTTTCTTTGGCGGGGTGATAAGATTGCTCTAAAATTAGACAGCGGTCATGGTTGCACAACTGTGAATACAGTAAATTCCCCTGAACTGTGTATTGTATGGGAGTGGATTTTATGGTCTATAAGTTGTAACTCAATAAAGTTCTTTTTTTAACTTTGTTTTAAAAAACAGGCCGTGGGAAATCGTCTGCCAGCTTCGGTGTTAGTCTTTCAACGTTTTGCACTTTTGAAATACAGTAAAACCTCAGATCGCGAGGAACTTGTTCTGCGAGTGTTCCACAAGATGAGCAAACATTTTTGATAACTTTTAGCTTGATCAACGAGCACTGTCTTACGATACGAGTAGTACATGAGGCCAAACGTCACATGATCGCAACTGAGCCAATGGTTCTTGAAGTTCACTTTGATACACGAGTGCTTTGGATTACAAGCACGTTTCTGGAATGAATTGTGCTCGTCAACCAAGGTTTTGCTGTATTTAATACAAATAATGGGAAACATACAAAGGAATAAGTGATAAAAAAAAAAAAGGAATATGAGTGAACAGAGGAAAAAAATCAGAAAATAGCACAGAGAGATAGCTCAGAGAAAGACTCAAGAAAAATCGTCTTTTCTTCCCTCTGCATGTACCAGTCCATGGATAAATGCCCCATCATCCAGGAGAAATATCAAGTTGGAAAGCAGAGAGCCACTGAAGTCTGTTACTGGGAGATGAGGGTGGGCCCAGTGAGTCAAGCCCACACAGGTGTCTAATCCTGCCCCCAATTCTTTCCTGATGGGAAGCTCATTGCCAAGTGACTCAGCCACACTGAGCATATCTGTGTCCTTCTTTCTAAAAGGGAAATAATATCTATCTTCACAAGTATAGAGCTCAAACACTTGAAAATTGTTGATACATTATAAAATAGGAATATTATGACCATAAAATTGATTTTTCTTGGTTGCTGTGGCATGGGTGAAGGTTTCCAACTAGACTCTTTACTTCTTAACATGAGTCTAAATACGCCTAGAGCAGAGTAAGAAATTCATATCTATTTTCCAAATAAACCCTGATATAATTCAGGGGACCTGGGTGGCTCGGTCAGCTGCGTGTCCGACCCTTGGTTTCAGCTCAGGTCATGATCTCAGGGTTAAGAGTCCCGCACCGGGCTCCATGCAGACAGTGTGGAGCCTGCTTGGGATTCTCTGTTTCCCTCTCTCTCTCCCTCTCTCTCTGTCCCTTCCCTGCTCATGCTCACTCTCTCTCTCTCAAAAATAAATAAATAAACATTAAAAAAAAACCTTGATATCATTCAATCTAGTGGATCAAAGTTCTGGCCCAATCTTTGTAAGCCTCAACCAGTTATAAGCATTCTCTGGGCCACCATTTCCTTGCCTGTCAAGAATGAAGTGTTTCTACAGTCAGACAGTCTGGGGTGTCTTCCAGTTCTAAGTCAAATTATAGGTCAAATGTCACTTAGAAGTCAGAACCAGAACAAACTGATAATAACTAAAGACAATAGAAAGCCCTTGTTTTCCCGAAAGTGAATGGTCCCGTCACCACCACTCAGTTCCTGACCATTGGCTCGTCCCTTGTTTTCTTGGTGTCTTTCCTCTCATCTGTCCCCAGCCGGGGCCCCACCTTCAGGTGCAGACTCCTCCCTTAGCACCCAAACACAGCACCTGGCTGTGCTGAGCGCTGGCCACGATGCTCATTTTGTATGACCTCAGGCACTCTCCGCTCTCCGGGTGCAGAGGAACCCAGGTGTGCACGGCTTTTCGGTGAGAAAAGTTTCAGGGTCACATAAGCTTGGGCATCAACTGAATCGAAGATAGACAATTTGACTTTCGTTTCCTGATTTGGCCTAGGATGTCCCCTTTCCCTAGGTTCTACCAGGCCAATCTCTGTGACCGTGGTGGCAAGGGAAACACCCAGCCAAAGAAAGCCCTGAAAGCAAACATTGACTGAGGCCTCCTGAGGGAGATTCATGGGAGGGAGCACACAAAACGCATCCAAAAGTTACTCCGGACCTTTTCACTTCTCAGTATTTTTTGAGAGACTTGGGACAAGAGGTGGGGCCCACCTACAGAGATCATCTTTGTCCCTTCTGGGCTCAACGCTGATAAACTCTACAGACATTCACAAAGAGGAGGTGTGTTCTTTCTAGAGAAAGGAAAGAACGACGAGGTGTCTCCAACCCTCCATTCTGGATGCTGTTGGCCACTGGCTGTCCTATTTCTCCTTTCGTGCCACACGCAGAGCAAATGCAAGGGCGTCTACACACACAGAAGGCCTGGGCAGGGCAGTGTTTGCAGCAATGGGCCAACCCACGCTGGTCCCGTGGGTTCCAGGAATCAGGAAGGAACCCTGTTTGTACCCAGCCCTCACCAATTGGAGGCCAGAGACAGAACAGGGGCTTTGATTCTGAGGCTCCCCCGGTGGGGGTCAGTGATCTATCCAGCCTTGCCACCACTTCCCTTGGGCACTGTGTCCACATCCCAGTTGCCCAAGTCGGCTCCGGTACCTGAGAGGGCAGCCGTGTCTCTTGCGGCTCTCTCTCCAGGAAACGCCATTCTTTCTCTTCCCTTCCTCTCATCAGCTCCGCTGGCTGGGACATCCAGGGCCGCCTGAGTCTCTGGGGAAATCGGTTCCTTCAGGAAGGTTTGGCTCTCAGTCAGTCCTGCACTCCCCTGACCCAGGCTTTCCAGATTCTCCAAACTTCCTCCAGGGACCTGCCGGGTGACCTACTGTGGAAGCGTTTACTGAAACACGTATCGAGAGAAGGACCTTCTCTGCCTCCTGCCCGCATGCGGCCATGAAGTGCCCAGGCACCCTGACAGTGGTCGGCACGCTTGTCCACTCTGCCTCGAGGGTTCAGAGAGTGTGCCACGGACTCAGAGGCCCTGGTGGCCTACCGAACCCCTCCCCTTCCAGAGGGCCTTCAGCTTGGCCGACAAGGTGGGCATCCATCTTGTAACATGATTTCTTTGGTTTTCTTATGCAAGTGAATTAACATCATGCTACATAAGTGAAGCTCTTCATATGAAATGCCAGGTCTTGATTAGCATGATTACCTTCGTAAAGCAAAACAAAACAAAACAAAAAACTTCTGCTTTCTATCTCAACATCCTCTCCAGATTCTCTTTCTCTTTGGGGAGAGATTTCAAGGGCCGTCATGGCTCATTGTTGGGTCAGTTCCCACCTCCTTGCTCCCTGGGGCCAATAGAAATGTTGAAGGTGCACTATTAGGAATTTATCCAAAGGATACAAAAATGCTGATTCAAAGGGGCACGTGCATCCCAACGCTTATAGCAGCACTATCAACAATAGCCACATTATGGGAAGAGCCCAACATCCATCGACTGACGAATGGATAAAGAAGTTGTGTTATGGACACACAGTGAAATACTACTCAGCGATGAGAAAGAATGAAATCCTGCCATCGGCAACAACATAGATGGAACTAGAGGGTATTGCGCTAAGTGAAATAAAGTCAGCCAGAGAAAGACAGATATCATATGATTTCACTTCTATGTGGAATTTGAGAAACACAACAGATGAACATAGGGAAAGGGAAGGAAAACTAAGATAAAAACAGAGCGGGAGGCAAACCATAAGAGACTCTTAAATATAGAGAACAAACTGAGGGCTGCTGGCGGGGAGGTGGGGGGGGGAATGGGCTAGATGGTTGATGGGCATTAAGGAGGGCACTTGTTGGGATGAGCGTTGGGTGTCATAAGTGGGAGACGAATCACTGGCTTCTACTCCTGAAGCCACGACTACACCGTATGTTAACTAACTTGAATTTAAATTTTAAAAAAAAGAAATGTTGGAGATGCATTCTTGACTTCATTCTATGGTAATAATTTATAAACAACATCACTCGGTATGAGTCGAAAATCCAAAATAATCACTTCCCACACAGAGTTAGAATCCACACTGCAGTTAACGCCAACAAGGTGCCACATGGTAACTCAACAGCCCCACTGATTAGCACGCGCTGTGTCCCAGCACCTCGTCCCAGGCTTTACAGTAGCCCCCTTGTTTCCTCCTCTCGACAACCCTATTACGTAGACACTACAACGATCAGATTCCATAAACGACAGAACCAAGGCACAGAGAAGTTCCATGCCTGCCCAAGATCACACAGCTATGAGTGGTGGAGCTAGAACGTGAACTCTGGAGGTATGGTTACAAAACCTGTGCTCGAAACCACTCTACTACGCCACCTTGAGTTCAAGAGACATCCCGGATCCCCAAGAGGAAGAGTAAAAGCTTTGAAAAGCCTATTAATGTTGAATGGATTTTTCTCAAAGGTGCCAAAGGGGAAATTACATTCTGAAGCACGCAGAAAAAAATCTTGAACACTTTCTTATCCCCAAATTAGTGGTCGCCTGACGCGTTTCTAAATTTTCACTGAGACCTCCAGACCACTTGGATCTCCCATCTGTTTTCCTTTTATGGAAAAATTTGGAGCATTCGGCTTCTTTCAAGTCTCCTGTTCACTTATTTTCCTGGTCATCAAAACAAAGCCACCAAAGGTATATTGGATTCAGCAAGGAAAGGATACAAATGTCGTTTTATACTTTTACATCTCGGTCCCTTGGTTTCTGCCCATTGATTCCATTGAAGTTGGAATCTCAAACACTACCCCACTGGAATTTTCCTGTTCTTCTTTCCAAAACACAAGATACGACCTTTTTGTTCCCTCTTATACCACCAGCCAGAAGATGACGATGCCGGTGGGCCACTCTTCCCCAGTTTCCAGGGCACCCCAGCTACCCATTGCTGCACCCTCATCCATGGCCCAAGGCAAGACTGCTGCTCTGTCTCTCCCTACGCTTTGGGGTGCAACACGTCTTATGTAAGTTCTACCATCAAGCCTACACCTCTGCTTCTTTCTCTATGAGTACCCCTTCCTTTTTAAATCCTTATTAATAGATCACACCCAGAGTGTTGATACAACTCACAGAATCAATAGAGCCATTGACCTACACTGGCTAGGTGGCCTCTTCTGTGGGCACCATGATTTTGTATTTAAAACCAAGACCATCACGTTGGCCCCGTGTGGACGCGTTGCCCATTTAAGCAGCGCCAGGACCGGGCTGGAAAGTACCCGCGGGCCAGTGAGCCTAGGTCAGCTGAAAATCAGGGCCATCCCTCTGCCCTTGATGCATCCCGGCCATCACATCCCAATGGGGGACCTGGATTTCAGCCCTGGAATGCATGCTGGAAGCACTGACCTCTGAAGGTCATCTCTGTGCCCTCACAGCCACTGAAAAGGGTTTTCAGAAAAAAGAGACTACCACATGTTAAAAGTTGACAGTGCCTGTGATTTATCACCTCCTTAGCAGGTGAGTCTCGACCTAGAGAGGCGCTCACCTTCCTGGGAGGGTTAAGTGGGAAGCTTTAGGGATACGGACATGTAGGGAGACATTTGGAGAACGGTATGCATTTGCCGTTTAATACAAACGTGTCTACATTGCAAAACTAAAAATGCACATATTTAAGCTACAGAAGACGTCAAGTAAAGGTGACAGCATTTTGGTGGGCAGGGGAAGGAGGAGGGAAAGGGTAAGGACACCAACCTGCCGTGGCAGGCGCCGGGCAGAAGCATTGTGCACAGTGCCTCACGCCGACCCCCCTGCAAACACGGGCGGGAATGGACCACATAACTCTGACTCCCTTCCCTACTCTGAAAAGTTTGAGGGGGGCCCGGGTGGCTCAGTAGGTTAAGCGTCCGACTCTTGATTTCGGGGCACGTCATGATCTCACAGTTCGTGAGTTTGAACCCCGCATCGGGCTCTGCGCTGTCAGCACGGAACCTGCTTGGGATTCTCTGGCTCCCCCTCCCTCTGCCCCTCCCCTGCCCCCTCTCGCTCTCTCTCTCTCTCTCTCTCTCTCTCTCGCTGTTTCTCACAATAACTATGTAAACATTTTTTAAAAGTTTGAACCATAATAGTATGATCCTTAACAGAACTGTTTTGAGAATTAAATGAGCTAATATATAGAAGCACTTAGATCAGTGCCTAGCACGAGGTAAACACAACATCACAACTAACTTTTATTATCCTACTTACACTAATTATATATTATTAGGTTGTATGTACAGATAATATACATACATATAATACATGTTTGCGTGTAACATGTATAAATATACAACATCCATACATAAGATACATGTTATACGTCATATATAATCATAATTACAATATATACATATAATTAACCTGTATATAGATAATACGTATATAGGCTATTAACCTAATTATACTAATTGTGTCTTCTCCTGCTCTACTGTTTGCAAATGGAAATTATTTATCGAAGCCATGCTGCCTGAAAGGTATGAAGGTTGCATCTTGAGGTTTGAACCCAAATCTTCAGAATCCAAATTCTAATCATTGCCACAGTCAGACTTTCTGTCACCTTCCCCCAAAACCATTCTAAATGGGTGCTTTAACTTCAATTAGCCACCACGTCAACCACCCAAGGCGTCGTTGTGGAGAGCAGAAAGCTCTTGGCTTGTAGTCAAAGCACCTGTGTCCCAGTGCTGAGTAACAGAGCTGGAGAAAAGCCTGCTGAGTTTAGGTGTCTGTCGCGGGCTTAAACAGGTGCCTGACATGCAGACAAAAAGTCAAGGCTGGGGGGCCTGGGTGGCTCGGGTGGTTGAGCATCCAACTCTTGATTTCAGCTCACGTCGTGATCTCCCGGTTCGTGGGATGGAGCTCCGCGTCAGGCTATGCAGACAGCGTGGAGCCTGCTTGGGATTCTCTCGCTGCCTCTCTCTGCCTCTCCCCCATGTGCTCTCTCTCTCTCTCCTCTCTCTGTCTCTCTCTCTCTCTAAATAAATAAATAAACAAACAAATAAATAGAATAAACTTGTTTAAAAACTCAAGCCTGGAGATCTATCACAAGGAGTCATTTGTTGAGGGAGAGAAGGTTCCTGAAGCCCCAGGAATGAATGAAACGGGTCAGGAAGAATGGGTGGGTTGAAGGAGAAGCAGGCAGGAAGCACAGGATAGAACACAGGGCAGGACAAGGGACCTACTCGCAGATTCAGAAAATGCCCGATGCACCTTGATGTTGTCGGTCCAAGGCGCTGATGTAGAGCCTAGAAGGAGAGCTCGTGTCCTCCCTTGCAATTGCCTTTTGCGCCTCCCGCGTAATACAGATTGGCTCTGAGATAAGCTATCTAGGACTTTCCATGTCTCTGCTGGCTGCGATCCAGCTTGGATTTGGCATTTCCCAGGGTGTTAACAACCATGTCTGTATTTGGGTTCTGTACTTATTAGGAGTTCTCTGAAAATAGCCTCTAGCAACTTCTGCTCTTTCCGAATGTGAGGCTGAAAACTCCTGCAGCTGAATATAATTTTCAACGCTTCGCTTCTCCTGGGAAGAATCAGGGTGGGGATTCATGCTGCCCAGAGCGCAGCATCCTCTGGTCTTACGGGGGTCACGCCAACGGTAGAACGGCGCTAGGTCGTGCCTGGCGACTGCAGATTGCAGACTTCTGTAGCTTAGAACTTTAGCACTGGTCCTTACTCCCAAGTGAAGATTCGGGCCAGGTCATCAGCCACAAGAGAAAGGGGAGAGAGAAAGAGATTACTAACACTGAACATATATTCGAATGCTTCCAAAAATTATGTAGACAATAGAGTGCGTTGGGGGAAAGCCCCGCTAAAATGGGGAGAAAATCATACCTGAGGACTGTGCGTCCAGCACGTGATGACTTCATGAAATGTTAGGAGAGAAAGGTTGTAAGTCCACTTCTTGGATCAGACAAAAGTTTTTGACGTGTACTAGGACCCAGACACCGTTTGGGCATTTTCCTTAACAGTCCCCCGCGCTGGAAGAAAGGCTTTTAGCACCGCTGTCCAGATAAAGGAATCTGCTGTTCGGAGAAATTAAGTAGCTCCATCCAGATCACGCAGCTAGAAATTAATATAGTCGGGATTCAAACTCGGGTCTTCCCGGCTTCTCATGCCCATTCTTGGCTGGGAGATGCATCGAGCTGCACAGAGACACAGGGTCCCACATCGTAATCATATCTTCTAGAATGAGGCACGTGCACACATTTGCAAGAGAGCACGCTGGGGACACAGCCAAGAGACCACTGGGTCAAAATGCAAAGATGTGTGAGTGGCCTATTTGACTCTGGGAGCAGAGAGGTCCGGCAGGTTGCTTATCAGCCCTTGAAGGTGCAGAATGAGCCACGAGCGCTCTCGAGAATATGGCAACGCCGCGGAGCGGAGGGATGGGAGCGTCTGAGAGAAGATGACTTGCCTGCTGAGTTGAAACTGAGCACCTGTGCAGCGAAATGACAAGTTAGCTTATTATGTGGCCCCTGACTGGGCCACCAGGTGCTCAAGATATATGGTCGAACACAATTCTGGGTGGTTCTGTGAGGGTGTTTGGGATGTGATTAACTGTTTGTGTGTGGACTGAGTAAGGGGCATTGTCCTCCCTAGTCTGGGTGGGCCTTACACAATCAGTTGAAGGTGTGAGTAGACCATAAAGGCTGACAGTCCTGCGTAAGAGAGGATTTTTCCGGCCTGACCCACCTTCGAATTGGCGTTTGGGCCTTTTCCTGCCTTTGGGTTCAGACCGAAACACTGGCTTTTCCTGGGGCTCGAGCCTGCTGATCGACTCAACCTGAAGATCTTGAAACTTCTCAGCTCCCATAATTGTGTGAGTCGATTCCTCGTAATAAATCTCTTTCTATACATACGCATCCTGTTCTGTAGGTTCTGAAGGCCCGGGCTAATACACGATGACATCAGAATTCCAGCCTCAGTGAGGAATTGGTGATAGTCCCGAAATCAGAGCAGGTTTGGGGGCAAGTGGATTCAGTTCAGACATGAAATCTGAGGTGGGTAAGAGCTAGGAGAGAGTTGGATGTGTGAGCCAAACCCCCAGGAGTGAGATCAGGGATGAGACCAGAGACGTGAGGGCCCAAGCAAGTGTGTGACAGTTGAGGGCATGGGCTGGATACCCCAGGAAGAGGGTCAAGGACCGAGCAGTCTGCTTAGGTCAGAAGCCAATGACACACGCCCTGAGGAATGTGACCCTGAATGTATCCCCTCCAAGCACAGAAGATGTTTCTCCATTTCCCTGCCTGGGAACGGGATGAAAATTCCTAAGTCACCTTCCAGAGAGAGATTCTATGAGATGGCCCCACCCACAAAAAGTTAATCACACCCATGTAAGAGGGCTGCCCTCTTACATGGAGCCCTGACCATTGTTCGGGATCCGCTCAGCATTTTCAGGCTCGCTCACTCGCTCTCTCTCTCTCTCTCTCTCTCTCTGCTTCATTTTGTGCTCCCTCAATATGCTACCACCTAATTTCCCCGGTCCCTGCCATTCCAGAACATAATTCACCACTCCATTCCTAATGGATTTATCTCCTGCGACCATGGAGGACTTCTGTGTTCCGGTCCATTCCGATCACGGGGAATCCATCCATCAGACAGGACGAAGCGGAATTTGGGGGAACCTGCACTAAAAGAGATCTCCTTGCCTACATAGATTTAGGGGCAAGTGAAATCCTCCTAGGATCCTGAATACAGCTGTTTGCAATAGACACGCTGTTTGGTTTTGCTTTGTTTTGTTTTTAAACGTTTATTTATTTTTGAGAGCGTGCGGGCGGGGGAGTGGCAGAGAGAAAGGGGGACGGAAGATCCGAAGGGGGCTCCATGCTGACAGCAGAGAGACTGGCCTGGGGCTCGAACTCAACAAACCGTGAGACCATGACCTGAGCCGAAGTCGGACGCTCAACCGACTGAGCCACCCAGGGGCCCCTGCTGGTTTTGTTTTTGATGCGACAGGTTCTCTCTGCTGCTTTCCTCCTGGGCTCTTCTTATGGGAGGTGGCCCACCGTCCGTCCAGTGGCACTTAACGACTGACAGAGCCCCTGCTCACCGGAGCTAAGGAGGCAAGCGAGGTAAGAGCCACCGGGCATAAACAGGCACCTGCAGGGCCACTGGGGGGTTCCTGGGTGTCCCAAAGCCCTGTGACCAGCAGGTGGAGGCCGACTCAGGCACCGCGTGTGAGTACGCAGGGCAGTCCGCACCACGGGCACAGAAGGTTCACCGTCCCGGCTGCTCGAGAGCCCACGCAGGTCCAAGTAACGACCTGGGTCGTACCCGTGAAACAGGGATCTTCCAGCTGCACCACATTCTAGACTCCAGTGAATCAAAGCTACCGGAGGCCGGCAGACAGTTTCTTTTCTTTGATAAATGACCGCGAGAGTGAATAATATTCAGGCTCACCCACCTCGAAGGCAGCTGTTCTCAGGATTAATTGGAAGGTTGGCCTGCGTAAGCCTCCCATATTTCTTTGGAAAGGAAAAAGAATCACGAAATCATGTGACCTTCATATTTGGTTCATGACTGGAAACAAATCTTCCCCGGCCACCGGGGCCAAGGACGCTTGCGGGGAAATGAAGCAGCGGCCGTGTTTACTAGGGCACTAAATTGTGTGATTAACAAACGTGATTGGAGGGACGGAGCAGGAAGCGTAGATGCCAGCGGGGATGTGCGGCCAGATTTCGGCACGTGGCCCTCCGCTGGTCGTCCCCAGGCTCCCCGAGAGAGCGACTGGGGAGGACATCCCGGAGCGAGGAGAAGGCTGAGGAAAAGGTGAGCACAGTGAGGAGGGGTGGAGGGAGGGGCCGCAGAAACTTGGCAATTCCAGGCCACTGGGTCCATTCTTCTCTTCAGAGACAGGGAAACTGAGGCACGGGAGGGCAGCGACTCTTCCCAAGATCATACGTTGTTGACAGTCAGTGATCATTCTACGTTTGTGGTCAATTACAAACTGACCCAGAGTCACTCCGCCTTTCTTACTCCCCTTCCTACCACCCAAACACTTGGAACATGGACCCACGTGCACACACAGTAGAAAACGTAACGAAGGTATTTGAGGAAAAGATATACTGAGCTGAACTGAATTGAATCGGCGATGGCACACCGGCCCGTCTTCATGGAGCTTTGCATGACCTTGCATTGTCTGGGCTTATTTGTTTAAAATGAGCCCTGGAGGGGCCCCTGGGTCGGTCAGGCATCTGACTCTTGATGGGGCTCAGGTCACGATCTCACCGTTCCTGAGTTCGAACCCCACGTCCGGTTTGCACTGACAGCACGGAGCCGGCTTGGGATTCAATCTCTCTCCCTCTCTTTCGGATCTTCCCCTGCCTGTGCTCGTGCTCTCTCTCTCTCTCTCAAAATAAATAAGTAAATATTTTTAAAAATAAATAAAATGAGCACTAGGTGTGATATGAAGTGACGAATCCCTAAATTGTACTCCTGAAACCAATATTATGGTAGCTAAATAGAAGTTCAATAAAAATTTCAGGGCGCCTGGGTGGCTCAGTCGGTTGGGTGGCCGACTTCAGCTCAGGTCACGATCTCGCGGTCCGTGAGTTCGAGCCCCGCGTCCGGCTCTGGGCTGATGGCTCAGAGCCTGGAGCCTGCTTCCGATTCTGTGTCTCCCTCTCTCTCTGCCCCTCCCCCGTTCGTGCTCTGTCTTTCTCTGTCTCAAAAATAAATTTAAAAAAAGTTAAAAAAAATTTAAAAAAAATTTTGAAAAAAATTAAATTAAATTAAAAAAAAAAAAGCAGAAAGAACTCCCTGACCTTACCATCCAAGCCCAGAACTAGACACTTCTAATTAACATTTATCTTGTGCTTCTCCCATATACCAGCGTCTGTCTCCCCTCCCCCATCAGAGGTTGTCTTTCTCTGTGGGACGTATTTCACTTAGCATAACACTCTCCAGCTCCATCCACGTTGCTACAAAGGGCCAGATTTCATTCTTTCTCCTTGCCACGTGGTATTCCATTGTGTATATAAACCACATCTTCTGTATCCATTCGTCAGTTGGTGGACATTTAGGCTCTTTCCATAATTTGGCTATTGTTGAAAGTGCCGCTATAAACATTGGGGTACGAGTGCCCCTCTGCATCGGCACTCCTGGATCCCTCGGGTAAATCCCTAGCAGTGCTGTTGCTGGGTCATAGCGTAGATCTATTTTGAATTTTTGAGGAGCCTCCACGCTGTTTTCCAGAGCGGCTGCACCAGTCTGCATTCCCGCCAACAGTGCAAGAGGGTTCCCGTGTCTCCACATCCTCGCCAGCATCTACAGTCTCCCGATTTGTTCGATCATGAGTTGCTTTTCAAAATGACTGCGTTTCCACTGCAAAGTAGCAGGAACACCACTGACCCATATTCCTTGCAAAACACGGAAATGTCAATTTTGCCAGTCAAATGGATCCCAAAAGGCATCTCAGTGTGCTCTCGATCTCCCTTTCCATACGTTTATTCATCCGATGTGTCTCCTCTTCTGCAAAAGGCCTGCTTGTGCGTTTGTCCGTATTTACTGGGGAGATTTTTTTATATTGGCACGAGGGGTTCTTACTCCTAGAGGTGGGCAGTTACTGACGTCACGTTTAGGACCCCCTAGTTTGTAGCTTGTCTTTTCACTTCCTTGATGGTGTCCTTTGGGGATCAGAACTTCTTAATTTGAATGCAGTGTAATTTATCAATCTTTAATTTTGTGTGGGTGGATGGGATTTTTAACCCATAGCCAATCCTGCATCACAGTGTGCATTTCTTATCTTATTTTTAATCTCATAAACCTGGTGAGCAAGGCTTTAACATCATTTCATAGACGGGGAATCTCAGTATTGGAGGTAAGTCATTTGCCTGAGGGCACAAAGCCTATAGGGGGCTGAGTGAGGACTGAGCTCAGGTCTCCTGATCAGCAGGATATCTCAGCCCCACATGGCCTCTCCCTGCTGTGCCAGGAATTTATCCATTCATGCTCACAAGAAACACTCAGTGTAGGGTCTCCTGTGCATTATCCATAGTGCTAAGTCCCGAGGGCAAAGAAACGGAGTGTCATCTGTACCCTTGAAAAGCTTCTATCAGGACTGTGCCCAGAAAAGGCTTTTGATGAGACAGCAGAGTTCAGACTTAAAGGAAGAGTAGACCTCATTCAAAGTGCGGAGAGATACAGAGGGAACAGGAACATTCTAGGCAGGGGAAGCATGGGCAGCGGTCAATAGCAGGCTGTCCGTGTGGGGCAGCGTGAGGGTCGTGGAAACGGCGGCCGGACCCACAGACAACGGTCCGATTGTGAGCAGGATGTGTCACACTAACTGACAGGGACTTTATCCTGTAAGTAACGCATCTTTGACTTTGAAGCTCTGAGATCTGGCCTGCAGAGCCACCTTATCCCCCCAAATTCCTTCTGAGATCTCCTTGAAGATTTCTACCTGGCAGAGAGGACACCCCTTTCTCCGGTCCTCTGAGCCCAAGGGCTTTCCCCCCGTGACACATCCTGAGATTTGGTGAGCAAAGCTATCATCCTCGCTTACCAAGAAATTCATAGAGTCCCATCCTTTCTACCCTGCGACCATCGTCATCATGGACCATCCGGTGAACCCTTGTGGAGACGGTCAACCTCAATGGCAGCCTGCAGAACAGACAACAAGGTGGAAAGAACGCAAGCCGGGGGGGGTTCGGTTTCCGGTGCTTCCTCTAACAACCGTGTGACCACGGGCAAGTTTCTTCATCCCTCTGTGATCATTTCCGCTCACTGTCCTGAGGACTTGGGGAGCTACCGAACATGTCTAAAGCAAAGGGAACATCCAGCGGATGTCAGTTGACTCCTCGCCATAACAGAAGTTCAAGATCATACCCTCAAGGGACATGTAATCTAGACAGAGAAGAAATCCCCCATTGAAACCAATTCCAGAGACACTGAACGTGGACCCTAAACAAGAACTCCTGCGTGAGGAGAGATGATGGACCCAGCAGCCTGGACTCTGAACCCCAAGCGGCAGCATCCTTGGCATGGGAGGTGGGGGAGCGGGGGAGGTCTTTGACCCTGAGATTCCGATGGCCCCGGGGAGGCCCCCGGCAATCACAAACAGGCTGGGTGAATTGCACTTGGCCCTAAAACAAGGGGGGAAACCTGAGAACAAACAGTTCTCATCTTCCAGAATCCTCCTTCACCAGAGAGTTGTCCAGTCTTCCGGTGATAACAGCAAGAATCACAATAAAAATAGATCTAATGCAGAGGAAGTGGGACGGACTGCTGGCAGGTTTCAGAGGCCCTCGACTGGACGTGGAGACACCCAAACGCTCAAAATAACCTCAAACTGTGCTTTCTCTGACAACCGCTTGAATCTGCTTAGAAGAACTTTTCGGCTGAAGGTAACGAGTCACGGAGGAGAGTCCTAATAGAGAACAGACGGAAACTTCCCTTCAGTCCCACACGCACACATTCGCAAGCGTGAACCTCTGAAGTTGGGAGAAAGTAGAAACCAGGACAGGTAGTAGCTAGACGTGGAAAGCGGCCAACTGAGCCAAAGTAGGAGAAGACGATGCAAAATACACTTGTTCTCTTCCGTAGGGAGAATGGTCGCAAGAACGTTCCCTCTACTAAGCCGTAAACCAAGACTCAACAAATTCCAAATGAACTGATTTCGAACACTGGATGGAAGAGGCCCCACAGCGCAGTTCTCCACCTGCTTCTGATGGGTTCTCCCCAAAAGTTTTAAAAGACAGACCCCCCAGTTCTGGGTCATTTTTTTTTTCCAGCTTGGGATTCCCATAACACGCAGGTGCCAACTAAGCATTCGGCTGCCCCGTCTCAGCACGCCACAGGATTTCTCCCAGAAAACTCCTCTGTCTCTGGCTCAGAGCCCCCGGAGGAGACAAGCCTCCAGCATCTCCCGTGGGGTGGGATTTATCTTATTCAAGACCTTCTCACGCTTTCTCTAAATTTAGCGGCACTGATGGGGAAAGCACATAATCTTCTAAATTCCTGTCTTTGTGTATAACATGAGGGCATGGGGCAGAGCAATACCTAGATGTGTCAAGAACTTTGTATCCCTCCTTACCCCTGCCTCTGACAGGATACAACATCACATTTTGCAACTTCTCATGCTTGATTACTTTGCCGCTGGGGCTCTTTGTCGGCTTTTGCAATTTTGTTCTTCGGGTTGGTCCTCGAGAGACGGAAATCTTGCACTCCATCCACCACCATGGCCTGGAAGTCCCTGTATCAGAAAAAAAAAAAAAAATTATTAAGAAGCTTCTCTATCCCCTAGCCTAGGCCGGCCTTGCTGGAAATCAAGGATAATTAAATAAGATCCAGCCTCAGGAGTCTTTTTTGATCTAACAGTTAGTTATAAAGACACGGTCAGAAGCTACAGTGTAAATAGGAGATATTTATAGAGAATGATAGAAGTGAAGAAATGGCTTCTTAGGGAAAATAACAAACTGTACCCTTCCAGATAGTATCATAGTAACAATCGGTACCACATCTCAGATTTCAAAATGCTTTCACGGTCATGAGCTCGCCTGAACCTCACCCAGCCCAGCGACCTACACAGAGTAAGAAAAACCAAGTGACTCGTCTGACATCCGAGCCAAGGGTATGGTAAACCTGGAGGTGTCAGGGAGGGTCTGGAAGGAGATGAGCTAAACATTCACCAGGAGCTCAACCAGAGAAACCCATACAAGAAAAGGCTGATTCACACAAGTGTAAGCTGGGTGAGATATTCATTCATCAAGCAAAAGTGAACCGAGTGCATGTTGAGTTTTTGGTGAAAGAGTCAGTTCTGTTGCATCCAGTAAGCTTTCCCAATGCCAATGGGACCAATTATATTATAGGACATTTTCAGGAGTAAAACAGTTCCATAAGTTCAACAAAAAAGTTGCATGTTTCAGAACAAGAGAAAGTCTGGAATGTCTCTGGCAAAACAGGTCGTAGGTCCCAGGGGAGGCTCACCCTAGCTCAAACACAGCCTCCTCTTTTTACTACTGGATCCGATTCCAGACTCCGTTGCTCACTAGAGAAATTAGGTAGAAGATCCGATGAGGTGCCGTGCGGGCCACTGAAAGGCAGAAGTATCTGATGGCTGATTTTTGAGACTCGTGACGTGACTGTCAGAGGTTAGATGTGGAAGAACAGGCAGGGCAGGTCTTTGGGGTTCAAATTCCAATTTGTCAAATCTGAAGCAGGACCTACACATTCAGAATCGTAAGAAATATTGGAACGCAGTAGGTGCTTAATTTTTAAAAGTACATATTAGTTCAGTAAGGGCGTGGATTCATTTGCGAGGGCTGCCACAAGAGAGGACCACAGACCAAGTGGCTTCGACAACAGAAACATATTTCCTCCCAGGGCCAAAGACAGAGATCCTCAACCAAAAGGTTGATGGGATTTCCGAGGCCGATCTCCTTGGCTTCCAAATGGCTAAATACAACACGATGTTTCTCTGAATGAGTGAGTCAGCATGAATGAGGAAAGAAAAAGTGATATAAAAGCTTCCTATTATGGACTGAACCCCAAAATTCACATGTTGCAGCCCTAACCTCCAGGAGAGCTATATTTGGGGATAGGACCTTAACTTAGGTAATTAAGGTTAAATGAGGTTATAAGGATGTGGCCCTAATCCAATGAAACTGGTGTCCATTTGAGAAGAGGAAGACACTAGAGAGGCTCACCAGTGAGAAAAGACTGTGTGAGGACACAGGAGAAGATGGCCGTCTGCCAGCCGGGAAGAGACGCCTCAGCAGAAACCAGCCCGGACACACCTTGACCTTGCACTTCCAGTCTCCAGAGCTGAGGAAATAAATGTCTGTTGGTTAAGCCCCCTCGGTCTCTGGTGTTTTTTATAGCAGCCTGAGCTGACTTAATACACTTCTTTTCTGAGGTCATTTGCCAAAAAAGGAAACCTAGGTTTTCCCCTGGTTGGGGATTTTAAGTTGGGTTCTCTACAATGTATCCAAAAGTTGAAAACGAAAAAGGGAAAGTAGTCCAACATGATTGTATTTGGATGTGTGTGGGACTATGTGCTTACAGCCACAGGGGTACTTTCTTCCACAAATACTTCGTAAGAGAATTAGCCATGAGCCAGATATCATCATGTATCATCAAATGCAATCCTTTCCTCTTCCTCAAAATGCTACTAGTGTTAGGAATTGACATCTCCGTTTTTAAATTTGAGAAAGAAAGAGCCTCAGAGACTTCATGCGACTTGGCCAACCAAGGTCAGGCATATGGTAGAACTGGGTTTTGGAGGCAGGTCAGGTGGATTCCAAAGACTTCACACATACCCAGGACCACGCTCTCGTCTTCACGATAGAAGAATCGCAAACCCTTCGCTCCTACAATGTGCCTAGGTCCGTTCTGAGAGATTTGCCCATTTAATTTAAACTTACACATTGAATTAATGTTTAAAACCCATTTGATCTGCACGCAACCCATTGAGGTAGATACTTTTATTATCCCATTCTGCAGATGAAAAATGTGAGACACGGAGGGGCTGAGTGACCCAGTGTAGGTCACACCCTGCATCTCTTCATATGGGCTGAGGTGACATCTGTCCTCAGCTTGGGGGCCACATGGCCACGATCTGCTGCATTTTGGCTCCAATGGAGGAGAAAGAATCCCATGGGAGATGGGGGGTGGGGGGGAGGGAGAAAGCTCCCAAATCCTTTCCCTTCCTTGGATCTCACTGCCCTGATTTCGACTCACCAGCAAAATAGACGAGACTAAATGTTAGGATGTTTTTATCCGCATAGAGATTTTTCTCCAATGAGAAGAAAGCTAACTCCTACTTCGCTCCTCTTTTGACACAAAATTTGATTTCAATTACCCAAAACTTTTCCTAGTTCGCTTTTTTTCTTTTTAACAGAGATCTTCTTTGTAGTTGAGAAACCCGCCAACAGCCAAGTACGTCCGGCTTCAGAAAGCCCACCGTGATCTGTGGCTTCTGAGAGTCACGGATCACCACCCCGTTGACTTCCGTCTTGCGGAGCGGTCAGGGGACCCGAAGGGAGAGGCTGCCTGCTTCCAAACTTCTATTACGTCATCCTGATGGAATGTGGACACAGGGACTTTGCAGGGACTTTACGCTTAAGCCTTGTTTTATTTAAGTTTATATCGTTCTTAGAGACTTAAATCTCATCCACTGTTGCTTGGAATCCAGGCTTCAGTTGGATTATGGCAAAGATGCAGCAGACTTATCCTCCTAAAAGCTGAGCTCGGGGAATGGTTAAAGCCATCCTGCCCCAAGGCTCAAAACGAATCCTTCAGCTCGTTACATTTTAAAGATCGCCAGCAGTCAGCAGGCTTTAGATTTATGTAACCGAAGTTATATGCAGGAACAGCATGTGCTGGTTATACAACAAATGCTCATGCGAACTGGTTAAAATAGGACAGGTAAATCCCATGTTGAAACCCGGAGCACAAAGGCTCCCAACAGCTTTAAATATCTGTTGTTTTCATTCATAACAAGGGGATCATCGTTTCTCCGTCCTCTCCAATAATAACAGACATGACCGAGTGTCCACAAAATGCCACGCACCTCACCATGGCTCAGCAGCAAGAGCAAAGGCTTTGCAGTGAGGTCAGGCCACTTCGTATGTGACATTCAGCAGGTGTCCCCGCCATGGTTGGCCCATCCATCAAGCCTTGCGGAGCCGGTGGGAGAATTAAATGGAAAACATTGCCAACGGTCTGACACAACGGGGGTGCTCAACAGGGGATCGCTTCCTAGCCTGCTGCCCCTTATCTGATTTTATTTACTCCTCTTGGCAAGCCGGAGGAGAGGTGTTATTCCACTCCCCAATTACCAGGTGAGGAGGCTGGAGCCTGCTGCCGAACCTGGCCATGTTCGGAAGCGGCGGGAGGCGGAGGGGGGACTTTTATGCTTCGCTCCTAAGAGGCGTGTCTCAACTTTACAAGGGCACAGGCTGTCCCATTTGTGGTTTGTGCGGGTCTTTTGACGTCTCTTTTCCTTCTGGCCGCCCGCCATTTGGCCCTTTCCCTGCTAATTAGCACCTCGACCACAGTACAGCAGGGGAAATCCAAAAAGGTGAGCCTCGGTTAGTAGCTGAATTGTGTGGTTTGAGAGCTTTGGAGGAAAGATTAAAAAAAAAAAAAAAAAAGTTTGGTAAAGAGAGAGGTATCACACCTGAGCAGTGACATGAGTGTGTGAAATCATATTTAGAGTTCAGTTGTCTAATACCTGGCCTCCCCCTGCTAGGTGATTGAGAATAGATCATTGCATTTAAGAAGCCTTCTGATCTTCAGGGATTCAATATCCCGTTCATTTGTACACTGAGGCATTGAGAATGTCGCTCAGAATCATATCAGCATCCCTACTCACCTTAGCCATGACCACCAGACTGCATTGCTCTATATTTACAATGTCTTTCGTTGGCAGAGAGTTTTATGGCCAAGAGTATTCACTCACTGCTGAGCTGGAATGACCCTCGTCCTGGACCCAGCAAAGCAGAGGCTGCGGACGAAGAGATTAGATTGGTTACAAGGAATTCTAGGTCGGAATCCCTGGGTCCCACCCAGGCAAGTTCATGTGAGCCCAGACCGAGAATCCACCGAGGAGAGAGGTAGCATCTCTTTTTGAAACAGGTTTGCAATGGAGAGGAGAGAAATCACTCAGGAGAACCACTTTTCAAAATCCAGCTGAGTATCTACACTTACTCCCAACTCAATGCATTGCTCTTTGCAGCTAAGTTCACATGACATCTTGAATAATATGGCTAGCTGAGTTGATGAGTGCTTCCACGCTGATAAAACTAAATCCTGCAAAGATAGAGGACAGTAGCACTCTCCCAAAGGCATTCTACAAACGGTTTGCCAAACACAGCAAGAAGTCTGTAAAGTGCTCCTAACCCTTGATTTAATAGTTAACACTTCTTGAAGATAATTTTTTTTTTGGAGACAGAGGGAGAGAGAGAGAAAGGGGGGTACAGAGGGAGAGAGAGAATCTTAAGAGATAAGACCCAGCGTAGGTCTTAATCTCACGACCTGAGCCAAAGTCTAGAGTTTAATGCTCTGCTTACTGAGACACCCAGGGGTCCCTGAAAGATCATTCTTATGAAACAGTGTAAAAATGCAAATCAGTACGTTTCTTTCCACGTTTACGTAGATGATGGACAGAACTGGGGACGGTGAATGCTGCCAAAACAGGCATTGGTTAAATTCATTTAGTCCATAAATACGTATTGCACACCTGCTCAGGTCAACCATTATTCTGGGAAGTTCTTTCCTGGTTACAACAGAGAGGGGAGAGTGCAGGGGCACAGGGGTCCCAGGGTGGGCAAGAGTAGTGGGGAGAGGAGCTTGGGAAGTTTTCTTCCCTTTGCTAAGACCATCTGTGGGAGAGCTCCCCAATAAAGTATTCCACAGCCGCTAAAAACCATGTTCATAACAAATTTCAGTGAGAGAGAAACAGGCTCAGCGTGTAAAACCACATGAAAAAGCATCGTTTGTCCATAATTCTCTCAACTGTGCAATATGTTTGAAAACTTTTTATAATATGAAATCGAGGGGAGACACATTTTATGCACATGTCCACACAAACGTGTATATATACCAAAATGTGCAGAGTCGTTACCTTTCAGGGGTGACTCTATGGGTGATTTTTACATATTGTTATTTTTTGAGGTTTATTTATTAACTTTTGAGAGAGACAGAGCGAGAGAGAGAGAGCGCACTCATGGGGCAGAGAGAAAGGGAGGCAGAGAATCCCAAGCAGGCTCCGTGCCGTCAATGCAGAGCCCGATGTGGGGCTCGAACTCACAGACCGTGAGATCATGACCTGCGCCGAAATCAAGAGTCAAGACGCTTAATCGACTGAGCCCCCCAGGCGCCCCAGATTTTTCATTCTGTTTTATACACTTGATATGTTACCCACACCCCGTGACCCTGCCCCCAACTCGTTAGCGAGAATCTCAACTTCCTGAAGCGGCCGCTGCTTGCTTCCGATGCTGCCTTGACCGTGCCGTGGGCCAGGTCCCCGTTTCGAACCCGCACCCTTGTTGGGCAGCCTCCGCGGCAGCTGGCTGCGCCCTTTCCCCCACCGCTGTATCTGCCACCTCTCCCCACTCTTTTCCGGGGGAAGCACATCGCTTAGCCCACCTGGTTCTGTGGCACGCTCCCTGGGGTCCGGTCCCTGCAGAGCCTCTACGGTGCAGCACTCACCTCCGGGACCCTCCCTGCCAGGGCCTGCCTGTGCCTCAGCTCCCTAATCTGCCAAACTGGGAAAATACCAGTACCTAATTCATAACGGTGCCGTGGGGACAAAATGAGTTCACGCCCGGTATTCAGAATAGTGCCTAGAATGTAACACGCTCTATAGGGGAGTCTAATTGTCATTGTCATTACTACGACTGCTGGTATTACCCCCGCGTCTACGACGATCACCCTCAAGCCCAGATTGCTGTGCACAACAAGATACAGAGCATTAGGGACAATGGAGGGGAACTGGTGTGGACAAAAGCATTTATGTCTGCAGTCCCGGGTCCACACCCACCTTCCCGGGCCATCTCCCAGGTGACTGGCTGCCAATCTGACCCTCCAGGACAACGGCAGGTCACCGACTACTATCCCGCACCACGCTGCTCTGTGCTTCAGAAACTGGGCCAGGCTGACCTCTGACCCCAGAGAGTTTGTCCTAGAAGAATTAATTTGTAAGCCATGAGCAAGGCCCATCTCCTTCCCTGCTCCAAGATTTACATCCTCCCAGGATAATTAAGCACCGGCACATTCCCTCAGTGGGGAACCCCCTCCTCTGCCCCCCGGGATGTGGCTTGGTCTTAAAGCCCTCAAAAGTCATATAAAGTCATAAAGTAGTCTGACATGGCTGCATCTGTAGTTGTTTTTTTTAAGTCTCTGCTGCTCGGCCTTATCATGGGCATCATGTTAAGTATATTTCCAAATTTGATGCAATTAACAGGTGCCACCTTCATAATGAAAAGGAGATGACGGACGTGAACGGACTTCGTGTTGCTGTTAAAATGGTGTAGATGTCTACGTGGTGCCACAGACATCAAGCAGACTTAGGTTCCAAAGTCCACGAACGGTCATCGGTTAACCTGACGGTGTTGGCGTAGCTCTTCGCAAGGCTGCTCTAGGGCATTCCAGCTCCTTCTAGGAAACAGTTGTCAGAAGTCATAGATGTCGTCCTTTCCGAGATGTAAAAACAACAGCAATTTGCTATTTTTATCAATTCCATCTCTTCTGGGCCTATCAGAGTCAATAATCTGAACTGGGACAAAAATAAGAGACGACTTTTGCATTCAAAGTCTACGTGCTCAAAATCTTAACCTTTGCCAAAAAAAATTTAAAAAACAGAAAGGAGCTGGCCGGGTTGTTGCGTAGGAATGTCATTCAAACCCTTAAATCCGAAATAACTTCTGCTTTTCCAAGTCCCACTTATTTTTCCGAATCAACAAAGATATCTTTTTCTACATTGTTTCCACCCAATTTTGAAATGCGCCTGCGAAATTTCTCAAATAACATATTTCATGTGTTTCCTGGAGATGGGAAATGCCAGAAAAACAATCCAGGGAGAAGAGGAAAAAAATTTGTAGATCTGGCGGGCGAGAGAGAATAAATGATGACCTCTCTCCCTTCCAGCAAATGTAAAACTCTCCATACTTCTGCAGGTACCAGTTTAATAGCCATCAAAACCGTCTTACTCATTTATTTCCGGAGCCCGATTTACATGGGTGAGCAAGGGATTGCATTTATCTTCGTGAATACACAGACGAGGGCGTTATTTGACTCAGTCAGCGGCCTCCCTGTCGGTAGAGAAGACATTTTGGAATAAAACACAAAGGCTGGCATGTGAGAGCTGGCAGGGCCCTCGAGGGCTGTTTCGTTAAAGCCCAGGGAGGTGACAAACCCGCTGAAGTTTGCACAGCAACATGGTGCCTGTGAAGGATGCTCTGTCCATACGTCAAGCATCACACCAATTAGATTGACGGCTACCGGAGAAGCAGAGACAAACGAGGTGACCCCGTGAGTCTGTGTCAGGCAGGCCACTGAACTCTCTCTTGGGTCTTACTGGAGCAGCCCCTAGAAATGTTCCTCAACAAGTAGACCTTTCATTGCCTTTTGCCTTTGGGCTTTATTTTTAGCAGACAAAGGTAAGAGCTTGGGACCAAACATCCGCTCTGTGAAACCACTCTTCCAGGGAAAACACAAGACTCTCTGGGACCAGAGGAGACCCCCCCCCCCCCCAGGGCTTGGCTGTGCATCTTCTTTCCTAGCAGACATCCCCTCCGGTCAGGCGGGCGTCACAGGCGTTGGCCACAAACACTCCCACTCTGGCGCGGTTTGCCGTTTGCAGGGCAAACCATTCCATCGACCCCTGGGACTCCTC
The DNA here is from genome assembly GCF_023721935.1 of Panthera uncia. Lineage (NCBI taxonomy): Eukaryota > Metazoa > Chordata > Mammalia > Carnivora > Felidae > Panthera > Panthera uncia. The sequence continues at coordinate 31,149,281 of NW_026057579.1, forward strand.
CTACTATCTGGAATCTCCCTCCCTCACACTCCCACCGACTTTCTCTCTGGAATCCCCCAGGCTGCACACGCTCTCCCTTCCAGCCCTTTAAATATCGCAAGCCCTGCCGAGCTCTTCCTAAGACCTTTGTACCCTCGTTAAGTATCCCCAATTCCTCCAGCCGCTCTTCCTATGACAGATCTCGGCTGGACCAAGACGCCTTGAGACAGGGTCTGTGCAGGATCTCATCTGGTGCAGTCACCTCATGACCCTCGTAGCAGCTCCGTCAGTACTGTTAAACAGGTAGATGAATCATTAAATGCTTATGAAAATCTTCTCATTAATCAGGGTATTCGACAAACAGGTAGAGAGCTCTAATGGTATTCCCGAATGGCCACAGGGATGCAAGGCTAACGACAAATGGTCTGTGCCCCCCGGGAGCCCCTGGCTTGAACAGGGGCTGTGTGTGAATGACCGCTGTGGATTACCGTACAGCATGGGCTGGTGCACAGAAGGTCTAGATGTCCGTGAGGGTCTTGAAGGAGGAACAACGCCCCCCTGAGCACCAGCCTGGGAGAGGCATTCCAAAGTGACCGACGTGGGCAAACCCCCAGTGATCCTCCTGGGTCAATATGACCCCCATTTCCTTTTCATCTGTAACCTTGACGGTGAAAACAACACCGTAGGGACACCGGGGTGGTGCAGTCGGTTAAGCGTCCAGCTCTCGATCTCGGCTCAGGTCACGGTCTCGCGCTTGGTAAGTTCGAGCCCCGCATGGGGTTTCTGCGCTGCTGGCATGGAGCCTGCTTGGAATTCTGTCTCTCCTTCTCTCTGCCTCAAAAATCGTAAATCCTCTGATAATGCATTTTACTCTTGAGTTTACTTTTCCGGTAACCGTGTCACATGGTTGGTTTATAGAGAGTGCACGGGCACCTCAGAGCACTGAGACGTTTATTTCACAGCTACCCTGCTAAGCCCCACGTCCGCCAAACTGCACTAGCACAAGGGGCTTAATTTTCCATTTTACTTAAATTTAGATGCTTGCGTTTCCCACCGCTACGTTCATTTCATCCCCAGGCTTAGGCTCCAGGCGCCTCCCCTGAACTCCTGTGTCCCGGCTTCCCCTCGAGAGGAAGGCAGACAGAGCGGTTCTGCACTACGCCATCGGGAGATGGGGGAGGAAATAAAACGTGGACTTTAGGTGAGACCAGATTTCCAAAGGCCGCTGTCAGTTCTGACCTTCTCGTGTTACCCTGGAACCTAATCGTGATTTCCGCTGGAGGGAAGAAAGCCACCGAGGCGCGACGGCTGCAGGTGCCCCTTCCTGGAGCCGCCTCAGTTTTCTGATCCTCTCTCTGCTCCGCTGTCTTGCAAGAGTCACCGAAAACGTCCTTGGGAGTCACAGTTGTCGCTACGTTTCCCACGTCTCTCTGCCTTCACGCTACCCACGTTCCCCGTGTCCTCTGTCGGATCATGTGTCCCCCGTTCCTTCTGCAACGGTTACTAGAGAAGCTTCAAATGATGCTCCACCCAGCGTCTCTTAGAGGGTCAGTGGACCAGAAGCTTCTGTGAGCCTCATCCCAGCCCCGCGTTCTCCAAGAGCGTTGGAGGGGCAGGGGCCAGTCCTCGGGCACGTTCCTTCTCCGCGGCGAAATACGCCGATAGCTTCTGATTTCATTTCCAGGTGTCTCTTTCCTTTAATTTTTTAGGAGGCGACGGGAAGAGGAGAAGGGAAATGGTAATTGTCTCTTTTCCGTATCGTGGCATTTTCCATACAGAAGTATTTTCTGTACATTTAATGCTTATAATCAACACTATTTTACAGACAAGAACACTGAGGCTCAACGAACTTTCGTAACTTCTCTCAAAGTCATTGGGAGCTCAGGTCTGCCGGGCTCTGAAGCACGTATTCTTTCCGCATCCTACATGCCCGAGAACTATGGGAAAGCTAAATTTGGGGGAAAATCTTGGAGGACATCTCCTCCAAATGGCTTATTTTTCAGAGGAATCAACAGAGGCCCAGAGCGTGCCAGCCACATTGGCAACACTCTGGAGTTAATCCAAGGCAGAAACCCGGGTCCCCTGGAGCCCAGCCCCCTCCCTTTCTCTTCACCACACAAGGTCCTCTTCAAGCAGACAAACCCCACGGGAAGGATTGCTTCATGAAGGTTCACCCACACCAGGTGGCCAAGAGAAGAAAAGGCAGTGCTGATTTGTAGGATAAGATCTGGGGAGGGCAGCAAAAACGATGTGACCGTAAAAGACTCGAAACTAACTTTCCTGATGACAGATAAAAGGTGTCGGGATTAAACTATGCCCAGAAAGCAAAGGTCAACTCGATGGGCAAGCCAGAAAGGCCAAATCCTCCCTGGGCCAGGAAAGCAATAGAGACATTGCCTGAGCCACCCAGACGCCCCTTTTATTTTTGTTTTAATGATTAATCTCTTCCATATGGCAATTAGGCAATAAAAAACAGTCCCTTCTATAAAACCATCTAATAGGAAAATGTACCTGATGAAAGAACGATCAAAAAGTTTGCTTGAGAAAGGATGCACGAGTGACAAAAGCAAGTTCTTACAAACGATGGAAATATTTGAACATGGAAAACCTCCAACGAGTATTTTCCTTCTCTAAACGGAGCACGGCGACCGAATCTGGAGGCGATGCTCTGTGGACGAGTATGATTTTTATTTAAACGGATTTTCAGAATTTAGTACGCTGACGGAAATGCTTCTGATCATTAATTAGCAAGGAACAATCATCCTTGGGGTCAGTCTACCTCGACAGCAGGGTATCTGCCTGTAATGTGATCACTGGTAGTTAAGGTCCCTGAATTAGTTTCGTTCCAGAAGAGCCAAGCTGCAGTTACAACGCTCTTCCTTCCAAAAGTAAACCACAATCAAAACTAGGTCACAGATGCTGTTTGAAAATAATGACTAACATCTGCACAGCCCCGTTACGGTTTCAAGAGTAAATTCACATCCATTATCTCATTTGATGCACATGAAAATTTGTGAGGCAGATATTATGGTTCCCCCATCAGGGCCCGGAGTCGGAATGACTTGGCCTCGATGCACAGCGAGTATGTGACAGAGTCAGGCTCCCTCATTCACCTGCAACCTGTCCTTCAAATGTACCATCAACCAGAGCTATAAGGACGCACAAAAATCCCGGAAGTTCAAAATCTCCTGAAACCCAGTTAACCAGGATCTATAACGGTCTAGTTTTGTTTACGTTTTTTTCTTTGCAGGGGCAAAGAGGAGTTTGGGGGAACATTCTACTTTAAAGATAGAAAAAATAACATCCCAGGCATATGGAAATACCCCCCATTTCCTGCCTGAGCATTTCAATCTCCTACACTCTTCTGGACAACCTTTTATCGTTCTAACAGGAATATAAAGTCAAGAGACACAATCATTTAAAAAAATCAATTTTATTGAACGCGGAGTTTTCTTAGTATGGGAACTTTTCAAGATTGACAGTTTTTTTTGAGGTGAAACAAGAGAGATCTTCTGGTTAACCAGGCAAGTAAATTAACAAGAAGAGATGTTCATGAACTCGTGTCATTACTGCACAGAAACGATGTTGAGTCTATCGACAAATATTGGCGGGATTCTCTTTCACCTTTTCACGGCTACTTCTCTTCTTTCAGGGTTGGTAACTACAGCCAGAAGATGAGATGCCGATTGGGAATTTTCAGTTATTTTTTTTCATATGTATGTGTGCTTAAATGTTGGAATCTGGGCAAATAAAAGTGGGATTCTTTAGAGTGCTCCTGGGGAGAAGCCGGAGGGGGGACCAAGGACTGTCCTTGGTCCTACGATTCTTTCTGGGGGAAGACACTGGTTTGGGAGAGCTTGGTTCCAGGGAGTGTCTGGAAGCAAAATAGGAGTCCTGAAGTCTATAATAAAGATGAAATATAATAATATAATAAGAGGAAACTTTCTTGGAATCCAAAGCAGACTTTTCCTTCTAAGAGTTTCTGTACTTAAAATCACAGTGTAATTTTGTTTACGAGGAAAGAAAGATATTCTGACCAAAATGAAGCAGATTTGAATCATGACCCTCAGGAGCAAATATTTCCCCCCAGGCTATTAAGGCAATAGACTAAAGAGAAAGTAATTTTACATGGAAAAAAAAAAAATCAGAGATGAAGGAACATGTAATCAAAGTCGAGTCTACACAATATCAGTTTTAAAATAACAAGATCAGTGAAATAACCAAGATCTATCTTCTTAACGCCAACAACATGGTGTGGCTTGTGCCCCCGCCCTCACCCCGCCACTAAATTATCTAATTGATACTGGTGACCATTTTAGTCTACTAGGGCCGCCATAACAAAATACCACAGACTGGGGGGCTTCAACAACAGAGGTCTATTTTCTCACAGTTCTGGAGGCTGGACGTTCAAGATCAAGACGTTGGGAAGTTCGGTTTCTTCTGAGGCCTCCCTCCTTGGCTCGCAGATGGCTGCCTCCTCCCTGTGTCGTCACGTGGTCGCCTCTCAGTCTATGTGTCTGGGTTCTAATCTCTTCCTGCAAGGACGCTGGTCCTATTGGATTAGGCCCACCATACAACCTCATTGTGCCTCACTTTACCATCATTTTACCTCATCACCTTTGGGAAGGCCTGATCTCCAACTGTGGCCACATTGTGACGTAACTGGGGGGGGGGGGGG